>NC_082694.2:1579199-1895039 GCF_949987515.2 Delphinus delphis | reverse complement strand
GCAGAGAGGAAGGTGGCCAGAAGGAGCCCCAGGACCCTCCTCTCTGAGGCGGCAGGAGAGGGAAGAGGCTGCGGGGAAGGCGCCGTGAGCAGCTGGGCCCATGTGGGTGTGGGGCAGGAGGCGGCCAGCCTGAGCCGTTACCTGAAGGTGGGCTGGGACAGAGGTGACCTGGGCGTGTAGCCGGGGACCAGGAGGTCGGCGGGCCATCTGTGTCATGCAGTCTGTTTAAGAAAGCTAGGCTTGGAATACAGTTTAGAAGAATGTATTTTTTCCTGAAATGGTTAAATTGATAAATCCTCAGTTAATCATCTCGAGGCTGAGGACTGCAGTAATGATGTTTGGGTGTAGCCAGGAGAGGTCCCCCCTCAGTGGCCTGTTCGTAGGCCTTGCCTCCCTGCAGGAATGGAGTCCTCTGCTGTAGGAATAAAACGGTTAACTTTTTCACTGTTACCATCCCAGCACCTGAGGAGGAACGTCTGCATCTTAACTTGCATGTGTCTGTCACCCTGCGTCACCCTTATGGCTGGTATAAGTTTGTAAATTTCTTTAGACACACAATACAAACTTGCTCCTTCGTGAATCGTTGAGTGAATCTTTTTAAAGGGAATACGCTTCACCAGCCGGTTTCTTACTCTGTAAATTCCTTCACCATTTTGGTTTTGTTTAACCTGGGCTTTAACTGTACGGGCCTCAACTTTTGTCCGTGAGCGGGGGACTTGGACCACCAGTAAGCGTGCTCAGCGGGCCTGACCCTGACCCAAGCCGGCAGGGCAGGACGCTCCCAGAGCCGCCCGGTGACTGTTAGTCTTTGTGAAGCCCTTGTCCGTAGTCCCGCCGACGCTCATCCCAGGCTGTGCGTCCAGTGGGGCAGCAGCAGCCACGTGCAGAGAACGGCTGCCGGGCTGGACGGTGACAGCACAGCGTGGCCTCAGCAGAAGGCTCCCGCGGATGCAGCGCCTGGGCCGAGTGAGGACAGGCTGCAGCTTTTGCTGTGTTGTGCTAAGTGGTTGTGTCTCACGATTTGCTCTTCGGGGCCTCCTTGTCAAGCACGAGCCCCACCTTGTTTCCAAGCATGGCCAGCGTCGCCACGACGAGCAGGACCGCCCAGGGGGAAAGTCCAGCCCCTGTCTTGGGCCTCCCATCAGGTCTCGCCCGTCCCTGGGGCCTGTTCTTCATCCCTGCCTGGCTCTCGTGGGACAGGAAGGCCTGTCCTTCTTCTGCACTCGTCATGCTGGAGAACGGGGAGCTGCTGAGATGTGTTTGAAGGTTTTTGGTCTGAAATTAGATTTCATGCGAATGTATCAGCGTTTTTCTGTCCAAATTGCAAAGGTTTCTGGTATTTAGGGACTTGGAGCTCTCAAAGGAGAGGGAGGGCCAGGTGGCTAAGGCGAGTTCCGTGCTGGCTCCCAGACCGTGAGGGCCTGCCGGGGGTCGTGCGGGCTCCCTTCCAGCAGCCAGTCTTCGCTCGGCTCTGCGGGGGGCTGTATGCGGGAAGAATGACCGATGGAGGAGGGTGAGGCTCACCCCTTCCTGGCTGACGCTGGGAGATGGCCCAAGCTGCTGAGGGGCTCGGTGCGCTGGGGTCCCTCCTGCAGACGCTGGCCCCTTGCCCAGCACAGGTGAGTCAGCGGGTAGGCATGTCACTGTGCCCATCACTGACCAGGTGGCCTTTACACAGTCTGTGACGTGAAGAGAGCTTGTCACGCGTCATAGGAATTCCGTCTGCTTTTTAAAAAGATAGACTTTACTTTTCGACAGCAGAATTGAGAGGAAGGTACAGAGTCCCCATACGCCCCCTGCCCCACCTGCACTATCGACCTACCCACCCCCGGCGGGACATCTCTTACGAGTGATGAACCTGCCTCTGCATCACCCAGAGTCCATAGTCTACAATAGGGTTCACTCCAGTGTTGTAGGATCTGTGGGTTTTGACAGACGTGTAAGGACCCTTGTGTACTGTTAGGGCGTCATACGGAGTAGCTCCTGCCCTGGAACTCCCCTGTGCTCCCCGTTCACCCTCCCTCCCCCAGCCCCTGGCCACCGCCAGTCTTTACTGTCTCCACAGCTTTGCCCTTTTCCAGAATGTCACGGAGCTGGAATGACACAGTCTGTAGCCTTTCCAGACTGGCTTCTTTCACTTAATAACATGCGTTAAAGTTCCTCCGCGTGTTTTCAGGGCTCGAGGGCTCACTTGTCTCTCACTGTTGTCCGGATGCTCCTCAGTGTGTTCACCCATCCCCTGCCGAACATGCTTCCATGCTTGGCGATGAAGGATAAGGCTGCTGTAAACATCCGTGTGCAGGTTTCTGTGCGGACTTCGTTTTTCTCCTCCGTTTTCATGGCGTTGGGTTCGTGAGATCACAGCTGCACCAGCTACTTGGACGAGCTTTCTTGGCCACGTGGGCTCCTGGCGGTGCTTCTCGGTCAGAGCTGACAGGGGTCCCATGGAGGGTCTGGCCCATGGTCACCTTGCTTCACTGGGACTGCCCCCCAGCCCTGGGAGTTAATTCGGGGGGAGAAAGGGCAGAGGGAGGAGACCCAGGGCCGCCCCAGTCCTGGGCGGTGCCCCCCGCCCTCCAGCCCCAGCTCACTGGGCCAGAGGCGCTGTGGCACGTGGCCCAGTCTCAGTGGGGACTGAGTTCTGCCAGGTTTTCCTGCTCTGCTCCGACGCCCCTTGCAAGGTGCGGGGCTTTCTGTGAATTGCTGTTGCTGGGAAGAGAGCGCCGACCCGTGTTTAAATGACTTCAGATACATGATATTAGCTCCCTTTATTTTTAGATCACAGTATTAAAATAAGCGGGGTGCCTGCCTTTTGAGAGAAATGTTTCACTGGTCGTAACTCTGCTTGTGCCTTCGTGGTGGCCTGGCGCTGGCCGGGGGTGAGTCCTAGGACTTGAGGAGCCCCCATCTGTCTGGGGCTTAGATTCTCGAGGGCCACAGAGCTGCAGTCCAGCTCAGAGGAGAGATGAACCTGGGCAGCTTGGCGCCTTCACTGCCAAAGCTGCAGCAAAAACGGGAGGGAGGCCTGCATCTGAGGGGTGCAGACCCTTCACCGTGAGGTTCCCCCATCCTCACTCTCCTTCTGCTTCACTAAACCACGAGGAGGCTGGATTTCAGATGCTAAAAAGGCCCCCAAGGCGGAATACCCATTCCAGTGACACTGAGAGGGAGAGGGGAAATCCTTGCGTGACCTCACGTGAAGCGAAAGCGAAGCGTTCGGCAGATGCCGAGACGGAGGTTGTGCAGCAATACGGCCCCTGGGAGACGGAAGCGCTGAGCCCCTTCCCCAGCGCCTGCACGTGCTCGTGTGGAGCGGGATGCGGGGGGCCGTGCGAGCGGCAAACCAGGGCGGCTCCCGAACACACATCTGTCCAAACGATTACATCCTAGTGCCTCTGACCTCTGTATGTTGGAATCTGTGGGGTAAAGGCTGTCGTGTGGGGCGTACAGGTCCAAACTCAGGCTGAGGAGGACCAGATTCTGGCGGGAACCATGTGCGTGCCAACCCTTGGCTGGCGAGATTGGGGCCCCCTTGATGGCAGAAGGGGTCCATTGGCCTTGCATTTAGGAGTCAGGGCTCTCCCCGACCGCAGTGATGGGTGTGTCACCCTGGAGGCCCCAGCATGAGCAGCTTCCATTTTAAATCTTCAGGGAGCTCCTGCTTTGAGCCTGGCTGGGGACCAGGTCCCTGGGGTGGGCGCGGGCTGTGTGCTGACTTGGATTTCAGTTGGCCTCCCCTCCTGGGCAGCCAGAAGGAGGGGAAAGCAGCCCCTGGCCGATGGCTCGGAGTTCCAGGCAGTCGGATCGCCCGACACAACCTCTCCACCCGACAGAAGTAAGTAGCGCAGCCCCAGCGTGGCTCCTTTAAAATGAGCAGTTTTGCACCATCCGAATGACCGTGGCCGAGGTTTACAATGCCTGAGGCCTTCAGCCCCGAGGACCAGCCTCTGATGTGGTCTTGCGTCAGTCTGACAGCTCTGCCCTGGGCCCCGCCTGTGCCCGGAGGTCGAGCGGTTTCTGCTGCACCCCCTGCTCCACCCGGCAAACCTCTGCCCATCTTTGCAAGTCTGGATTGTCCCCGCTCTGCGAGGCCCCCTCGAGCCCTCCAGCTCTGCCCGTCTGCCCCCTTGGAATCTCCAAGGTTCGACTCGGTCCTGGCTTCACTAAGACAGCGCGTGCTGCCTCGCGTGGGGTTTGGCGAGGATGGGAAGGACGTGAGCCCCGGGGCGTGTTCGGGGTGAGGGTGACTGTTGTCCTGACATCATTGGTCCTGCCTGGCCTGCCTGCATGGCTGTCTCTGGGGAGGTTGGCAGGGGGTACCAAGAGGAGAGGTCCTTCCCCCTCCCTGGAGAGCAAGGCCCAGGCCCTGGCTCGTGCCTCGGCCCCCGGAGGGCCAGGGCACCACAAGGAGCGCAGGGCTCTCCCCTGCTGAGAGCAGCCCGGCCCACTCTCCCTCCTCGCCGCATCGGAGCTTCCCGGCATTTCCTAATCGAAGGCCAGTTTCCATGGTGAAGAGGAGGTTCTTCTCCTGTGGGATCCACACCTGCCGTCCAGGGGCAGCGAGGCCCCTCCCAACCTGATCTGAACGTCCCAGCCCTCTGCTCCGAGGCCACCAGGACGGGTGTGGATTCTCGCTCTTCTTTATGCAGCGCTCGGAACGTCGCCGATGTAAAATCCCCGAGAAATGTCCATTCAGGTGGGTGAGCTGCGTCCTGCCTGCAAACGAACTGCTTCTGGAGGAAAATCAAGCTCCGGGGCTGGGGCTCTGCCGGGCTTGCGTGACCAGGGGCCGTGGGCTGTGGGGTCGGACCCCGACTGAGATCCCTAGCCTGCTCCGTCATCTGTGTGCCCCTGCACAACTTCCTTAACCTTTCTGAGCCACAAACCTGTAAAACGAGGATGATGTTGCATCTTGCAGGGGTTTAACCAGGACCAGACGTGTGTAAAGCATCAAAGGTTGTTCACAGGCGCTCAGAACAAGGCTGTGGGTAACGACCAGCTACCGTGAGAGGAGGCGTGGTCACTCCTGACGAGCATTAATCACAGAAACGTGGTCGTGAAGGGGGGCCAGGAACACGGCCGTCAAGGACTCTGCTGCTCTGGGCAACCTCTGAGGTTATGCGGGCAGTGAAGGAGCAAACCTCACATCCTCCGAGTCACTTTTAATTAGACTGTTCTCATCAAAACGCCGTTCCTTCACTCTCTTGCCACTTAATTTAGTAAATTGGTGGAGCAAATGTGGCATGCAAATTGCCTCTCCCTCTAGAACATTCTTCACTGCCAAAGCCTCCATGGATTAGCAGCATTTGAAGTGGAAGTGAGTTGAGTCAGGGCAGGTAGTTGTTGAATCTTGATTATCTGCTTAGAGTATTTTAAAAATTAGATTATGCTTTGTTTCCACTTAACAAAGGAAGGAAAGTGTGTTGGTGGCGTTTTAACTGAAATAGAAATTGAACAAACACTCTGCGGTGACTGGGTGGATTACAGGAGGTGAGACCAATCAGCAGAGGATGAAGTTTTGCCGACTTAGGAGGCCTGTCTGGATAAGCCGTCTCGTGGCAGCAGAGACCTGGTAAATATGAATGAATGTGTAGCAGTGTCAGCCCGGTCCCTGCCGTGCAGCTCGAGGAAAGGCAGATTTCCGGAGAGGAGAAGGGTGCGGGTCTACTTCTGACTTCCCGGACGAACGTGCAAGATGTGGAAGGAGGGGCTCGTCCACATCTGACACCAGAGACCAGCAACGGAAAAAAACAAAATTCTGACCAAACTTCAGTGGGTTCCCACTGCTTACCCAGCCTGGCGTGGCCAGGACTTGAGGCCTCTGTGACATAGAGCTGGGATCACTTCCTGCAGGTCTGAGCTCAGAAGATTATCTGTCCTAACCATTCAGAACCAAGGCAAATACCACATTTCAAGGAGCAGATGGTCTTTAAAAAATCACCTTGACAACTGGAAGGCACAGCAAGGAAAGAGGAGGGGAGGGGGACAGATGAATACCTGGCTTGACTTCTAACAGCCTGGGACCCCCAAGCAAGTAAGCCCACCGAGCCCGAGGGCAGCCAGCCCTGTGAAGCGCTTCCTGGAGCAGCGTGGCAGGAAAGTTTGGCGGGAGCCCAGGGCACTGGGCTAAGAGGCACTGTGCCCCCGCCTTGTCAGCCTTAAGCAAGCTTGGATTTCTAAAAAAGGCTGTGAATAATCTCACAGCTGGGGCCTGTGCCCTACAATAGTGTGTGCTGATTTTTGAGAGCTACTGCAAGAATGGATTTGCTGAATGAATAAATCTGCAGTTACCTCCAGTCAGATGTGAAAGGACAGTCCAGCGCAGAAACAACCTTTGAAGAGGTGCGTCAACTGAGCACAGAGGGTGCCTGGGAGAGTGATTTCCGGTTCATTAAGGACTGGACCATCAGCTGGGTTTCGGTTTTTCCGCAGATAAGAATTTAAATGAGGACCCTCTCCACCTCGGCTGTCGGGCTTCCGGGGTCTGCGTGCTCACCACGTTAGGATCTGGGCAGACAGCTTTATTGCCATCAATTAAAATTCCATGCTCAGACCTTGTAATGTTAAGATGAGGCCAAGAGGTGGCTTTTCCCTGGCTAGATTGGGATTTAATGAGTAGGCAGACATCATAGAAAAGCGAAGTGTGGGTTGCGGGCACGGCTGTCAGAGCTACAGAGGGATTTCTTGTACTGTGTTTGTGTCTGTATCGTCCTGCCCCCGAGGCAGTTTCATTGAAACGTTACAGCAGAGATGGGAGGGAACTTGTAGCTGTTTTGCTGCTTCTGCTCTGCCAACCGTGCTGGGCTCCCAGCACGCGCTCCGGGGAGAGGCCTAGGCTTCCCTGGAGGATGCATTGGAAGGAAAGGCGGGGCCTGTGTTTCTGAAGGGGAAGGAGGGCCAGAGGGCCATCAGGACCCTCCGGCTCATCAGGTCCTGGTCTGCAGGTCGGTGTTCAGTCAGGGCTGACCCAGGTGCAGGGTGTTCAGTCAGGGCTGTTCAGTCAGGGCTGACCCAGGTGCAGGTACCTGTAAGGCAGGTGACACAGGGGAGGATGCCCTGAAGAAGAGGCTGGGAGACTCCAGCTATGGGCTCAGTGTGTGCTCCACGAATGGGGACGTGGGAGAAAAAAAGCCACACAGGCACACACATGGGCACACGTAGGACATGTCATCCCAAGGAGAGTTCAGTGAGATGTAAAATAACCAGCAACCCAAGTGCATTCTCTGCTAGGAATCTGTGGCCCCTCACCGCCCCCAGGAGGAATATACGTGGTGGTAGCGGGGGATAAACTTAAAGCCCCCAACATAGCAGCATCCAGTGTGACCCGACCCGGATGTGGTTCTGCCCCAGGGCCAGTGCCCTGGACGCCTGTGGGGTTTTGCATGCGGGCCTGGCCGGGAGCTACCCAGCAGCAGCCAGAGGGAGTGCGGGGCACGAGGATGCCTGCAGCTGCCCTCCTGCAGCGGCGGGAAAGTCCGGAGGAGAGATGGGCCTAGAGACACCGGCCTAAACCGCAGACCTGCTTTCCACATGTCAACAGTTGTTGTCAGGGTAGGTCTCCAAAGCACTCAGAGTGCTACCCTTTCAGTTTTTAAGTTTATATGTTATCTTTTTAAGTGGTGTTTAGTGTAGTCACAGAGTCGTGCAACCAGCACCGCTAATCCCACTAACCACTGTACATTTTCGTCATGCCAGAAAGAAGCCCCACTCCCAGTAGCAGTCACTCCCTCTCTGCCTGTCCCCCAGCCCCTGGGACCACTCAGCTGCCTTCTGTCTCTATGGATTTGCCCGTTCTTAACATTTCATGTAAATGGAATCAGGCAGTATGTGGCCTTTTGTGTCTGACTGCTTTCACTTGGCCTAATGTTTTCAGCGTCATCTTGCTTTCACATGTGTCAGCACCCCCTTCTTTTTAGGGCCGAGTAACAATGTGTCACATGGAGATGCTCACCAGTTCATGCTGATGCTCGTGGCTGCTCTCATTTGACAGTTGTGGCGAGTCCCGCTGTGCATATTCCTGTCCAAGTCGTGTGTGGACGAACGTCCTCATTGATCTAGGAGCAGATTGCTGGATTGTGTGGTAACAGTTGAGTCTTTTGAGGAACTGCCGGACGGTTGTTCAAAGTGGCCAAACCATTTTTCATTCCCACCTGCAAAGTGCGAGGGTTCCAGTTTCTCCACCTTTGTGCCCGTGGTCACTATGGTCTCTTTATGGTTATAGCCCTCCTTGTGGGTGTGAAGTGGTTTTGGTTTATCTTTTAGATTTTAAAATAATAATGAAGGGAGACTTCCCTGGTGGTGCAGTGGTTAAGAATCTGCCTGCCAATGCAGGCGACAAGGGTTCCATCCCTGGTCTGGGAAGGTCCCACATGCCGCGGAGCAACTAAGCCCATGTGCCACAAGTACTGAGCCTGCGCTCTAGAGCCTGCGAGCCACCACTACTGAAGCCCTGCTCCGCAACAAGAGAAGCCACCGCAATGAGAAGCCCACGCATCGCAACAAAGAGTAGCCCCCGCTCGCCACAACTAGTGAAAAGCCCGCACGCAGTAACAAAGACCCAACACAGCCAAAAATAAATAAATAAAATACATTTATTTTAAGAAATAAATTAAAATAAAGTAATGATGAAGGTTAAAGCCACCACGTACCTTGGAAGGAAAACCACGTTGATGATCTGTGAACCTAGTATGTAAAGTGCCAGTAAGTTCTTTAAAGGTCATATTTTAAGCAGGCAAAGCTGACCCTTTATCCTGAGTGACTTGCTCGAAGCGGTGGAAGCGTTCTGGTGGTAAAGGAGATGCTGAGGACAGGATGGGTGTCCAGACGCCCGAATCTACTTCTGATTCCACAGCATGGTTCTTCCCCACCGTGCAGCGAGTTTGAACTGCACGTGGTTCTGTGAGCACGTGTGTTGACACGTCTTCTCCTGGAAGCAGCAGGAGAGATGTCGCCTCCCCAGATCCTCTCTGCCCCCACTTCTAAGTAATGTAATGGTTACTACAGGAAGGTGCAGTCACTGAACCTGGCAAGGAAAGTCTGTCCTGGGACAGGCCTTGGCTTGCATTCACAGACGTTTTAAACTGTGTGTGTGGTTTGGTTTTGTTTTTCCCGGAGGCTGACAGAGGGTGTGATGACTCTCACTAGGCCCTGGAGGTCAGTGCAGGCGCTGCTGGCCACACTTCCTCGCTGTGCTCGGAAGCAGCGCTTGGTCTAGTTTTCCGTACAGATCAGTGCCTCACTCCATCCCCACAGCTGGCACCGCCGAAGTCAGGGTGGGTCGGTCTGCACAGAGCAAGCCAAGAAATCATAGCATCTCCGGTTTGAGGGGGATCTCAGGGACCCCCTACCCTGTTCACTTCCTGGGATTCCCCTCCCCCACCCCCAGCGGCTCAGCCTCCTTTACAGCAGTCCCCAGAGCGCCGTTTCCTGTCTGCCTGGGTCCCAGACACCTGTGGAACTCGCCACCTCCAGGCAGCCCATTCCCTCCTCAGCTCTGTCGGCTGGAAGGTTCTCTTCTATACGGACTCCCAGTCTGCTGCCCGGTAACAGCCATTACCCCACCCCCTGACCTAGTGTCCAGGCCAGGTGCCGCCCTGCTCCTCCCACAGCCCCAGGCCTGCAGCCGTGTGTCGTGTGTCGGGCCCGTGGTTCCCACGGCCCCCCGCCCCCCTCCTGATGCCACCGTGAACCTCCCGGGCCTTCATTCCAAACCACTCCTGGCAAAAAGCTCCGAGGGTTGAAACGTGTGTGGTGCTTAGGTTAGCGATGCAAGTCTTCATCTTCTAGCAGCAATTTTGTCACGAGACACATGGTACACGGGAGCCTGTTCACGTGCGCACACTTTACAGACCGACAGCGGGACAGGCTAGGGTGTGTCTGCGCAGCCGGAGCCGCAGGACCGGAGGCCCTGCTGTCCTTCCTTTGTTTCCTTCGGGTGCAGCCACTCAGGGACTCGGACGCGTGTCTCTACAGGGTCTGGGTGGTTGACTGGACGTTCTGTGCTCAGAATCGCTGTGGGTTTCTCTGTGACCTACTCCTGCCCAGCAAGGACTCGCCGTGTCCTCACGTCAGGCGTCCAGCGCTTCCACTGGAGAGCGTCCGTGATCGACGTGTCACGCGTCATTCTCCTTACAGCCCTTGGGCATTCGATGTCCCCGAGGCAGTGTGTTCTTGCTTGTGACCCCCTGGGCCGAGCTCTTGGGCCTGCCTGCGGGGCACCACTTTCTCTCCCACCGGCCGTGGAGACAGACGCTTGTTTTTACACCCTTGCCAACACTTGCTATTGTCAGACTTTTCAGTGTTTGCCAACTTGGTGGGTTGAAATGGCATCTTGTGTGCCTTAATTTGCAAATGTCTGATAACCAGTGACCAGTGCTGCTGAGAACCCTTCATGCACTTACGCACCATTTGTGTTTGTCTTTTATTCAATGCCTGTTGGAATTACCCGTCTTTTCTTTGAAGACAGGTAGACCGTATTCATCTAGTGTTTACTGCCACTGTTCTCAGCAGTTTTGGACACACTAACTGTTCTAATCCTTCCCCGTGAAGTAGTTTCTATTATGGTGGTGCCTGTCTCATAGGTGAGGAAGCTGAGGGGCAGGTGGAACACCTCACCCGACCCCAGCAGGTGCGAGCAGGGCAGGGACAGCTCCTGGCACTCTAACCACTGACTCAGTTATACGTTCTGGGGGCTAATACTTGCTTCCGAAATGTGTTGTAAATATCTTCTCCCACCTTGTGCATTGTCTTTTTCCTTTCTTTTTAGGGTCCTGTGATGAAGGGAAATTTTCTTAGTTTTATTGAACACATTTTATGGTCAGTGTTTTGTGTCTTATTTAAAAAGTCTTTTCCTACCTTAGGTCCTTAGATTAGTTACTAAAACTTTCATAGTTTTGCTTTCCACATTTAAGACTATAATTTGGTTGGAAATAATTTCGTATATGGTATGAGGTAGAGGACCATTTTTTTCCCACGTGGATAATCCGATTTTGCCAACACCCTTTATTAAATGCCTGGCCTTTCCCTGCTGTCTAAGTGCGCACGCTCGTGGTCACCTCTCTCTGTGTGGTGCTGTTTCTGGACTGGCTCAGTCCCCTCCGTCTGTCTATTCCTGATTCCATTATGTTTTTATAATTACTATAACTTCCTTAAAGCCTTGATGTCTAGCAGGACAAGGAACTTTGCTGTTCCACATGAATTTTGAATCAGTTTGTCAAAATCCTGCTGAGATTTCCATCGGAAGTGCATTTGAACCAGGCACCAGTTTGAGAGAAGATTACAGCTTTTCTGTAATCTGAATATTCTGAATCTTCCTACTCAAAAACATAGTATTCCTTTCCATTTATTTAGGTGATCTCTAACATCTTTCAATAAACTTTCATAATACTCTCCATAAAGGGAATGCACATTTTTTGTTAAATTTATCCTTGTACCATTTATAACAGCAACAAAAATACGAAGTATTTTTAAAACTTATGTGCTCTGCTTGTTGACCGTGTATAGAAAAACGAGTGACTTTTGCATATTAGTGGTTGTATCCAATAACCTTTCCAAACTCTTACTAACTCCAATAATTTCTGGCTGGTATTTTTGGGTTTTTACATAGACAGTCATGTCATCTACAAATGAGCATAGTTTTGTTTCTTCCTTTCCATCACTTCTCGTCTGTCTGACAGCATCTCTGGTGCAGTGCTGGATAGGAGGGTTAGAAAAGCATCCTGGGCTGGCTCGTAGGCTTAAAGATAATGTGCTCGAGATCCCCTGTGAAGGACTATAGTAGTTGTTGGAGCTTTGGTGATGTCCTTTGTCAGGTTAAGGAAATTCTCTTCTGTCTCAGCTTACTAAGAGGTTACTTTAAAATCATAAGTCAGATTTGAATTTTATCAAATGATTTTTCTTTAACTTTTGAGATGACGTTGTTTTTCCCTTTCAATCTTCAATGTGAGAAATGCGTAATCGTCCTACATTAAACCAACCTTATATTCCTGGAGTCCCCAAGTTAGACGCAACGTCCTGTTTACAGACCTCGGTGGAGGCAGTTGGCGAGCCCTGAGTTGAGGTGCTTGGCCCTCAGGGCAGCCAGCACGCTTCTCATCTTTGCTTCCACGAGGGGGGGCTCTTGGTGGACTCCCCTCTGAGCGTCACGGCCTACCTGCTGCCAACCTCAGGACGGTTCAGCAGAAACCTCGTGGTGAAAACCACCATGGTGCTTGCCTCTCAGGGCCCCTCTGTTGGCCACTGGCTTTAACCCTCCGTTTCCTGAAATCTGAGCAAGGTGTTTCTTCTTCTGTAATTATGGATACTTTCAAATACAGTGACGATCTCGGACAGTCCGGTACAGTGGCCCCTGCGTGCCCAGTGTTATCAACATTTGCCAATCTTGTTTCATATCCCCCTCCACATTTTTTTTGGAGGGGGGAATCTTTTAAAGCAAATTACCAAATTCTGTTATTTTACCCCTAAACAGTTCAGTGTGTATCTGTGACAGATGAAGTCTTTAAAAAAAAGTAACCACAGTTCCATTATCACATCTTTCAAAATGAATAATAACTCCCTGATACCAGTCCATATGCAATTTCCCTGATAGTGTCTGAAATGTCTTTTCATGATGGTTTTGTCTGAAATAAGGCCCACACATGGCACAGGTTATGTCTCTCCCATTTCTTGTCACCTCTAAAGGTCCCCACTGCCTCTTCACGCCATTGATTTGTGGAAGAGACCTGGTCATCTGCCCTGGAGAGTCCCCCATTCTTTTTTTTTTTTTTGCGGTACGCGGGCCTCTCACTGTTGTGGCCTCTCCCGTTGCAGAGCACAGGCTCTGGACGCACAGGCTCAGCGGCCATGGCCCGCGGGCCCAGCCGCTTCGCGGCATGTGGGATCTTCCCGGACCGGGGCACGAACCCGTGTCCCCTGCATTGGCAGGCGGACTCTCAGCCACTGCACCACCAGGGAAGCCCCTAGAGAGTCCCCCATTCTTGACTTTGCTGGTTGCATCCTGTGTTGTTGTTTGTCGTGTTCCATCATCCCCTGAATTTCTTGTAAACTGATTAGAACAGTTTGTTTACCTACCTGTTTGTGTTAGTTTTTTCCAAGAACGCTTTGAGGTGGTGCTGTGAGCCTCCAGTCCCAGCGATGCATTTCAAAGACAGTGCGTTCTTTCATCTACACTGTAGTTGTTTCAGTGAGGGGGGTTGTCCAGGGTGCCTCTGCCACGGTACTAACAGAAAGGAAGTCCAGAAATGGGGTTTGGGAATGGGACACTTCACCACATGAGGCTCCCAGCTGCCCACCATCATGCGGCCTGGCAGCATGGCTCTCCTCGCCCCCAAATCTCTGTGCATGTGAACCGGAGAGACTAACGTAACTTTGGGGGCAGGAATGTGACGGCGCCTCACATGGGCACAAAACGTCCTGGGAAGACACCTCTGTGTGCCAGGCTCCTCTCCTTCCCAAGACTGCTCCTCTCCCTCCTGGTTCTCTGCTCTCAGTGGCGTCTCTGTGCATCTGTTTGCTACTTCACCCCCACCCAGTGCTCGCCAGAGTCCCCAGTTTCTAGGCCGAGTCACTGGCAGACCCCCACCGAGCTTAGTGGATCCATCTGGAGATTTCTGAGGAAAGAGTAACTCTTGGGGAAAAGGCTTTTGCCGTGAGGCCAGGTCCCCATGAGGCCCAAACAGTGGGGTTGATCAGCAGGCGGGCTCTTTACTAAGACTTTTCCAGTGGGTGAAGATCACTGGGAGCTTTGCCTTGAGAGAAGAAACCAGTGACCCCAGAGGTCAAGACTAGAACCCGTGCGTGCTCCCGCCCCCGCTGCTCTGCCTTCCCCGGGCTCCTCCCGGGACGGTGGCTGTTCCCCGTGCGTCTGGGGCACGGCTGCCACCAGCTGCAGCTTCAGGGAAGCTTAGGCAGAGAGGCTCAGAGCTTCCCGGGCTGCATGAGGGCAGCGCTCAGCCTCATTTACAGCCAGGACGCGAGAAAGCAGAGGAAGGGAAAACACACCGCAGGAGCCTGCACCTCAGCGCCCGCCCCCCCCACCCCACCGGCTCTCCCATCTTCGGCGGTTTTGTGGTGTCTGGAGCTCCGCAAACAGAAGAAGAGGGATATGTGACAGTGAATGGCGTCCAGGGGTCTCTCTGGCGAGCCTTCAGCTTTGGGTCCAGTGGGTTCTCGGATTACCAGTCACTGTACCAGGCCTTGAGAAGGGGATGCCTTAAGGTTCTTGGCCCTTAAGAAGTGTTTAATTTCGTCCGGAGGAAGCAATGGTTAAAAGATTTTCAAAGCAAGTACGTGATGAGCTGCACGTGGCCTGTACCAACTGGCTGTCTCCTCCCGCTCCGGGCTGTGGAGTTTCCCTGATGGAAAGTGCCAGAAAGCATCCTCTGCCCAGCTTCTGTCACATTGGAATGTGTGCGGTCAGCCTGACCAGCTCGGTGTGGGTTTGATTTCAAATGTTACTGTAAAACTAAAGAGAAACGGCAGACTCCGCCTTGTGCCATGTCTCTCTCTGTCTCTTTCCTTACTTTGGTCGTTCATTTTCTCATCTTGGCGTATCTCAGAAGTATCAAGACTTTCATCCTGTAGATTTTTCAAGTCCTGTAAGCTTTGTGTGTCTTATCATATAAGTAAATGTTCCGTCTTCATCACAGACTTTGTGAGAGGGTGCCCGTGTCCACCTTGCCACTGTTACACGCTCGGTTCCTCATGCGGTACCTGTACAGAGGAGTAGCCAGGAATTGGGTGGGTGATGGATGGAACAAGGTGGATACGTCAGATCTGCACACAGACGCACAACAGATGCCACCACCCCAGCCCCATCAAGATGTGTGTGTGTGTGTGTGTGTGTGTGTATGTGTGTGTGGACAGGCTCTGTGTTGGGGCTGGGAACCCTCTGGAAAGATCTTTGAGTCCCTCATCGCTGGTCACTAGCACCTTGGGCAGCATTTATCATGGGAGCCCCGATAAACGCGCTGAGTACAGGTGGTGCCGAGGGTCAGCTCGTGGCCCAAGCCCATGCGAAAAGCCAGGGATTTGGAATCTTCAGTGTCTGTGGTTGACTTTGGACCAGAATCTACAAAGGACTCCTCAGCTTTTCTCTTGAGCACAGGAAGGTGCTCTTTCCAAGATGACAGAAGATAAACCAAAAGGCCATGCTGTACGCCTGGAGCTCCGCTGCCCTAAGCATCGGGAATCATGACGCTGAGATCTCTCCATACTGAGCATGCACCCTCCTCCTGCCCCCCGGGGGGCTGGGCCGAGCAAGGGCCAGGAATTGGCCATCACGGGAGCCCGAGTTTGTCATCAGTCACAGCCACCCAGCCGCTCCTGCCTCTTCCTCCCCTTTTCTCTCTGCCCTTTTGCTTCATAAAGAAACAGACTTGAGGGACTTCCCTGGTGGTCCAGTGGGTAAGACTCCACGCTCCCAACGCAGGCGGCCCGGGTTCGATCCCTGGTCAGGGACCTAAAGCCTGTATACCACAGCTAAGAAGTCCACATGCTGCAACTAAAGACCCTGCGTGTTGTAACTAAGACCCAGTGCAGCCAAAATAAATAAATAAATATTGTAAAAAAAATTCCATCGTTTTTTTTAAAAAAAAAGAAGAAAGGAAATCGACTTGAGTGTGAAAAGAGGACTTCTCAAAGGCGGGCCTCACCAGGCCTGCTGCCCGTCCTCCCCGCCTGGAGTGTGTCCCCAGAAGCTGCAGGCTTCACACCCCTCCAAGGTCTCCCCCGGCCCCTCCAAGGTCTCTCCCTCCGACTGAAACCGTGAAGCCCGTGCTCGCTGACTCTCCGATCCTCTTGCTGGCCTGCTTGGTCCACAGGGCTCGCTGTCTTCAATGTGCCGCAGGTACTAAAGGCTTATCTTGTATATCTCTCTCCCCTTCTGAAATGTGTGTTCCCACGGGGCAGAGACGTTTTCTATTTTGTTTCTGACGTGTAAGCAGTTCCTAGAACTGCGTCTGGTACATGTTAGGCGGCCAGTGTACACTCAGCAGGTGAATGAATATGAACAACAGTTCTTAAGAGTCTTTTCTTAAGACTCTGGGAGGGACTGCGGCTCCCCGGCCCTCCCTGCGGCCTCGTGGCGATCTGGGCCCGGGCAGGACTGGGGCTGAGCCGTCCACACTGAGCTGCGGGTGCCTGTGGGGCAGCAGCGGGTCCAGGACGGTGACTTTGCTTCCAGCTGCAGCGAGAAGATGGTGTGATGTCTGCCGACCCTCCGAGCGCTCCGGTCTGGCCTGTGTTTTGGCCGAGGCTGACTGTAAACAGCAGCAGCAGAGACTCTTTACCAAGAGGGCTGCAGCCTGGAGCCCCCCTCGGCCTGCCTGTGCCCTGCCCGCTGTGGCCCCCGTGGCCTCTCTGGGCTTGGGGTGGGGACAGCCAGTTACCTGCCGTGTCCCCCGTGCTGCGCTGTCCCTGTCTCACAGGAGCGCACGCCCTATAGCGCCGAGTCTGGTCTTGCGGCAGGTGTCGTGAAGGCCGAGCCCGTTCCCCTGCGCCTGCAGCTCAGCTCACATGAAGGGCAGCTCCTCTAGCAGGAGCAGCACAAAGCCCCTGGACGGCGCCGCTGAGCCCTGCCCGCCCCCAAGACTATGTGGGAGCGAGGCAGAGCCGGCCCACCAGCAGCCCACCCCCCCCACCCCCCGCCCCCGCGCACGGGGCCCCAGGCTCCCTTGGCTCAGCCCCTGCTGGACGGAGGCGGGTGCCTCCAGTGGTGCTGGGCTGCCTTTCTCAGCTCTCCCTGCAGTGCTAAGCGGGCTGGGCCGCCCACGGTGCGCAGGACCTGCTTTAATCTGCCGGGCAGGAGGTGGGAGCGTCTGCCTCTCTGCTCAGCGGGTCTCACAGCCTCCCAGGGTCAGCAGGCGGTGGCTCAGTGCCTGTGTGGGTGGCAAGGAATACCACGCTCTTGAATTTTACATGGTATGTTAATTGCGTCCTCACCAACGTTTGGAAGCATTTCCTGCCATGCATAATAAATGATCGGAAACCGCTGGGTTCCTTTGAGCTATTCTCGTGGGGGAAAGAAGGGTGAAGCCAGGCCTTGGCGCGGCAGCCAGCAGAAGGCAAGTGCAGCCTGGCTCCCCTGCCCCATCAGCGTGGGAGTGCTGCACGGCAGGGGGCCCTGCGCCGCGAGTGTAGCCGAGCCTGGCTGGCTGGAGCGGCCACCTCCCCGCGTCTGCTTCCTGGCAGGTGCGCCACAGGAATGGGCACTGGCGCCCAGGGTCTACCCACTTTCACTCTAAAGTCACACGGGAGCGTGAAGGCGAGAAGGGACTTCCCGTGGGCACGACAGCACGTAGCTGGCTGGCTCTCTAGCACTCAGAATATGTTTGGAGCAAAGCTGCACCAGGAAGTTTCCCCCTTTCCGTCTTGTAACTGATGCTGCCACGTAATACCAAAAGGTGATATGTCGGGGAGTTCCCTGATGGTCCAGTGGTTAAGACACCACGCTTCCACTGCAGGGGGCACGGGGTCCGATCCCCGGTTAGAGAACTAAGATCCCACATGCCATGCGGTGTGGCCAAAAAAAAAGAAAAAAAAACTGTCCTCATTACATTTATCGGCTAAGGTCTTTGTTTCCACAGAGCTCGCCTGTGTATACGTTTTGTGTTCGTGTGATACGGACAAGTTTGGAGGACACGTCCCATCTCGCTTTCTGACACCAACATGTAACCACGCACCGGACTTGCTGCTTCCAGGCACTCGTGTGAGCGACAGAGGGATGTCCCCTCGTTTAGGCTCACAGGATCCCTGGGAGAGAGGCACTTTAAGATGTCCATTTTGCACATGAGGAGACGAATGTGGCAGAGCCAGGCCCTTAAACATGTTGATGCACAGCCACCCCCAGACTCCTCCAGGGCCTGGGATCTGCTCTAACGCGGGCCTCCCTTCTGGCCCTCAGAGCTGGATTCCGAAGGAAACTTATTTTGTTTTAAACCTGGATATTTACAAACACCTTATTTTTCCCTTACCTTCCTGTATTACTCTTTTTTTTTTGGTAGCATTGAAACAATGATGTTTTAAAAAGTATTTAAAGGTAATGTGGTGTTTAGTGTGGGCTGAAATAAGGGCCTAAAAGGAACCTTCCGGAAAAAAGGACAGATGCTGATGGGAAGCCTTTGCTTTCCTTCCTGACACCCAGGCCTTCTTCCAGGGTGGTTGGAGATCCTAGTGCAAGGCCCCTCTTACCCCATAAAGCAGGTTCTGGTGAGTGGACTTCCCGCAGGAGGCCGGGTGGAACGTGTCGGACATATGACTGGCTGAGCATCCCTGGATCGAGGCCAGAGCAGTCCTGGGGCTGGGGGGGAGCCCCTCATACCCCGCGGGGAGCACCTGGGCATGCACACCACCAAAGAGACCCCTCCAGGGACTCCGTCACACTCTCCTTTGGTAACCACTGTCCAGAATGTGACTAGGAGCTTCTCCCAGTCAGCCTGCAGTATAGGCATGTCTTCCCAGAAAGTGGAAAAATGAGCAATTCTTCTCTAAACTGGATAAATGCAAACACAGGTGTGGACCCTCCCGGCCTAATGGTCAACGATCCACCTTTCCTTTTCCTTCCATGCTAAACAGAGAAGGATCAGGGCTCTGTTGGGGGTCCCCCTCTCTCCGATGTGGGTGGTGGTGAAGAGCTAAGCGTCGGCCCCCTCTTACCCAGCCCCATGACATCCGGGAGCTGACTTGCCTCTTAACTTTTCTCACTTAAAAAGTGGTAGTTATGACTCCTACTTCAAAGGGTTCCCGTGAGCAGTAATCAGGTTACCTGGCGTGCGTGGCTCGGGGTAGCAGCTAGATAAGCGGTCGCATTGTTCTCAGGGGCAGCGTGAGTGGCGGGTGTGCGCTGGGCTTGGGAGGCAGACCGCCTAGTGCCCTCACCACCTCTGGGACCCGGGCAAGTTACTGAAATGCACCATGCCTCAGCTTCCTGCCTGCAGAGCATCGGTAACAAAGGCCAGCCTCATAGGGCTGCTGTGAGGATCCGGTGGGTTGTAAGGGGTGCAGCCCAGGTGCTCAGGAGAAAGCGGCCGGTCCTGACAAAGAAGGGGTGACAGTGACTGTGAGTCAGGATAAAGGGGGTCCTTTGGAAGCAAAGCAGGGGAGAGAGGGTGTCACACAAGGGTTAGCCTTTTCTGATCTGACTTCCATCCGATGCGATATAGAGCGGGCCGTGTGCAAGTGCTGGGCCGGGCCGTCCTCACTGCACCCATCTGACTTGTATTTCTGGTGGAGAGGTGAGCTCCTTATTGGCCATCTTCTATACTTAGAAGCGTCTGCCTTTTCTAGGACCATGTCCAGGCTCCTGGAACACTTGTTTGCCTTAGCATCCTCTACGAATCTTCTCCCTAGAGGCTTCTCCATTAAGAGACAAAAAGCTCCCTACATACCACCAGTTTTAGCCTCTTGGTGTTGCTGGGAAATGCGGGAGGATGGATTTGATGACCTCTGGTGGGTGAGCCAGGGCTGAGCGGAGAGCCTGCTCCGCACGTGGCTGGGCGCCCTGCTGCCCTGGGATGAGGGGAGGCTCGGGCTCTGAAGCTGCCCGCTGCTCCCCTTGACCTCCTACCTCACCTTTCCATACTTGTCAGAAGAACTGTGATTTTCGTTGTGAACCGGGCGTTACAGAGCACTCCTCCCCCTGCGGGTGCGTGGGAAGCAAAGCCCAGCACCGGCCCAGGGTCTGCCGCCAGTCCTGTGGGGCACGTGAGGCCTCCTGGGCGGGGACGGGCGGACAGTGGGGCGGGGCAGCCCCCAGGGACCTGCAGCGAAGGTGCATGGGGAGCAGGGGCTCCTGGGCGGGGAACCTGGCTGTCAGCCCTCGCGCTCCCGCGCGGGAACCCAACACAGACACAGGGCCAGCTTGGAGGTCATCCTGGGTCGGGTCATCCCGCGTGGGGGGCGGGGTCCGCGAGGCTGGAGAGAACCCAGTCCGCCTCGCCTCCCGCGTGGGCGGCCTGCCTTGCGCCGCTCCTGGATCTGCGTGTCCCCTCCGCCCTGCGGCTGGCGCCCACGCGGGACCAGGCGCCTCTTCGTGGAGCCGATGTGCCATCCCCTTGGTCGGGGGCGGGAGTGCAGGTGGGCACTCGCCGTCAGGCCGCTCAGGGACATCTCCGCGCTCCTCCGTGTGGAGGCTCCGAGGGGCCGTCGTGGGGAGGAGCTGAGCCCGGACTGCCCGGGCCGCCAGGATCTGAGGCCACCCCCCTCCCCCGCCCCAGAGACTGCGACACGAGGGTGCCTGAGAGGCTCCTCCCGCTGCGTCTCCATCAGCGCACACACTGACCGGAAACGCGGAGATTGCGGTGGACACAGGCCGGAAAGCGGCCACCGCCACCAAGACAGACCAGAAACGGGGAGCTTGCCGTCGACACAGAGCGTTGTGAAGCTGTGTCGGCCGGAATGCGGCAGGCGTTCTCTGGTTCTGTGGGAACTTAGAAAAGCCGGTGCCCAGGGACACAGCGGTGTTGTTGGGAGCTGCCGGCACTTTTGACGCCCGCGGGCCTCAGTGGACTTGGGATCGGGCCGGGCCCTAAGGGAGCGCACCGAGTAGTGGTGGCCCTTTTCGTGTCACGGAATGAAGGCGACCGTGTCGCCGCCAGCAGTGTTCCCGGGGACCCTCATCAGCGTGAGCCCGAGCCCGGCCACGTGCGGACTGTCCAGTGTGAGTGCGCCCGCTGTCTGGCACAGTCATCTTCACTCCCAGCATTTCCACGAATGTGGGCCGTAAACAGCTTCCAGAATACCAGGAACATGGGCGAATCCGCTACCAGGGAGTGGAGCAGAAACTTGAGAAGACAGCCTTGGCCCGAGTTGGGAACAGGAAAAAAAAAAGGTGAAGAAGAAAAAGAAAGATACGTCTGTCTTTAGGCCTCCTGAATCTCACTGAAACACGAAACTCAGCTAAAGGCAGCTTCTCGCCTCGTGCTCACATCACAGGGCAGCCCTTGGTGGGTCCTCAGCCCGCCTGCGTGGGGACACATTGTGCGCTTGTCTCAGTCGCATGTTTCCGTGACCTTGTGGGTGGGGGATGCTTTACTCCCTGCAGCACAGAGCCTGGTGCGGGACCTGGTGCAGGCCGGGGCCCGCACGCGGACCGGCTGGGGGGGGGGCCGTGCCCGCTCTGCAGAATCGGCGGAGGACAAAGCCCCCCGAAGGTCCGGAGTGCGGGCCACACGGGCCGGAGCCGGGGCGGCACCTCGGTGCCTTGCCGCTGACCCTCCGTGTGTGCCCGCGGCCTCTGTGTCGGGGCCGGTGGGGTGGTGGGCAGGCCCGAGTGGAAATTCGGCGTCCCCTGCACGGGGCGGCGTGGAGGGGTGCGGGAGGGCGTGGCGGCGCGGGGCCCAAAGGCGTGGAGGGTGGGTCCCGCCCTTCTGCTCGCATTTACCACCACCACCGCCCCCCCCCCACCCCCGCGCTGGCCTCCATCTGTGGCTGTGAGAGCGGCTCGCGCGCGTGGCCCTTGCGGGGGGGGGGGTGTGATGTGAAAGGATGCTGGGGGTGCGCTCGCCGAGCCCACGCTCCCGGGCAGCAGGAGATCCCCCGACCCCTCTCACCGTGATGGGTGTCCCAGCTTCTCCAGGGTCACCGGTGAAACACGCCCATTGCGAAAACAAAGGCTTCTAGTTGTGATGGACTGAAAGTTCACTTAGGACGAGGAAGCTCCTTTCTTTTGGGAAATTTAACCTCAGGGGCGGGGCGGGGTTCAGACGGACACTCAGCCAGGAGCTCTGGGTGGGCCCGTCCTGAGCACCCACCTCCCAGTATGACAACCAGAAATGTCTCCAGGTGTTGCCAGATGGGGGAGCGGTGTGTGTGGGGGGACCGAATGTCCTGATGGAGCGCCGCCGGCAGGGCTCGCTGCCCTCTGGCCATGGAGTCGCGTGGCTCTCTTTCTCTCCTGGCCATCGCTGTCCCTGAGCTCGCCCGTCGTGCCCCCAGCACAGAGCTGGCTGTGGCTTTTCCCACTTGGGTTCTTCCAGGAAAGCCATCTGTTGCTGCTGTGGCCCTGGCTGGTGGTGGCCGAGTGTCCCTCTGCCGCACATCCTCTCTCCACTGCCGTCCCGGGTGTTGCGGAGGCATGGGCGCAGAGGCCGGCCTGAGTGCTGTTGTGTCTCCTCGGAGAGCCTCTTGTATGCAGCAGCTTCGGGCTTCGTGCCTCTGTGTAGGTGGATTTAAGCACCAGAGGGATCCCTGGCCGGGCAGCCCTGGGGAGGAAACATGGCCTCTGTTGGGGAGCCATTGGGTGGGGACACAGGGACGAGGTGAGGCTCCGTGTGCTTTTCCTGGCGGGCAGCTTACCTTTGACAAGGCTGCTCAGCTGAGCGGAACTTGGCTGCTGCAGAGAAGGGGGAGAGAAACCCGGACCCCTTGTTGCTGAAGAGCAGGGAGCCCAGGGCTCTGCTTGTGGCCGGATGGCAGGTCAGACAGGTGGGTGGGTTGGCTGACCTTTGACAGGAGGGTGGGAGCATCCCATGACCTGAAGAGGATCCTTGTCTCAGGCTCTTGAAATTGTACTTGTGGACGAGGCTGCTGTGGCCTCAGGAAGCTGGGAGCCGTGGCGGGTGGGGGGCAGGGGTCCGTGATGGCTGGAACCCCTCGTTAGAGCTCCCAGCCCTGGGGGTCCCTTGTGGACCTCGAGCCTGGGCCCCTGGCTGTGAGGCAGTGACGTGGGAGGGTGCAGTACGGTCCTGCAAGTCTGTCTCCTCAGCTCGAAAAGCCCCTGGATGCACGTTCTGAGTTGCCGTGGAGGTTCAGGGAAGGGACACTGGCATGGTAGTTGTCGGATTTCTGGCGGATAGAAATAGCACCCAGGGTATGACAGGTCAGCACGGAGTAGTGAGTAAAACTTTCTGGAGCCAGAGCCCGGGCGGCAGGATTCCGTCTCCTTCCGGCGAGGGGTCCTGTCTCTCTCTGCGCCTCGAATGAAGGTCTCCCAGCACCCTCCTCAGCGTCCTTCCAATGCGGAGCGTGGCATCCCGCGTGGAGGCCCGCGGCCTGTCGCGGGACCCTCTGCAGACCCCCTGTCCCACAGGGCCTGGCCCCGTGTTCCTGGGGTGGGGGGCTGCTCCCTTGAGGTATCTCCCCAACCTGGGCTTTCAGACTTGGGGGCCCCTCAGACCAGGTGCCAGACGGGCCGGGTGGGCAGCTGCTGAGTAACCGCTGTGTTCTGCTTCCAGAGCCTTCCCCAGCTGTCCCCCAGCAAAGCCCTGCACAGCTGCGAGGGGAAGGAGCCCGGGGACCTCAGGCTCAGCGAGGGGGACGTCATGGTCTTGCAGCACCGGGTGGACGAGCGCTGGTACCACGGCCTCCTGCCCGCCAGCCACGTCCAGGGTGTGCGGCCTCTGCCCCAGGCCCCGCCCCAGGGCAAAGCACTCTATGATTTCGAGATGAAGGACAGAGACCAGGACAAGGACTGTCTGACCTTCGGCAAGGTAAGGTGGGTTCCAGCGCCGCCCTTCCGCCGCAGCCCCTGCAGGGAGCCTGGGCGTAGCGCAGGGCCCTCCCTGTGCCTCCTCGTGGGGAGAGCAGTGGTTTCTCCTTCCTGAGGGTCTGCCGGGTGGAAGGAGAGGGCACCCAGCCCCACAGGCGTCTGCAGGTAACGGGAGCGGGACCCTCGTTACCTGAGTCACTGTGTGTCCAGGGCTCATGGGCCCTGGGAGGGGGCTTGCTGGGGAGACTGTGGCAGAGACCCCTGCAGGTCCTGGGAGTGGGAGCCGGGCCCAGAGGCCAGCCCGTCACACCCTCTTGGAGAGCACAGGAGGTGGATGCGTGTGCTTGGGCCACTTGAGGTGGCCAGTGAGGCCACGGGACCCGCTTAGTGACAAACCAGTAGTGTTTCCCGTGCGCTCGTCCCGGGGTGCGGGTGAGATGTGGAGGGGCCTGGTGTCTGGCCTGCCGGCCTCGGGGGTGCAGTGTGGAGAGGACAGAGGTGGCGGCCTCAGGCCTCGTGAATGTGCCTGCTTCCTGGCTTCCTCACCTGCTCCCACCCCAGGGCTGGGAGGGCAGGGGCGCCTGGAACTCTGGAACACCTGCTTCTCCCCGATGGCAGTAACGAGTTACGTCATCGATTGATTAATTACATTCATGACTGCCCGCCAGGGTCCCCGGGGAGAGGTGGGAGCCTGTCTTCCCGATGTTGAAGCTGTTGTAGGAAGGGGGACCCCTTCCAGGGCCCAAGAGTGGGCTCCTGTCTAACACTCGGAAATGAACTGTCCGAGGAGACGCACGTGCTGATGGAACAGGAGACTTCACGGCGGGGGGAGCGCCCGGGAGGAGGGCAGCAGGTGAGGGACCCAGGAGGACTGCCCCGCCACGTGGCTTGCGGTCTCAGGTTCCCTGGTGATTGGGTCTGTTCCCGGGTTGCCTTTGGCCGGTCATCTTTCTCGGCCTGTATTTGGTCTGCGTCAGGGCCCTTCCTGGTGGCACACACATCTCTCAGCCAAGATGGATTCCAGCGTGAGGGTTTCTGGGAGGTTGGCAGAGCTTATTCTGGGCTTGCGGCGCCTCCCTCCTTCGATCCCTCCCAGATCCTTCCAGCCGGTGGTAGCGTGTTAGTTCCGAGTTCCCGTCATGATCTCCTGTTGTGAGAGAACTCACGCAAGTGGTTATTACTGTGCCTGGCTGGCACGGTGGCTTTGGTCGGCGGCTCCCTAGCAGAGCACAGCGCTAAGAGGCTGCGTCGCTCGCCCGAGGCTGGCACGGGCCTGGCCCTCCTCCGTCCTCGTGTCCTGTGTCTCTGTCAGTCTTTTTCCACATGCGGTTGTCAACACAGAACTGGGTTCCAGCTCAGATCCTGACCTTGGAGTGCACGTCCAGCTCACTGTGATTCTGTCCTCTGCTCAGAGCAGAGCTTGGCTGCAGTGCCGAGCTGTTCGCAGGGCTGTGAGCACCGTGCGCTCCATCTTGAGCACAGTGGCCTGTTCTGTGCAGGCTGTCGCAGCTGCTGTTTATGTCTTGTTCCGTTGTTCAGCCTGACGACGAATGATCTGTTTTCATTCAGGGTTTCAACTCTTCCCTCTTCCTTCTATCAAGGCGTTCTGCTGCTAATTCCAGTTGTCATCTGGCCCTGCAGGTTCCCTGGACGCAGGGTCAGGCCTCCCCCTCCCTTGCTCCCTCTCCTCCTGAGTGAGGCTGGAACGCAGGCTGCAGAGTGTGAGGCCAGGCGGACAGAGCCCCTCGTGCTCGCCCCTCTGCCCAGCCCACCCTGAGGGAGACCCTGGGCCCTGGTGCTCTGTGCCGTCACTCAAGATCGAGAGCAGGGACCCAGCCACCCCTCGGGGTCGATCGAGGCCTTGTAAGGAGGCAGACCCGTTAGGGGCTGACAGGGACAGGGAGAGACACAGGGCCCTGCTCACAGCCTTGGTGGCGGGAGGCTCCCCCAGCGGACACATGCGGGGCCGGAGCAGCTGGCATCTCCTGGTGAAGGCCTCCCGCTGCGTGCGCGAGCGCCTGCTGGGACTCTCAACTCCAGGGCGAAGACCAGAGCCCACTGGATGGGGACAGAGGGGCACCTGCCTGCTCATCCCACTGGGAGCTGTGCTGTATCCGGGGAGCCTGACTTCGGGTGGGAGAGGCAGGAATGGCAAGTCCAGGGGACAGTTCCTGAGAGTGACGGGCTGTGCGAGTCACCCAGGAGGTGTGCGGGATATCTGGTCAGGAGGTGGTCAGTGTTTGGTTTTCAAAAGAAACGTTAAAGCCACCCTCGTGGGAGAAGTGAGAACTCGGATGGCTCGCTGAGACTCGTCCTGTGGTGGGCGCTGCTGCCACTTTGCGTCCTGGGCCGGGGGTGGGGGTGGGCAGGTCCCGGCGCCCTGGGCTGTGCGGGCAGCACTGTCGAGGTGGGTGGTCCTCAGGGCTCCCCGGGACCTGACCTTTGAGCCCATTTTGGGGAGCGGAGGTGTGGGAGCTGCTGGGCCACGCATCCCTCGGGCTGCTCTACCAGGGCTTGCTTTCTGTCTGTGGATTAACCTGCAGGGCTGGAGGCCCCTGGGTGTGATTCCGGTGAAGACCGTGCTTTGACCCCCCACTGTGTTCACACAAGCGTTTCGCCGGCGCCCCCCCCTCCGCCTTAGGTTAGGGCGCAGCCCCCCCGCCTTAGGTTAGGGCGCAGCCCCCGCGCCTTAGGTTAGGGCGCAGCCCCCCCGCCTTAGGTTAGGGTGCAGCCCCCCCGCCTTAGGTTAGGGCGCAGCCCCCCCGCCTTAGGTTAGGGAGCAGCCCCCCCGCCTTAGGTTAGGGCGCAGCCCCCGCGCCTTAGGTTAGGGCGCAGCCCCCCCCGCCTTAGGTTAGGGCGCAGCCCCCCCCCGCCTTAGGTTAGGGTGCAGCCCCCCCCGCCTTAGGTTAGGGCGCAGCCCCCCCCGCCTTAGGTTAGGGCGCAGCCCCATCGCCCGAGCACCTCTTCTTTCTCATCTCTCCCCTCGAGACGCCTCCAGCCTCCGCATCCCCACACGGCAGCTGAGGGATTCCCTCCACCTGCCTGGAATGCTGGTTCTCACAGCCTCTGTTTCGTCACCTGAAGTGACCACATGGTCCGGGCCAGCTTGGTTTTGCCTCCCGGGAATGTTTTGTTGTTTGGATATGTTCCCTTCTGGACTCAGCAAGGGAAGCAGCGGTGTCTAAAGTCCACGGATGGTGCTAACTTACCTTTAAAAAACTTCACTGTGATGGGATTGATGAGGTTTAAAAAGGCTTGAAGAATGTGCATCAAAGCAAGACTTTTACCTTGCTGTCAGCTTTTGAACAGTCCTGTTAAAATTGCATTAATTAAAGTCATTCTAAAACCAAAGTCTTTGTTTAATTGAAGAAGAGAATGAATAATTACTTCTTGTAAAGCAGCTATAAAAAGCACAATTTATAACTTCTTAGCAGTCCCACTCCAAAAACCTGGGCATGTGCGGATAAAAAGACAAAGGGGACAGTGCAGCGTCCCTGCTCTGTCAGCCGGTGGCTCCCAGCTGTCCCCCGAGGCCCGCGTGCGCCGTGCCTTCCACGTGACGGGGAGGGGCTGCGGTCAGGGGCTGCTGGGTGCAGGGACCTTGCACTTGGGATCCCCTGTGTGGCCTCAGCCCTGTGGCCTTAGGAGCCCACGTGTGTCTCATCTCAGAGCCATCTGCGCCTGCCCTGCAGCAGAGACTGGAGACCCACCATCACTACACAGGCTCCTCGGAGAGGACACAGGCCTCGTGGGCATGCGACAGCCCCCTGCTCGTCCTCATCTCACACCCTCCCACCCGCCCAGCCCTGCACGGCCGGAGGGGTGCTTTGAGTTGGCAAAGCCCTTTTCAAACACCACCAGCTGTCCTGACTTGGGCAGACTTCCCTCCTGCTGGTGTCACCACAAGACCCTTCCACGTGATCCTCTTAACACCGCTGAGTGTTTAACCGTCCGTCCCTGACGTGGGGATTCTCTCCTTTGTGAATGAACCTAGCATTAATCCCAAACTATGTTCTTCTGATTGGAGGACAGACGTAGGTGGTTAGAAATCAAATGTATTTGAGGTTTGGACTCTAGAGTGAGACGGGTTCAGATTGTGACACTTTCACTTTTATACGGTGATTTGGGGACATCAACTTCATCTCTGAGTCTCTTTTTTGATGATAAAATGGAGTTGATAGGATTCAATGAACAAAGGCATTTAGGGAACCAACCTCAAAATAGGCACTCAGCCATTTCTGGCTTCCACCCTCGCTGGCTTCCTGCTCTGTCAGACGCGCGTCACTTTTTGTGTTGGCCTGGGACGCTCATGGCGGGGGAGATGGGCCTCCTGCACACACCCCCGCTGAGACTCTGTGGACGGGTCGCCTGTACCTGTATTGTCCCAGTGGCTGCGTCTTGCAGAGGCTTGCCCAGCGGTGTGGAACCCCTGAGCCCTTCTGTCAAGGCCGCCGTGCCCATCGTGGGCAGCCCAGACCCACTGCATGTCCTCTGTCCTGAGGGGCAGTTGGGATGCTCTCCGGGCTGGAAGACTTGGGGACCTAGCGACCAAAGCGGGTGAGCCTGAGGGAGCAGGCAGTGCTGCATTCTGCTCGGGCTGGGCGGCTCCCGGACCCGCCCTACAGCTGGGCAGCAGCCTGCGGGCTCCTCCATGGAGGCGGCTTTCCTAAGGGGACCAACCCCCCCAGAGGCTCAGAGCAGGTTGGGCTCTGAAGACTGTCCCTTCTCTGGGCGGCAGGCGGGGTTGGAGGAGCCCTCCCAGCCCCCAGCAGCGACTGGAGCTCAGCTGCGGTGCACAAGCCAGGAAAGAGGGCACAGCCCAGCAGCCGGGCCCTTCAGAGCCTCCCCTGGGACCCCGGAGCCATCGGGGGAGTCTTGTACTGTGTCTGCAGCAGAAGGTGCAGGGAGTTTGTGAGCTCTTTCCTTTGGATTTTTCCCTTTTCTCTGGGACTGGAGTGACCGGCGCTCTTTCTGCGGCTGACAGTGAGGGACTGTCAGGGATGGGGCAGCGCGAGGTGGCCGCGGCCGTGGCCCGGCTGAGCGGGCGTCCGCACTGAGCGGACAGGCCGCGTGGCCACGTTTCAGAAGGGCCATCCTGGTGTCTGCCCCTCGGTGCCTCTTGGAAACCACTTGGTTGCAGTAAGAGGAGCGGAGGCACAGGGAGGCCCCCGGGAGGGCAGGCAGCCGGCCCGTGTCCAGGTCCCGTGCGTGTGATCTGCCCCACGGCGCGTTTAGGAAACTGTCAGGCCCCAGAGGCTGCTTCACTCGGAGCTGCTGCGGGAACTCTCCAGATACTTTGGGCCAGGCCTTCGGAGTGTGAGATGTACCTTTGACGTGGTGTTGAGGACCGTGCACTCCGCCAGCCACGCTCTGCGGACTTCTGGGGGGAAAAAGACTCCAGCCCCCTGGCAGGTCAGGGGGGGAAAGCCTCAGGCCTCGGCTTCCTAACAGCCCCATCTGTTTGCAGCTCGGCTTTCCCCCCGGTAGGAATCACATACGAACACCGGGGAGTTCGGTGAGTTAATCAGAAATGCAGTTAAGGCCCCTTTAGGTGGTGCCCGACTCCTTTGCAAGTGCGTTGCCCACTGAGCCTGGGAGGGAAGGCGGTCCACTCCTCCCATAACCACGCTGTGTTCAGGGTCGCGCGGGACCACCCCAAGGCCACCCACTTCCAAGGGAGCTCTGCTGCTGGGCCCTGGCCTTTGGTGTCCCTCAGAGCTTGGAAACGGGGGGATGGGGAGGCGGCACAGGGAAGGCCCCCACCTGCGAGAGGGAGACTGCAGAGGAGACTGTAGGTGAAGTTGTCGTGTGTCTGAAAGTGAAATGATGTCATGGGAGCAGCTTTTGTCCAGAAAATCCTTCATGCTGCCAGATGGGCCCGGACCTTGTCTGCCCCGCCGCCATCCCTCGGAGCGTTGTGGTGTCTGGAAGAGGCCCTTTGCTCCTCCGCGCCGGGCAGCGCTGGGGACCCAGGGCACAGGCCAGCCTGCCCACTGTCCGTCCACAGCCTCGCTGGCCCTCAGCCAGGCCCCGTCACGCTCCACGTCTCTGGCTGCTTCCCTCCTGAAACAGGAGAGTTGAGCACAAGGCAGAGACGGCACGGTACGGCAGCAGATCCTGCAACGCGAACTCCGCGGCCCGGCCTGGAAGGGTGTGCGGACCTGGACGGCGACGGCCCAGCGCAGAGCTCCCCGCTCGTCCGTCCGTGCGGCTCGGGCCCGCCCGGTCGCATGCAGTTAGGGTTTGGGGGGGGCGTGTTTCTCCGCATTCCCAAGAGGCCGCAGAGCAGGTGCCTCCCCTGTCCTTGTCCTTGTGAAAGCACCGGCCCCGGGGTTGTGAAATACGACCGCACGTCCGAGGCCTGACGGGGATCCAGGCATCGCTCTCCCGGTCACGCGTGGACGGCGGGAGAAGGCGTTGACTGCAGGGCCGCGGCATTTGGTGCTGGCGGCTCTGCGGTGCTGCCCGGCGCTCAGCGCTGCCCCCCCCCCCCCCCCGCCCCCCGAGCTTGTGTCCCTGGTGAGAGCTGGGTTAGCGGCAGAGCAGAGGGCGGGAACCCGTCCTCCGCGACCTCGGGAAGTTAGTCACTTGCTGGTGTTCTGGGCGTGGCTGCCCGCTGCACAGCCCGGCCTCCCCCCAAGCTGCGTGAGCTGGAGAGGAGCGTCTGGTCCTGCCGCGTCCTTGGGTCCCGGTCTGGATTTGCGTCTGCTCGTGTCGCGGCCTCGCCGGAGCAGTTTGACGTGACTGGGCTCGGGAGCCACGTGCTGCACTTGCCTGCGGGGGGGTGCCGAGCTTCCCGTGGTGAGGGGTGCTTTCCTCCTGGTGCCGGACACCTAGGCGATGCCCGGGGGGTGCTGCTGAGCTGGGGGAGGCCTAGCTCGGCCCCTCGTGGCCCTCGGGTGACGACAAGCTCCCCGGCCTAAGAGGCGGGCTCCTTTGGGGGCAGCTGTCCCTTACTCGGCGCTGTGTCTGCTTCTCAGTCACCGGGACCTCCTGGTGGCCCGCGGTGAGCTGGGATCCTCAGTGCAGGGTGAAGGCGCGGCCCCTCCTGGCCTCCTCCGCGCAGGCTTGGTGCCCCCTCCTCTGGTTTGCTGTGCTTCACACTCCTCACCTCGTGTCGGCTTCCTCAGGATGTGACGTCCCTTTAGAGGTGCATCAGGGCCACAGGCAGGATTCAGGGGTGCCGTGGCTTGTCCACGCCGGAAATACTGTGACCTTAAAACAAGCTGTTTATCTGAGTATAGTGTCATGTACCGACAAGCGTATTAATCAAAATTATGCAGCTTGGTGGTTGGAAAGAATATGTCCTATAATCACTACCCAGGAGGGAAATGGTGGGGTGCCAGCACCCCAGCTTCCCTCCGTGTCTTCTAACACCGTAGATGAGCATGTCTGTCTTGAACTTCCAATAAACAGATGGTGCAGAACCTACTCACGTGTCCAACTTTGTTTCCTCTCGATGTTACGTGTGTGAACTGCACCTATATTTTGTGAGTGCTATAGTCTGTTCACATTCATCAGTCTGGGGTACTTTTAGCTATTTTTTTTAAATAGAGTTTGGGGTTCATGCCTGAACTGCACAGAAGGTACAAGATTTCCCGATACTCGTGCCCCCCCGCACATGCACAGCCGCCCTGTTATCCACACCCCCCACCCCAGATGGGACATTTGTTACAACTGATGAACCCACATTGACACTTTGCATTCCCCAAAGCACATAGTTTACATTACTGTTCACCCTTGGGGTTACGTATCCTATGGGTTTGGGCAAATGTGTAATGACACGTATGCACGTGTGTAGTATACAGAGCAGTTTCACCGCCCTAAAATCCTTTGTGCTCCACCTGTTCCGCCCTCCCTCCCCCCAACTCCTGGCAGCCACTGTTCCTTTTACTGTCTTCACAGTTTTGCCTTTTCCAGAATGTCATATAGTTGGAATCGCACAATCTATATAGCCTTTTCAGACTGGCTTCTTTCACTTAGTCATATGCATTTAAGGTTCCTCCCTGGCTTTTCATGGCTTGATAGCTCATTTCTTTTTAGCACTGAATAATATTCCATTGTCTGGATAGACCACAGTTTATCTACCCATTAACCTACTAAAGGACATCTTGTTGCTTCCAAATTTAGTTGCTATGAACGTCCATGTGCAGGTTTTTTGTGTGGATGTAAGTTTTTAACTCCATCGGGTAAATGCCAAGGAATGTGATTGCTGGATTGTGTGGTAAGAGTGTGTTTAGTTTTGTAAGAAACCACCGAACTGTCTTCCAAAGTGGCTGCGCTATTCTGCATTCCCACCAGCGGTGATGAGGGTTCCTGTTGCTTCACATCCTCACCAGCGTTTGGTGTTGTCATTGTTCTGCGTTTTGACCGTCCTAATAGAATGTAGTGTTATCTCATTGTTGTTTTACTTTGCATCTCCCTGATGACATACGATGTGGAGCATCATTTCATGTGCTTATTGCCATTTGTATGTCTTCTTTAGTGAGGTGTATGTTAAGGTATTTGGCCCATTTTTAAATCGAATTGTTTGTTTTCTTATTGTTGAGTTTTATGAGGTCTTTGTATATTTTGAATAATAGTCCTTTATCAGATGTGTCTTTTGCAGATATTTTCACGAGTCTGTGGCTTGTCCTTTTATTCTCTTGACAGCGTCTTTCACAGAGCAGAAATTTTTAATTTTAATGAAGTCCAGCTTATCAATTCTTTCTTTCATGGACCAGTCTTTGATGTTGTATCCAAAAGTCATCACCAAACCCAAGGTCATCTAGATTTTCTCCTGTGCTATCTTCTAAGAGTTGTATAGATTTGCATTTTACATTTAGATCTGTGATTCATGTTGACTTAATTTTTGTGAAGGGTGTAAGGTGTGTGTCTAGATTCATTTCTTTTTACAGGTGGGTGTCCAGTTGTTCTGGCACCATTTGTTGACGAGACTGTCTTTGCTCCATTGTAGTGCTTTTCCTCCTTTGTCAGAGATCAGTTGACTACATTTATGTGGGTCTATTTCTGGGCTCTCTATTATGTTCCATTGATCTGTTTTTATATCCTATCACCAATCCCACACTGTCCTCAGTACTGTAGCTTTACAGTAAGTCTTGAAGTCAGATAGCGTCAGTCTCTATTCTTTTCTGTCAGTGTTGAGTTGGCTATTCTGGGTCTTTTGCGTCTCCATATAAAGTTTAGAATCAGTTTGTCAACATCCACAAAAAAGCTTGCTGAGATTTTTATCGGGATTGCATTGAATCCAGAAGTTGAGAGGAACATCGTGACAGTATCGGGTCTCGCTACCCATGTACGTAGGTCATCTCTCCACTGGGTTCGTCTTTGACGTTCTTCACCAGAGTTTTGTAATATTCCTCATGTAGCTCTTGTACTTATTTTGTTAGATGTATACCTGTTTCATTTTTTTTACATGCTAATGTAAACAATATTATATTTTTTAATGTCAAATTCCACTTGTTCATTGCTAGTACGTAGAAAAATATTTAACTTTGATATATTAATCTTATATTCTGAAACCTTGCTATAATTGCTCATTGGTTGTAGTTTTTTGTTGATTCTTTCAGATTTTCTACATAGACAATCATGTAATCTGCAAACAAAGACGGTTCTGTTTCTTTCTTCCCAATCTGTATACCTTTTGTTTCCCTTTGTTGTTTTAATTGCATTTGCTAGGATTTTGACTATGATATTGAAAGGCTGTGGTTAGAGGGGACATCCTTGCTTGTTCCTGATCTTAGGAAAAGCTTCACGTTTCTCACCATTAAGTATGATGTTTAGCTGAAGGGTTTTGTGAACGTTCTTTTCAAGTGGAGGAAGCGTCACTCTGTTTCTAGCTTACTGAGAGGTTTTTTTTTTTTTTTAATCATGAATTGTTTGATTTTGTCAAATGCTTTTTCTGCATCTATTAATGTGAGGATGTGATTTTTCTTCTTTAGCCTGTTGATGGTGATGGATTACAGTAATTGATTTTTGAATGTTAAACCAGCCTTGCATATCTGGGATAAATCCTAGTTGGTCATGCTATATAGTTCTTTTTATACTTTGTTGGATTCAACTTGCTAATATTTTATTGAGGATTTTTGCAACTATGTTCATGGGAGACATTTTAGTTTTCTTTGCCTACTGTGTCTTTGTCTAGTTTGTATTAGTATAATTCTGGCCTCACAGAATGAGATAGAAAGTAGCCCTCCTGCTTCTGTCTTCTGAAAGAAATTGTTAGAGAATTTGGCATAATTTCTTCCTTAAATGTTGGTAGAATTCAGAACCCATCTGGGTCTGGTGCTTTCTGTTTTGGAAGTTTATTAATTATTGATTCAATTTCTTTAACAGATATAGGCCTACTCAGATTGTCTATTTCTTGTGTGAGTTTTGGCAGATTGCGTCTTTAAAGAAATTGGTCCATTTTGTTTATTAAATTTGTGGGCATAGAATTGTTCATAATATTTCTTTGTTATCCTTTTAATGCCCATGAGATCTGTGGCAATGTCCCCTCTTTCATTACTAATATTAGTAATTTGTGTTGCGTCTCTTTTTTTCTTGGTTATCCTGGTTAGAAGCTAATTGAGTTTATTGATCTTTTGAAATAAGCAGCTCTTCGTTGATTATTTTCTGTTGATTTCATGTTTTCAACTTCATTGATTTCTGCTCTAATTTTTATTTCTTCTTTTCTTCCGCTTACTTTGGATTTAACTTGCTCTTCTCTTTTAGTTTCCTGTGGTGGAAGCTCGGTTTATTGATTTTAGATCTTTCTTCTTTCCTGATATATGCATTCAGTGTTATAAATTTACCTTTAAGCACTGCTTTCACTGCAGCCCATACATTTTGACAAATTGTATTTTTATTTTCATTTGTTTGAAAACATTTTAAGATTTCTCTTGATGTTTCTTCTTTGAACCAAATGTTATTAGAATTGTGTTAATTCCAAGTATTTTGGAATTTTCCAGTTATCTTTCTGATATTGATTTCTAGTTTAATTCCATTGTGGTCTGAGAGCAGACATTGTATGGTTTCTGTTCTTTTAGCATTGTTAAGGTGTGTTTTATGGCCCGAAATGTGATCTATCTTGGTGAATGTTTCATGTGACCTCAAAGAAAATGTGTATTTTGCCATTGCTGGATGAAGTAGTCTATAGATGTCAATTATATCCAGTTGATTGATGGTGGTGTTGAGTTCAGCTTGGTCCTTACTGATTTTCTGCCTGCTGGGTCATTCATTTCTGATAGTGGGGCATTGAAGTCTCCCGTCTGTAACAGTGGATTCACCTGTTTCTCCTTGTAGCGCTATCAGTTTTTGCTTCACGTGTTTTGACACTCTGTTGTTAGGTGCATGCATGTTAAGGATTGTTGTCTTCCTGGAGAATTGACACCTTTATCGTTATGTAATGCCCCTTTTTATCCCTGATAACTTTCCTTGCTTTGAAGTTTGCTTTTCCTGAAATTAGTATAGCTACTCCTGCTTTCTTTTGATTAGTGTTAGCGTGGTATATCTTTCCTTATATATATATCTTTATATTTAAAATGGGTTTCCGGTACATAACATACAGTAGGGTCTTGTTTTTTTGATCCACCCTGACCATCTCTGTCTTTCAATTTGTACATTTAGACTATTGCTATTCAAAGTGATTATTGATATTGTTGAATTAATATTTACCACATTTGTTTTCTTTGATTTTTGTTCCTGTTTTTGGTTTCCATCCTTTTTTGGCCTTTTGCAGTTTTAACTAAGTAATTTAAATGATTTCATTTTCTCTCCCGTCTTAGCATATCAGTTGTACCTTTAAAAAATTTTTTTTTGTGGTTGCCCTAGAGATTGCAATATGCATTTACAACTAATCCAGGTCCACATTCAGATAAAACTACTGTTTCACAGGTAGTGCAGTTACCTTATAATCACAAAATAATCCTAATTCCTTCCTCCTGTCCTTTTTGTCATTGCTGTTATTCATTTAACTTATATATAAACATACATAAGTGTATATATTTGTATATATGATATACATATATATGGTATGTACATAAGCATATGTAATTAGATACATTGTTGCTATTATTATTTTGAACAAACTGTTTTTTAAATTTTTTCTTTACTTATTCCTTCTCCAACGTTCTTTGTTTATGTAGAGTCAAGGTTTTGACCTATGTAACTTTTCTTCTCTCTAAAGAACTTCTTTTAACATTTCTTGCAAGGCAGGTCTCCTGGCAACAAATTCCCTCAATTTTTGTTTGTCTCAGAAAGTCTTTATTTCTTTCTCACTATTGAAGAGTTATTTTTCAGGGTAGAATTCTCAGTCATTATTGTGTCAAATATTTCTTTTGTTCCTTTTTTTCTTTCTTCTCCTTCCTATATTCCTGTTACGTGTATATTACACCTCTTGTAGTTATCCTGCAGTTTTTGGATATTCTGTTCTGTTTTGGGTTTTTGTTTATTTTCTTTTTCAGTCTTTGTTCTCTTTGCTTTGCGGTTTTGGAAGTTTCTGTTGAGACATCCTTAAACTCAGAGATTCTTTCTTCAGCTGTTAAATCTACTAATAAGCTTATAAAAGGAATTCTTTATCTCTGTTACAGTGTTTTGATCTCCAGCATTTCTTCTTGGTTCTTTCTTGGACTTACCATCTCTCAGTTTGCATTGCCTACCTGTTCTTGCATGCTGTCTACTTAAATGTATTAGAGCCCTTAGCATAGTTGTTTTAAATTCCCTGTTTGATAATTCCAACATTCCTGCCATATCTGAGTCTGGTTCTGATGCTTGCTCTGTCTCTTCAAACTGTTTTTTGCCTTTTAGGATGTCTAGTAATTTTTGTTCCTTTTTGATATTTGGACATAAAATGTACCACGTTAAAGGTACTGCTGTAAATAGGCCTTTAGTGACGTGGAGGGGAAATGTTCTGTAGCCTCTCACCCTGTTATTAGAGCCCCGTCGTGTAAGGAGTTGTACCTACAGGCTGTGAGCTCTACCTGTGCATCTCCACTTTCCCCTCCTCCTTAGGGAGGACAGGCTGGCTGGAGTGGGCTGCAGTTGGTTATGGTATTGGTTGATGTACCACACTTTATCTAACCAACCCTCTCTGGCTGTGCAGTTGTCTCTAGTTTTTCTCTAGTTGAAGAAACACTGTAATGAACATACTCGGAGCTGAATCTTCTTGCATGTCTGTGATCTTCTTGAAAGAGTCTCTAGAAGTGTTTTTGTCAGATTAGTGGATATGCAGCTTCTTGTGTTTGATAGGACTTGCCACACCACCGCCATAAATGTATATCCCCACCAGAAATGAGAAAGTGCTTGTAGCCATCGTGCTGAACACGCCGAGCGGGCTTGTGTTCATCCCTGCTAATCTGATAAGACACCAAAGACCAGCGAAGGGAGAAGGAATTTTCCTGTCTAAAATTGTACTTTTTTTGAATATTAGTCAGGTATCACATTTTTAAATGTATTTAACAGCAGTTTGCTTTTCTTCCTTTTTTGTGAGTTGCCTGATTTTTGCCCCTGGCCTGGTTTTCTTTTAAAGTATGTGTCTCTCTTTCCTGCTGTGTCTCTCACGTCCTTATGTAGCAAGGATATTAGGTCTTAGTCTCCAGTTTGTCCTGCAAGTATTTTTCTAGATTATTTCCCTTTTTGTTTTCTTGCTGTTCTTAACATAGAGAATTTCATTTTTCTGTAACCAAATCTTTGTTATTTACTTCTTAAGACCATTCCCCACCTCAAGATTAAACATCTATTCACATTTTCTTCTAGGTTATTCAAGGTTTTTTTCTAACATTTAAATCTTTAATACTTAGGGAATTAATTTCGGTGTATACAGTGAATTAGAGAATTAACTCTGTTTTTTTAATGATTAGCCAATTTTAATCACATTTTCTAACTGGTTATTGCTGGTAGATGGGAAACCCAATGATTTTCATGTATTTATTTTAAAATTATCAGCCTTTCTCAAATTCTTATTCTAATTTTTAACTAATACTCTGTTTTTCTAGGTAGAAAATCATATGATTTTTCTTCCCAATATTTATACTTACTATTTTTTTCCTTTTATTTCTATGGCTCTAATATCTAGACCAGTCTCAAATAACCGTGTAGATATTATGGTATTTTGTTTTTTACCAAAATTAATCTGGTATTTTTTCTTTTTAATTTTACAAAATTAAATGTCTTCTTTATTTTGCTCTTGCAGAAGCTCTGGCTTGTAGGAAGCCTTCGGTTACCTTTTCCTTTGCACCGTTGGCGAGGTCTTGGGGGCCACCCTTTGGCTGGGTCTGAGTGGAGTTTATTACGGGTACAGGGCCCTCCTGGTCATGAACTCTATGTGAGATAAGCAAGGTGCCCTCTCTGCTCATCCCTTCTCAAGCCAGTCGGCCACTTTGGCCCTAATGCTTATCAGGAAAGCCCGCCGCCTTGATGGCCGAGCACTGACTACAAGGAAACCCTTGTCGGTGTCACCCGGCCATGGAGAACCAGCCACCCCGAAATGTGGGAAAGCCTGAGATTCCCTCAGTGTCTGTTGCATTTTCTGGACTGTATCAATTGGGAAAAGAAATATTTTGAAGTCACACAGCCCTTGTTATTTGGTACTTGTTTAAGCTGGGAAATTGGGGTTAGGACCTGGAGAAGGAGGGGTGCGGTTGCCCCTGCGCTGTCCCCTAAACCCCTAGGAGAGGGGAGGTTTGGAAGGGAGCATGGGGACCTGCCAGTACAGACTCCTGGTCTTGCCTTTCCTGCCCCATGTCCTCTGGGAGGCACGTCCAGCACCCATCACCTCGTCCCACTTCGCCCCAGATAAACTCCCCAAACTGTGCAGCCCCTCCGTTCACGGGGAAGCAGCTTCTCCGGTGATGTCAGGAAGTCCATCAGGACGCTCCAGATGGAGCGTCCCTCTGACCCCAGGGGCCCACACCCCACATCACTGCTTCACACGAAGGGGTCGAAGGCCCCTTGGTAAGGCAGGCGGTGCTTTCAGACCCAGCCGGGCCCACAGGGCTGCTCTGGCTGTCAGCTCCTGAGCGCCAGGCAGGCCTCCGGTGTCCACGCAGGTCCCGGGGGACAAAGGCAGGCGGTTTGGATGTGGACGGCGGTTGGGCAGACGGCCTGTGGACAGTCCCACTGCACCCCGTGTGGCACCAGCACGGCCCCCCGACGCTTGCTGCCACCCGGTCGTCCCCTCGCTCCTCGTCCTGTCCCCCGCCCTTGTCATCTGTCCCCGCGGCTCGTGGCGCCTCCGGGGGCACCGGGCGAGTCCTCCCCCACCGCACGCCTGTGTCCCTGTTCACGCCCCTCCTTCCTCCCGTGTCTGCCCACCTTCTGCCTCTGTCCTTGCTACTGCCTGGCACGACAAGGATTTAACAGGGTTCAGAGCTTCCACGACTCTAAATAAATGGAGTTGGATTGGGGCATCTTTTGTGCTCTGGTGGAGGCAGGAACATAGAAAGTTTTATACTTAGTTGAATTTATATTTGTTGAAAACCATTTTATTTATAAGCACATATTAGGAACATGAATTTTAAAGTGCTCACTAGATTGTAAATTGCCACACACTTCCACTGGAGGCTCTTTGCTGCTAAAATCAATATGGGAGAGGAAGAGAGATCCTGGGTGAAGACGTGGGAGGGACGGTTTTCACGCCGATCTCAGAATGAGTCATCGCGTAGAGCCTTTCCTTAGCTGCAGTGACACTAACCGGTCTCTTGGTTCTGTTTTTGTATCCGTTTTGTGCGTGTCCCTGTGCTTTGCCTACACGGGGTGATTCCAGGATGAAGTCCTGACTGTAATCAGAAGAGTGGACGACAACTGGGCGGAGGGAATGCTGGGAGACAAGATCGGGATCTTCCCCCTGCTGTACGTGGAGGTGAGGCCGCGCTCCCACACTCACTCCTCCTGCACAGGGAGGTGAGGCCAGGCTCCCAGACCCACCCCTCCTGCACGTGGAGGTGAAGCCGCGTTCCCACACTCACCCCTCCTGCACAGGGAGGTGAGGCCCCGCTCCCAGATCCACCCCTCCTGCATGTGGAGGTGAGGCTGCGCTCCCACGCTCACCCCTCCTGCACAGGGAGGTGAGGCCAGGCTCCCAGATCCACCCCTCCTGCATGTGGAGGTGAGGCTGCGCTCCCACACTCACCCCTCCTGCACAGGGAGGTGAGGCCCCGCTCCCAGGCTCACCCCTCTTGCACGTGGAGGTGAGGCCAGGCTCCCAGATCCACCCCTCCTGCACGTGGAGGTGAGGCCAGGCTCCCAGACCCACCCCTCCTGCACGTGGAGGTGAGGCCAGGCTCCCAGATCCACCCCTCCTGCACGTGGAGGTGAGGCCAGGCTCCCAGACCCACGCCCTCTCTTTCCCTTTGTTGTTTGCTTTACCAGACCAGAGATGAGCTCTCCTCAGGGGAAGAAGGTTACCCCACAGCAATCGGAGTTCAGATGGGGACAACTTGTGGGTTTTATTGAACCCTGAGGCTGTGAGAAGTGCCTCTGCCTCTTGGGGGTGGTCCGTCCCAGCCCATCATCTTGCCACATGGCCAATGAGGCAGGGCTCCCTACTTCTCACGGGAAACCTGGGCCTGCCCCATTTCTCCGAGACCCTCCAGGTTCTGCTGGGCTTGCCCCCAGAACCCCGGGGAGAAGAGCTCACCACAGGAAGCAGCTTCCCCAGGGACACTGCCAGCCACTGAAGGGAACATTGAGGCTCCCTGGACTTGGGGTTTGGGGCGGCTCATCAGCTCCAACCCTGGAGTGGAGGTGCTCGGGCTCATTTGAGGCTGGTTGGCTTCCTGCCTCTTTTCTGTGACCAAGATGCTCTGGGTTTCCAGTGAATAAGTTACGGGCGGTGGCCAAGCGAGGAGCGTTCAGAGCCTTTGCTCTTTCAGCCCCTGCTCGCTATGGTCTGTGTGTGTGTTTGCTGTTTGTCAGCACACGTCCGCATGCGCACGTCCCCAGGCTAACCCCGCGCTGCGCCTGTGCGCACTGCCTCACCGCCAGGAGTCGTTTTAGCCAGTGCTCACGGGGCGTGGGCCCCGAACCCTCCTGAGGAGTCCTGTCTGGCCTCTCGCACCCCTTGTGTGCAGGGCCGCCCCCGACTCCGCAGGGGCCCAGAGCCGGGTGCGATCCCAGGCCGACGGCTCTCAGCTGGGCCCTACTCCCTCCCCGCAGCGTCCTCGCTCAGAGCCTGTGCTCCCCCAGCCCAGGGCGGGCCACACACGATGCAGGGGACATGGCCAGCTTTGCCCCTGCTGAGCCCTGTGGGCCAGTGGATTCCGGTACCTGCCAGATGAAGGCCGCTGGCTGGGGTGGGTGGCCCAGGCTCTCTGCGCTGATTAGCCTCCGCTTTTCCAGCCTCATCTCCGGCCCTTTCCTCCCCTTCCCCTACATGTCCGGAACCCACGGTTCTTATGTGTACTCTGAAGCAGCAGCTCCCCGGTGACTCTCAGACCCTCCCCAACAGTAAGTCCGCACACACACTGGTACACTTGCGAGGGGCACACTCATGCACACATGAGCACACACACGCTCTGCTCTCTGCCCCCCACCCCCGGCAAGGACCACAGCCCACAGCACCTCCGGCCTCACTTGTGCCTTTGCTCCAACTCTGGGAGGTGGTCTCTGCATCTGCTGCCTCAGACCCAAGAACTCGACGCGTGAAACCCCCACAGTGCTGTCCACACGTGGAGAGTCTGTCCCCCCGGCATCTTTGGCCAGTGGAACCTCTTCCAAGGCAGACTCTCACGGAGCCACTCACAGAAAGGTCCCAGGGGCCTGTGACAACGCCCCCAAACGGAGTCAGCTCAGCCGAGTCACGGAGCTGGGACTTCCCAAGGGGGGCCAGAGAAGGTGAAAGGACGGGCGTTTAAAAGCATGGATGCAGTTCACGGACACATTTTTAAAGAAACAAGGTGGAAAAGAGAGTGCACTGAAGACTTTCCCTTTTAGGAAGTTCAGGAGCAGCAGAACTCCCCCCTCACCCGCGGCTGATGGAAGGGGGTGCCCTGGGGAGACCGAGCAGAGAAGCGAGAGGGAGGCCCTGGCTGTGGAGAGGCTTCGAGGCTTGATCTGGGAGGTGCTGGTGGGGTGGTGCAGCTGTGAAGTGATGTAGCTAACATTTTTGCACTTCTCTTTAAAATGCAGTTTAAGAAACTAAGAAAAAATTTTGTAGGAAACCTGAGGCAGGTAATGGTGCCCCTGCGGGAGGCCGAGCCCGGCGCACTGGCACCCCTGCTCTGGAAGGGACTCGGGCATCATCCCAGAGGCCGAGAGTGTGGGCTCGGGGCTGGAAACCAGTCAGCAGGGCCTCCTGAGGCTCACGTGGCTCAGACACTCAGCCAACTGGGAGTCAGTGCCCTTGGGGCTCGACTGCTGGACCCTGGAGACGGTCCTTCAGAGCAAGGGCGTAGGGGCTCCTGTGTGCCCACCGCCCTCCCAGTTGCTCTGCTCTGATCACAGCCTCCTGCCCCCCCAGGTCCCCTGAGCCGGGGGCTGGGCTCTCCTCCAGGGGCCGAGGCAGAGCAGGGCCCTCGCTCCTGTCCCGCACCTCCCCGGGCACAGCGCCGGGCCCGGCACCATTGCCCCAGGGGCCCTGGCAATAGCCACAGACCCCAGGACCTCAGCAGGCACCGAAGAAGGAGGCCCTGGCCGGGTGTCTCCTGAGGCTGATTCGCTGTTATGTACCCACTCCCTTTTGAAGCGCTGAGCTGACGCTTACCCTCACGCGGCCTCGAGGGCATCGCGCGCGGGTGATAGAGTTCAGACCATCTTCCTCTGGGCGATGAGCAGGCATCTGAGGCCTTCGTTCTTAATGTCCCTCATGCTTGGCAAAGTGACTGCACGTGGCAGGTGCTTAAAAAATGACTGTGAGAGTGACAGCAGCCCGACAGGTGGCTAGCGGCCAGTTTTTGGATTTGCAGAATGCAGGGATTGTGCAGAGCCGGGGCTCTGGGGACTTGGAGGTACAGACTGAGGCAGGAGAGCTGTCAGACTAGCTCAGTGTAAAGAGGAAACCGCATGGCCTTCAGTGGGGTGAACCCAGGCGGGCTGCCTGGAAGCAGAGGGAGGATGCGGTCGCCAGATCTCCTTCATCAGACTTTCCTGGCGCCCGCCCTGCGCCTCCCCTGGGCTCTGCCCTCCACAGCTCACTCCCCTGAGGCCCCACCTCGCATGGTGAGCTTGGCCGGGGCTCCCTCCTTCTGAAGACACTTTGTTTCACTTCCCAGCCTCACTGTGGCCGGAGCCCCCATGCCTTCTGGAGGAGACCCCTGGGTTGACCCCTCGGGGTAAGGGCTTCCTCCAGTCCCTACCATGCTCGCTCAGGGCCCCCAGGTGTAGGGACCATGATTTGTCTGCCAGTCCGTCCACAGAGCCTGAGCACGCCTCCATTCCGGCTCGCCCAGAGCGGGTGCACATTTGAGAGTCACTGGGTGGGCGAGCCTGCCCCCTGCCCACAAGGACAGGTGGGTGATGGCTGGTTGAGGGAGGCCCAGAAGGCTGAGCCTGCGAAGCCATCAGCTCTCCTGCCGGCTGGGGCCTTCTGGGTGGGAATTCTCCCCCTCTTTGTATGTCCGGTGTCACCTGTATTGAACTTGGACATGTCGGTGTGTTTCCTCGTTTTGTGCTCTGGGCTCCTGGAGGCCAGCTGGCTCGGCTGCCCGTGTCCTTGTGACCAGTTACTGTAATGGGCACCTGGAGAGACAGGGCTGCCCCGGCCTCAGCACAAGGGCCAGTGCGTCCTGGCAGCTTCCCCGGGGACCCCGGCCCCCTACTGAGAAGAGCTGACCCCAGGGAGCCGCGTCTGGGGCCAGGAGCATCTGGAAAAAGAGGTGCAGAGAGGGGGGAAGCTCTGAGTAGGGGTGAGGAGCCTCGTGGTGACCCTGGCTGACCCTGGAGGCCTAGGGCCGAAACGCAGTGGAGGCCGCTCTGATGGGCCAGGCCCATCAGGCGGGCGGCCTGTGCATCCCTGGGCACTGAGGACCTGGGTGGGTCTTGCCACCTCCACACCAGGCCGCGGGTGCAGCTGGAGCTCTGTCTCGATAGCCCAGGCCCAGGGAGGGAGGGGCTGAGCCTAAGCTGCCCTCAGGGAGGAGCTGGGCTGGGAGGGGAGGGTCTTGGAGGAGGGCCCGCCCTTGGAGGGAAGAGGAGACAAGGGGGATTCTGGAGGTGCAGGGGACAGGGTGTTGACGGTCTGTGTCCAGCTGTCCTCATCTCAGCCTCTTGGCAGAAGGTTATTTGTGGAGAACCACAGGGTTCAAGACTGCGTAGGAGGTGACTCAGGGGACTCACCGGGGAGGGGCGTGGGGGGGGCGGTGTTGAGGCGTGCGAGGGGCAGGAGCCAAGGGAGGAAGCGGGCGCTGGGCGGGGTCGGGGTCGGCCAGTCATGGACCTGCCAGAGGCCTGGTGCGCGGCATGGCTCTGTGGCATGGCTCCGTGGCCCGGAGCGGGCGCAGTGGTGGCTGGGAGGAGCCCAGAGGAGGGGCTGCAGGCAGTGATGGGACAGAGCCCCGGCCCAGCGGTGGGAGGGGCTGGAGGGTGGGGGCGGGGTGTCTCCGAGTGGTGCTACGGGAATCCTGTCTCCCTCCTGCCACCAGAGCCAGCCCCCGCCACCCCTCCACTAGCTGGTGGATGCATCCTCGTGGCATCTTCTGAGAGCCTGTGTCCTACGGCTGGAGCCACGCACTCACCTGGAGGGTTTGTTCTCTGGCTCCCGCTCCCTCCCCTTCTACTGCCCCACACGTCAGGGGTCAGCATCCTTCCGGCCTCCTAGCCCTGCCGCACCTGCAGGCACGGGTTTCCGGACACAGAGATGGGGGAGGATGGGCGAGCCCCGGAAAGCGAGGCAGCCTCATCCCAGGGCCAGTGCGCGTCCAGAGAGTTCTGACCTTGGGGAACCAGATCCAGGCCTCTGCCTGTTGGTGGGTCCCACGACCTCGGCTAATGGTGTTGATGTGCGAGGGCAGACTGCTGAAGTGATGCTATTTACAGATGCTGGGAGTTGATGGAAGCAAAAACTGAAACCTGATTTAGCCGGATGGATGTAATGCCCAAAATGGTACGGTTGCTAACGGCAGCTGCTTCCCGTTTGAGAGGCCTTGTCTTCAGTGCGGAAATTAGGGCGGATGTTGTCGAAGCCTCAGCTAATTACCATGTTGAACTTGGCCCTTCTTGCACGTGTAGCACCGCCGTCTCCTTGTGACTTTATTTACGAAGAGAGCGTATTATTCTGAGCCTCCGTCTCTAAATATGGTATCGAAGCTGCCACCTTCTCTGGGAACACACAGCTCTGAAGTTGTCTGTATTGTTTCAAAGGCCCAGAGCCTGGAGCTGCCCCTCATGCATTGGGTTCGCCCCACACCCCCAGTAACTGCTGGTTATTTCTTCACCGTTGTCTTGGTTTTTCAGCTCAGGCCGGGGGGCAGGCAGAACGTTTCCAGGGAGGAGGCTGGGGAGGGTCTGTGGCTTCTAGTGGAAGGTCCACGCCCAAGCTCAGGGGAGAAGCAGATGGACGCGGGAGGCCCAAGCCCTGACTCGGCTTCAGCGCCTCCACAGACCCTACGTTCTAGTTGGGATGCGGGTGGATAGACCTGCAGGGGTGTCCCTGGTTGAGGGGGCGCAGCTCCTGGACGAGAAACCCCACGTGTCGTGCCCAGCGTGGGCGGTGGGAGAGGGGAGTGGGGTTCTAACTTCCTGCTCCCACTGGGGGATGTGGGCCCGGGGATTGGAAAGATGCTGCTCCTGCCCTGACTGGACCTGCAGGCCGCCTGAGCTTCGTTGAGCTGTGTGATGCGTCAGTACCGAGTTTCTACCTCTGCACGCATGGACGGTGCCCCGTCCAAAAGCACACCAGGAGGACCCCGTGAGGCGCCAGGCACAGCCCCGAGTGGAGGTCCAGCGCCACACGCCCAGAGGGTGACGGTTTGCGGCCACTGGCGTTCTCAGGGGACCGAGGCCTCTGAGGAGGGGGGAGGCCCTCAGAGCAGCCGAGGGGCCGGCTGGCCGTTCCACACGCTCTCAGCAGCCCCGTGAGCGGGGGCCGCAGCTCCGAGCAGAGGGGCTCTCTGGGATGAAGGCCCTCTTCTAGCTACGTTTTCTTCCTTTCCTTTCCTCCCATCATTCTGTACCGCCTACAAACAACCAGCTCTGCCGACTTCTCTGAAGTGGTCCTGGCGCCGACACAGGGATGGTCGTGTGACCGTCAGGCTGTTAGAAGTTAGCGAGGGTGTGCCGCCGGGCAGACTCTCCAAGGGAGACACGGAGACGGGACCCTCGTTGGGCAGCCACACAGACCCCCAGGCCCATGCCGGACGAGGCGGCGATACCAGTTCACCTGGACACGGTTCAGAACCAGCGACTTGCAGCCGCGGGTGGTCATTTCGCTGTGAAGCTCGAGGTGGATTCACGTGGCTGCAGCCGTTCCCACAGCCCTCCCGTCCCGTGGCCTCTCTCGTGGCCGGCGGTTGGGCGGGCCTGGCCCCGGAACCTGTGGAAACCTCCGTGTTCTTCCCCGTGGAGGGTTGGTTTGGCGCAGGCTGCTCCACCCCCACCTATGTGGAAGGAGGCGGAAACGGCCTCGGCGGGAGCAGCAGGCGGGAAGCGCACGGCAGACGGACAGGTGGACGGGGCCTCTGCGACGCGGACGGCTGGGCTGGGTGTCCGGGGCTCGTCTCCGGAAGGTGCCCCCGCTGTGTCTCCTGACATGCACGCTGCCCTGCCTCTCGGACGCGGGGTGCTCGGGATGTTGCGTCGTGCTTCTCTGCGGGCTCTGTGTTCCGGGCTGTTTCTGGTTCTGCTCCACTGGCCGACCTTTCGCCTCTGTGAGTATCTCTACCGTTGACGTAGAGGCTGCGGTTTCCTGCTTCTCTGCCTGCCTGGTATCTTTAACTGGATGCCAGTGGTGTGAATTTTGGCTTTTCCAGTGCTGGATGTTTTTGTATTCCTACAAATATTTGCAAGCCTTGTCCTGGGATGTAAGTTATACAGAAACAGTGTGATGCTTTCGTGCCTCCGTCTTACCCTTTGACGGGCAGGACTAGGGCGCCTCTAACGTGGGGCTGATTATCCCCGTCCCCACCTGCGAAGCTGCGTCCTCTACTCCATGTCCTGTGGTCTATGAGCTGCTTCACTGCTGAGCTGTCTGATGTCCCGTGTCTGAAAACTGTTCCATAAATTTGGTTTTAGCATTTCAGGTGAGAGGGTAAAAATGATCCTTCTTATTCCTTCTTGTTAACCTGCAGTGGTTTCGAATTTTGAAATAAGGGTGACACACCATTATGTTGTACCCTTTAAACTAATACAAGGTTATATGTCAGTTATACCTCAGTAAAACTGCGGGGGGGGGGGGGACAAATAAGGATAAAATTAGGATGCAAGAGGTACTTCTGACAGAACGGGAAAGCAGTAGGTCAGCCATGGCTCTCCCATGCTGAGTCTCCCCAGCCCAGGGCCCAGAGTAAACAGTCAGCTTTCATCAGAGACGTGAGGACTGGGTGGAAGTCTTTGAGGCCCTCATCCTCTGTGGAGACGGGTTACAACCAGGTCCAAACACTGTCCTGCGACCAGTGCTCTGGGTGGGCCAATGGGGGCGGCGTGGGCTGGCGGCTCCTCCGTTTCTTCCAAGCAGGTGTGACCCCTGCTTCCTCACCCAGATCGTAACTCTCAGGACACCCTGATTCTGCCACATCAGAGGTGACCCGACAAAACCCCAGGAAGGAAACAGGAGAGACGCCACTCAGGGCTTCCTGCTGCAGAACGTGGGGGAGATGTGATCTTGCCTGAAGCTCCGTTTTGTTTTTCCGTTTGCACGACCTATTTCTCACGAGCTTCTACGTCAGTGGGCATCTGGGGGCAGGGACATCCCGCCGGACCTGAATATGAGTCCTGCCCGCGTTTCTGTGTCCTTGTGCTGACTGTGCCTTTGTGAAGACTTAATGCGCTTCACCCAACAGACGACGCTCAGTCACCAGAGGGCAGGCTCAGCCCGGGAGGCGACGGAGGGGAGGAGCCGTGGGGCTCCTGGGGGGCAGGACTTCAGTGTCCTTTGGGTGGCCCCGCTGGGATCCGGGTCTGCACCCCAAGGCATGATCTGGGTGCTGGGGTGTGATCATTGGGACTTTCCTCCACGGAGATAGGTAGATGCATAGGGACCAGCTCTCCCTGATCACTCCCTCCTTTAGTGGTTTTTGTGTGTGTGTGTGTGGTACGCGGGCCTCTCACTGTTGTGGCCTCTCCCGTTGCGGAGCACAGGCTCCGGACGCGCAGGCCCAGTGGCCATGGCTTACGGGCCCAGCCGCTCCACGGCATGTGGGATCCTCCCGGACCGGGGCACGAACCCGCATCCCCTGCATTGGCAGGCGAACTCTCAACCACTGCGCCACCAGGAAAGTCCCCTTTAGTGTTTTTTGAACAATTTGTGACGTTAACATCTTGTAATGTACTGTACACAGAGTGACATGTAACGTCTCAGTTTTCCTGTCATCGTCTCTGTCTTCATAACTACATAAGTAGCCACTTTGAGGCCAGACTAGTAGCAATTCTTTTCCCTTCTGGGTCCTGGCATAGTGGTTGCACATAGTAGGCAGTTAGTGGGTTTGTGTAGTGTTGTTGAGTTGTGGGCCAGTGTTTCACAGAAGTGGTCAAAGTGTAAGGGCTAAGCCGTCAGCCATTTCTGAGGTCTCAGCTGGGACACCTTCAGCCTGTCTTCTTGGAAGCACATGGTGGGACTTAGCAAGGCCTTGTGAAACCGGCCCCTGCAGCCTCCCTGGGAGCTTCTGTGTGGTAGCCCTGCCCACAGCCTGGAAATCCAGCTGCAGGTGGGCCCAGAAAAAAGCAGAGATGACTTCCATCTTCAGTAGACAAGCAGGCATGACAGTGTCTCAACCTGCGGCTGAAGTGCAGGCGATGTTGGAAGGAGCCAGGCCTGGCTGCCCGCTGAGCCCAAGCCTCTCCTGGGGCCTCGGTTCGCGCAGCCGGGGGAACAGCAGCCAGCGGTGCTCTGTCTGACCGTTTCTGCCCAGGCTCCAGCTGCTTCTTTCCTTCCCATCACGTGTCGCTCACATGGGCAATAATAACCCAGAAAACCAAGTACGTGCAGGATGGGATTTTTTTCAGCCAACTTGAGCTCCCTCCACTGGACGCTTTTTGACTCAGAATCTCTGTGTCCTCACCCGCCGTCCGCTCATCCTCATCCTGCTCGGGGACACAGGTTCCTCAGGCCTCCGTGTCCCCGCAGGCTGCCTGGGCCTCCCCACCCTCCCGCCCTGCCCTCGGCCGTGGCTTCGACGGGTGCCTTCACTCAGCTTCCCTCCTGGGAATCCACATCCCTACCTTCCCTACCGAGTCATCCAGGCCAGCGACTCAGAAACTTCAGTGAGCGTCAGAGTCCCCTGGAAAGCTCCGGGCCCAGCCCCGAGTCTGACGCAGTGGGTCTGGTGGACCCGTGTCTGAGAAATAAGTTGGGGGAGAGGCTTGGTGTGCAGGATTCCGCCTGCCCCCTGGGGGGGCCTCCGTGGTGAAGGTGAACGAAGCACACTTAGCTGTGGAGAGATTCGGCTCTGGGTGTTACTAAGGGACCGCAGAGTGTGCCTTGGCTGAGGTTCAGGCCTGTGTTCAGTGCAGAGTAGCGAGTCTGATGGCGCAGCTGGAAAGGGTCATGGGGCCTCTGGGTGCCTTCCCTCCAGAGCAGAGAGCACTTGTGGGGAGATGGCCCTGCAGTGCCAGCCGCCGCTCCCCCAGTAGTTCTAAGACTTGACCACGAATTACTTCCCAGATTAACTGTCTGGGCCTCCGTCGTGGTGTCTCTCCCGTTACCTTTGATTAGCACTTCTGTTTGGAAGGAGGCTGCGAGTCGCTGGTGACCCGGACCCTTCTGAGACCAGCGTGTGCTCGGGGCGCCACCTTCTGCAGCCGCCTCGACTCCGCCAGTTACTGCAAAGGGAGAAAGAGCGGCTAGCTCTGGCCTCACCTCCTCTGCCCGGCCTCCTCAGAGGAACTCAGAGCTGTCCTCTGTTGCGTTTATTTCTTCCAAATCCTCAAAGCCAGAGCAGTTAAGAGTTATGGTGTGAAGCCGTTGAGGACTCCGCGGTCTCCCTCGGGGGCCGTTCCTGTGTCTATTGGCGCGTCTGAGCCCTGGACTGAAAGAGCAGGTTTCCAGCCTGTCTGAGCTGTGCCTTGCAGGCCAGCGGGGGCCACCGTCCACCCCTCCACTCGCTCAGCCCTTCAGTCACTCTTCCATCGAGCGCCGCCGTGTGCCAGGCCCTGCGGAGAATCGTCTTGAAACCCAGAGTCTCGCTGGACGAGAGAAGGAAGAAGAGAAGATGAAGTCTAGAGGGCAGCGTATCCTCTGTGCAAACAGGGCTCGAAGGGGGCAGGGAGGCTGCGGCAGGGACCCTACAGCTCTCCTGCTCAGAGAAGCCCCCGGGGGCCGGAGGGGAGGGGCAGGAGCTGCGGTGCGGGCCCAGTGATGCCCGGGCTGCCTGGAGCTGAGGGGCAGCGGGCGAGTGGGGGTGGGGGGTGGGGTCCGTGGGAGGCCGGCCTGGTCATTCTCGGGGCTTCGAGTTTGCTGCACACACCGCAAGTGGGTGAGTCTGCATCCCCTCCCTGCTCACGGAACGGCCTCTGGGCCTCTGTCTGCTGACCACCCCCCAGCCGTGTCCTTCATTTCTAACCCTGCCTTTACCTGGGGGTTGATAGCATAAAACAAATGTAGAGAGAACCTTCTAGACGAAAAGTTTCCAGCTGTGCTGGGTCTTGGGCCCCTGAGAGCAGCCCTGTCATCTGTCACCATCTCCCAGCCTACCCTCCACCGGTCTCACCTCCCCAGGGTCCGTTGTCACACGTGGACCAGACAGTCTGAACGAAGGTGACTCGGGCCTCACTCCTGCCTACAGCCCCCGGGGGGCCCCTGGCTCTCAGAGTAAATCCGGGCTCCTCCCTGTAGCCCACAGGCCGCGCGGGGCAAAGAGTCGGCCAGGGGCCCAGCCCCGCGCTCCTGCCAGCCTCGCCTCCTGGTCTGTGCCGCGGGGTGATGGCCTCCCCCTCCTCGGGCCTGGGTGCTGGGCGTGGAGCGGCACTGGTGCTGTGAGGGCCGCGTGGGGACCTCGTTTCCTGTGACGGCGTGTCCGGCACTAGGGGCCCTCGAGTCTCCTCGCAAAATTGTATTCTTACTGCGGGAGTATTGTCTTTGAGGCTGTTGTATGGACAAGGAAGAAAATCTTCGATCCTTTAAAAACCAATTTGGAACAGTTTCTCGTTTCATTCCGAGGGAAGGAACACTGTACTTTGGAGAACGAGGATCTGTGAACTGTGCAGGGCGGGGCCTCCTCAGTAACAGTCGGGCTTCAAGTCCTGCTGGAGGCCAAGGCCAAGGTGGCGGCGTGCGTGTGGGCCAGGCCAGAGCAGCCAGCCTGGGCTCTCAGGGGGCTGCACCGGCCACCTGCAGTCACCGGGCAGAGGGTGCAGATTCAGATCGGAAGGCTGGGCCGTGACGCCCAGCTCCCCACTCGGGAGCTGATGGCTGAGGCTCGGCTCAAGACCGGGTACAGAAAAATGATCCCCGGGGGTTAACGCACGCTTCTGTAAACCTTTGTATTTAAAGGGGGATGAATGTGTGTTTGAAATCTGTTCCTGTTAGGACTTCTTATTGCTAAATTTGCAACACTGTTCCTATGTTAATATGTTCTTAAACATGTAAGTTTGGGGGAGAGTTTATTGAGTTGCCCTTGAGGTTTTAGTTATAGAAGTCTTCTTCTTCTGTGGGATCTTAGTTCCCCAACCAGGGATCAGACCCAGGCCCTGCAGTGGAACTGCAGAGCCCTAACCACTGGACCACCAGGGAAGTCCCCAGAGAAGTCTTCACACCCTGTTCTCAGATCCAGCTGAGAGAAAGATGAACGTCTAAGAGATGGAAATTTAAGTGCTAACTTTATTACCAACAAATCTCAGTGGAGGAACATGGGTCAGATCCGGAGGCAGTGGAGCTCGCTAGCGCCTCGCCCTCAAGCGTAGACCTGGGCCTCCCGCCCGAGGGCTTGGCCCCCTTGTCTAGAACTGCTGCCCTGAGCCAGCTGGGAGCAGGGAGGGGACCCCCCAGGCCTGAGCTCCTCCTGCTTAAGAAGACAGACCCACAGGGGCGTCCTGCCCCACCCCCGAGCATTCACAGGCGAGCATTCAGGGTGGGGGGTGGACAGGGTTGCCGGCCCTGCCCGGGCCCACCTCTCTCAGCCTTCCTCCCGCTTTGGCTGGTAGGTCTTGTCCACCTCTGAGCTCTCAGACACCCTGTGGGGTGGGAGTGTGGTACCAAGGATGAGCGCTGTGCTCCCTGTAGAGACCCCCCAGCCGGGCTCCTAACCAAGCCACCGACGGGGAGGAAACCTTTGTCAGATCCGCCGTGAAACCACAGCTCCCAAAGCCACTGCGTCTAACCTGGGGAGCAGCAAGGTCTTTTACGGCACTTCAGGCTTTGTACGGAGTGGAAAAAACATGGTGCTCCCGCGGCCCCGGAAGTCTCACCCTATGTCGGAAGCTGTCCCAGCCTAATCTGCACGTTTTGTTTTTAATGACTTCCTGATACACCTGGCTGTTGTTCAAAACAGGGAAATTCAGAAAAGTGTGAAGAGGAAAATCAGAGTCACCATAATCCTACCAGTAAATATGAATAAAAAACACGTGTAGGAGGAGAATGAATAGAAACGTTGCGAGCGTGCTGTTGTTTCCTGTATTCTTTTCTGTGTGTAAATTTACATGTATTGTGAACGAATTTGGGATGTCGCTGCATCAGTATTTCTGTTGCTTTCTTCATTAAATTGTGAGAATTTTCCAATGACATCGTTGGAAAATTGACAGAAGTCAGGGGGTCCTCCCGCTGGAGTCCTCCAAGCCCTCCGCCCACACAGAGGAGAGCCGGGCCCTGGCCCCACTGACCCCCGGCACCCGTTCCCAACCACGTGTCTCTCCAGCCCCTCTGCCTGCTATTCCTCCTTGGACACCCAGGGCTCCCGCCTCCTGTCCCATCCCCAGGTGTCAGCAGGCCCCTCCTTCCTCAGTAAGGACTTCCGTGGCCTCCTGAAGGCAAAAGGGCCCTGTGGGACTGGTCACCTTGGTCAGAAGTGCCCTGCAAGCGCCCAGGCAGCCCCCAGCCACGCGCCCCTGGGGACCTCGCCCCCCTCGGTTCCCTAGAGTGTGCACAGGCAGTGGTGCCCTGTGCCCCCCTCTTTTGCTGGAAAACAGCCTTTGTCTCCTTTAAGTTCACCTTCAGGGGGAATTACCACAGGTCCTTCAGGAACCTTGGAACATCCAGTCCGGGGCCCTCGGCTTTCAGACGCACCCTGCGGAGGGGCTCAGGGCGAAGAGGGTGGCCGTGTTCCCGCAGGCGGGGTGAGCCCAGGAGGAGGGGGTGCCTCGGAGCAGGGCCGCGTTGGCAGGACAGCTGGGACGCGGGCTGGTGGACGGCGGTGCCCCCCTCATGGGGAGCACCTGGCGGCTGGCAGAGGTGGGCTTTGTCCAGCCCGGGGTGATGGGGGCTGAAGTGAATGCCATTTGCCCCTCCCGGCTTCCGTTTTTAGACATCATCTCTCCCCAAATCCTTGCCTCTAATCAGCCTTTTCTCGCAAGACGAGGCAGTTGTGTGCAGCTCCGGTGTTGGCCTGCGTTGACCTTGGTGGATGAATGTTTCTCGTTTAACCTCAGGTGCCGGAGGGCGGCCTCAGTTCGCCTGTGCACTTTGGCAGCAGAACTGCAGGCTCGTTCGTCGCCTCAGGCACCTGGGGACAGAGCAGGCTCGAGTGGGAACGTGGGGGGCGGCGGGGGCTTGGCGGGGAGGCAGCTGGCTGCGCTGGTGGTGGGGCGGCAGCCAGGGGCGGTTGTCCTGTGATTCCGCCACACCCTCAGGGCCCCCGGCCTTGCTGCCCACCGTGTGAAATGTTAACTTGCAGGATGGGAACCTCCTCCCGCGTGGGGGCCTGTCCCACAGCAGGTGTAGGACACACCCTCCGGTGGGTGGGGACAGCCTTGCACCTGGTGTTAACGGACATCTCGCGTTCGCCGTCCCGCTAAACACAGGCTGGGGCTGCTAGCAGGCCCGCGAGGTCACCGGCACACACTCGTAACAAAAGGGAGGGAACAGAACCTCCCCGCCCGAACCTCGGTAGCTGTAGCTGGCCTCCCAGTGTGAGAATTTGCGTGACCTAATTTTCGTGCCAAAAAAAGGTCTGATTTTTAAAGACACATTTGAATCTCCAAAATGAACCCAGCCCCTCCAGCTGCCAAAAGCACAGGTGTACCTCACTGGATATGTTGTCTTTACCCTGAAGATGCCGCAGGGCTGGTTATAAGCACCCCCGTGCCGTGCGTGAGGGGAGCCGTGGTGTGTCCGGCGAGACGGAGAAGAGAGGCGTGAGCCGTGGTCCTGCACCTGGGACCTGCTCAGTTGGCGCAAGGGCCACACGAGCCTTTGGGGGGACAGCGGCTCTCGGTCCCCCGTGCTTGGTGGTGGTCATCAGCGGCCGCCTGCGCTCGACCAGCCCGGCCAGCTGTCGAGAGCCTTGGTGCCGGGGGCTCCCGCTGTGCCCCAGATGCAGCCTTTGGGGGGGGAGGGGAGCTGGGGCTGCATTCTCACCACCCCACAGACGGTTTAGTTGGTGAAAAGCAGAGTTTTACGCCCAAGAAGCACTGATCCAGATGCCCATCAGCCGCCTGCCCACCCTGCCAGCGAAGGGGGGCTCCTGCGGTGTCTCCTCACAGGAGCTGCGGGCAGGCGAAGACCCTTCCTCGCCAGCTGCTGAGTTTGTGAAGCTCTGAGGAGTCACAGCCGCCTGCCAGCGTAACGACCTGTGCTGTCCTCAGCCCCCCGGTGGGAGAAGTGGATTAAAGGAAGCACCAGCAGAGCCGCCGTCCAGGTCACGTGGATGCTTCACGGGGCGGGGCTTCCACTCTGAAGCCGGCTCTCCTGCGAGCGGCAGGGTCTCTGGGGGCTGTAGAAATGCAGAGATATGGGCACCACCCCAGGCCCACTGAGCCAGAATCAGCGTCTTGAAAGGCTCCCGGGTGGCAGCGCCCACTGAAGTGCAGCTGGATCTGACCAGAACGGGCGGCGGGCCTCAGAGACACGTGCTGTCCCTACGTCTGAGCCCTGTCCTCCAACCCCTGAGTCCCGGGAAGGGAGGACACACATCGCTCCCCAGGGCGCGGTCACGGCCCGCTGCTCCTGTGCGGACGTGTGGGGACCACAGTCCTCCCCCCGGGTCAGGGCGGAGCGGTGGACGTGCGCACCTGTTCCCCGTTGTTTTCCTTGAAAACCGCCGGGCGCGTCCCACCGATTGCTCTTATCCCTGATGTCTTCCCCTGTGCCTGGCTTCCCAGTCTTCCTCCTGTTTTAAAGGTTCCGTTCAGTCTAGAGCCCTCTGGACGGAACCAGTGGTCTGGTGACCTGCCTGCCCAGGTCTGGGCGTGCGCACACACTGCCGGTCCGTGCCTGGGTTTCCTGATTCTGAAATTGCGGTTTCTGATACTGACGCAGCAGGGTCCCCGGGGACCCTGGGCTGCTGCTTTGGGGACGAATGGGATCATCTGAGCCCGGGGGCGTCGTCGGTGCCCTTATTTCTGTACAGAAATCTGCCACATGCAAGCAGGTCTAGACCGGGTTCTGGTGCCCATAAGCAAAGGCATCATGCCTGGCGCTTCCTGCTTCTGCTCTTCCGTTGGCGCTGCAGGTGGGTGCACACCACGGGGTGGAGGAGGCCGGCCCTCGGGGGTCAGAGGGCCCCCGAAGGCTGCGAGGGAGGGGGTTGGGCACCGGCTTGCTCTCCGAGCAGCACTGCTGATGGGGCAAACGAATAAAGCCTTAAAGCAGAGCGAGGCAGCTGAGCCTGATTGGAGGCAGCGTCTCAGGGCTAAGCGTGGACTTAGATCACGCGGTTTGGGGCCTGGAGTGAGTTTTACAAACCCCCGTGAAGGACAGGAGTTTGTAGTGGAAATGCTCACAGCCTGTGCCTGAGCCGTCTGAAGGCGGCTGCGCACCCAGTGCCTGTGATCGGCTTGGCCTCTGGACACAGCATCCCTCCCTCTCGCTGCGCAAATCCAGCGCTGCTGCTTTTGCTTGGTTTTAACTCATCGAGATGCTGCCAGCCGCAAACCCCGGTCGGTATACAAGGGAGGACCTGCAGGGCCGAGGGACCCTTCCTGGCCTGGCCCACGGCTCCAGGCTGATGGGAGGACGTGGCACGGTGCCTGCACCAGGCGCCCTGCAGATCCACAGCCAGCACCATGTGGCCTTCACCTGCCTGCAGGGACCTCATGCCCTTGAAGGCTCCCTTGGCGCACACACTTTCTCTCCTGCTCCCGTCAGGATCCAGTGTGTCCTTCCAGCACCGCCCCCACCCCGCAAAGGCTTCAAACCCTTCTTCACACTGGCACCTGGGACGGTGACCCAGCGCCAGCACTGAGCTCGCGCCCTGGTCCCTGCTCATGCTTTCCTTGGACCCCACCATCCCCACCTGGTCTACGGGTGTGTCTTGTTCCAGGAGGGCCCTTGTTCTGGCCCCTCCCCGAACCTTGCAGGCAGGGCTCTGCCGGCAGCCTGAGGCCGCTCCACCGGAAGTCTGGTCAGCCTAGGGTGGCCACGTGCCGGGGAAGCTGCGTCCTGCTGGTACACGAGGTGGGGAGCACATGGGGGCTGCTCCCACCCTAGGCACCCCCTCTGGGTGTTTCCCAGGCAGCCCCACTCGGCCAAAGTGGGGAGAAGGGAGCAGCCCCTGGAAACACACCTTTTCAGTAGAATGTCCAGGTGCCACCCTGGCCTTCGCTGTGTTTTCTCCGCACCGTTCGTACTGGACGTGCTGTTGGAAGGGTCTGGCAGCTTGAACACTCTGGTGGCTTTGAGGCGCGAGCAAAAGGCTGGACGTGGGGTGCGGCTGCTGTCCACTGACGTCTGCCTCTCCCCTCTTTCCTTAGCTCAACGATGCCGCCAAGCAGCTGATGGAGATGGACAGGCTGGGCCCGGCCTCAGCGTCCGGCTGCCTCACCTTCATGCCCTCTGACCCCGGTGCGGGGGCCAGCGCGGCCCCAGGTCCCACTTCAGGCAGCACGGGGGCGGTCAGCGCCTTCCAGCGGCGTGTGGACAGTAAGAAGAATGCCAAGAAGCGACACTCCTTCACGGCGCTCAGCGTGACGCACAGGTCCACACAGGCCGCCAGCCACAGGCGCTCCATGGAGATCAGCGCCCCCGTGCTGATCAGCTCCAGCGACCCACGGGCCGCGGCCAGGATCGGGGACCTGGCGCACCTGTCCCGCAGTGCACCCACCCAGGTAACGTCGCTGGGGCCGGGGCTTCCTCTTCGGCTCCGCTTGCTCCCCGTCCCTGGTCCCTGGGTGGGTGTGAGGGAGACCAGGCAACAGTGCCTTTTGGGGTCCCCGCCCTAGGGCCCCCGAAGCCCTGGTGGGAGGTGTGTCTTGGTCTCAACCAGCATTCAGACAGCCGAGGGGGATGTGAGGTGCTTCTCAAGTGCCTGTGACGTGGCCTCTCGAGGTCCCGTCCCAGCCCGCCTCAGCCCCCTGACTCGGGAGAAGGTCTGGGTTAGTGCTGCTGTGTCTGCAGCATCTCGTGACACTGGCTGACGTGCTCCCTGTGGACAGAAGCAGACGTGACCATGTGTGTACAGAGCCCTCCTCTGTGGGACGGGGCACTGGTTCCGTCCACCAGGGAAGCAAAGGGGTCACCTTGCTCTCAGCCAGCCAGACCAGGCAGCCCTGGAGCCAGGCTGTTGCTGCGTCCACGCTGGTCCTGCTTGCCGCACGACAGGCCGGTCAGTCAAGAGGCGAAGTGTGGGAGCCACGAATGAGATGACCGGGCCCTGGGACCCATTTTCCCGCAGTGACACTTGAAGTGAAAGTTGTGACCAGGCTCAGGACTTTAGTGAGCGTCGTCAGAAAGGGTGAGAGTTCAAGGGAAGCAGTTTGCAACCTGGCTGTGGCCCCGTTTAATTCAGCTGTCGGGAGGCAGGAAGGGTGGTGCTGAGCGCCTGTGAGTTGAGGGCCAGCCACCAGGGCTGCGAGCGGTAGGCGCCAGCGTAGGTCGGTGGTCATGGGTGGGACCCAGAGGCCAGCCCCGCCCCCTCTGCCCCCACCTCCGGCGCCACCTTCTGGGTCTGCATCCTCAGACTCCAGCTGCCTGCCTCTGGCGGCCCCTCGCACCCTGCGGTAACGCTGCCCTTCACCTGGGTGCTCCTGGAGGTGCCCGTTGCCTCCCAGGAGCTCTGAGCACCTTAGCGTGGCCTGAGGAGCCCTTCAGACTTCGGCCACCACCCTGCCGTCTTTCCAGCATCTCCACCGGTCTCCCCTGTGCCGTCCGCAGAGATCCTGCACCTGTGCGCCCGTGCTGGCCTGGCTCCCCCTCCCCCCGCGGCTGTTCCTGCCCCTCCCCCCCTCCCCCTTGCGGCACAGACACGCGCCCACGCACACGAAAGGCCTGCGGCCCTCTCGCACCCGCTGACCTAATCCTTGGCCTGCAGGGCTTTCCCCTGCATCCATCGTGGACTGTGTTGCTTTTGTCGCTGGTATTCATGGCCTTCTCCCCAACCCCTGGACTTGGAGGTCCTGGGCAGGGACGGGGTGTCGCCCACCCTGTGTGCCGTGTCCTGTCTCCTGACCCCCACCCGGCCGTCTCTCCTCGGGTGGCCATGGGACCCGAGTCAGCCATGCTGCATTCTGAATGGTCTGAGCATGAAACACCGTGGCTCCAGGGATGCCACTTGACGCCCCCCCCGTGATGGCTCCCACGGGCTCAGGGCCCACACCGCCGGCTGCCGAGAGGGCGCAGCTGTGAGGCGGCCAGCTCGCTCTCGCACGCCACGTGTCCACCACAGGCAGCAGGGCTCCCAGGGGAGCGAGGTCAGGCTGGGCCTCCGATGCCCGCCGTGCTCACACTCGACCCTGATGAATCATTCCTCCCTGCCGTGCGGAAAAGTCCAGGCTCGGCCGAGGTCCTCATGAGCAGCGGAGCACCGCGGTCACCTTGCTGCTGGGCAGGGAGGGTTAGCAGGAGGGACGGGGAAAGAGGCTGTCTAGGCCAGCTCCACCACTCAGGGTCCAGATGTCTGCTTGCTGAGGTCGGGGGTCAAAGGAGGTGATTGACCCACAGCTCAGAGCGACCTGTCATCAGGTGACCCAGGTCGCACCCCCACCCCCGCTGCCTGGGAAGCCCCAGGGGGTGCAAGGAGCTCCTGGGCCGGGCAGTGTGGCCGGTTATGCCCTGGAACGGGCAGCCCCAATCCTCCAGGCCTGCTTCCCGCGCACACCGCGCGTCCGCCACAGGCGGGGGGCGCTGTGCCCTCACCCCGACACCTGCAGCTGCGTGGGCCAAGCCCACCTGCCACCTGTTCGGTAGATAGAAGCCTTGCTGGGGCAGAGCCACACATGCTGACTTGCATGTCGTCTGCCCAGCTGTTCTCAGGCCACAACAGTGGGGCTGGTGGTTGTGAAGAGACCACGTGACTCAGGGACGCTAAAATTCTGACCACCCGGCCTTGTGCAGGGACGATGGCCCAGTCCCGGGCGGCAGTGTACCCACCGCCGTGGCAGGGGTGGCATGTGGCCGCCAGTGCACTGGCCCCTACAGGCTCCCGCGTGGGGACGTTCAGTGGCCAAAGCAGCCTGGCTCTGCTCAGTGGGGATGGGGGTGGAGTGGGGTCCAGGGCACCCAGGGGAGCCCAGGTGTTTGGGCCAGCCCACGGCACCATTTCCCTGGACGCTCCGTGTTGTCTGTAAGCTTTAACTGCTCAACGCAGAGGCCGGCAACCTCGGAGAGCAGAGGTGACCCACGGAAGCCGAAACCGGCGTCTCTGTGCCCGCCTTCTGTGAACGGCCGTGGGTGGGACCTGCACCCAGCAGGCTCTCACCAGACTCGGTGTTTCTCAGCTTCAGAGAGACCACGGCTTACAGGCCAGCTTCAAATAAGCCAACAGAAGCCCTTGAGATCAGAAAGATGTGCTTTAAAATCAGTGAGGAGGGGAGTGTTTGAAATTCAGCAGCGAGAACATCAAAAGGGAGCATTTCTCTAGCGTCTGAGGAGTGAATTGGAAGAGCCCTCCCGGAAGCTTCCGGGCATCTTTCAACGCATCCGCCTGCATGTGGGGTGGCCTGCAGCCCCTCTCGCCACCTCTTCTTGTGTCGGCCCGGGACAGGCTCTAAGCGGGGAGTGCGGGCACCGACGCGCCGGGCTCCCTGCTGTCAGCCCACCTCCAGGCTCCTGCGCGCACTGCCCGTGGGGAGCCTGGGCTTGTGTTGAGCATTTTCAGAAAGTTACAAAGGTAATTCTGTGCCTTGTCCGGAGCAAAATAAAAAAAAAAGTACCAAGCAAGCACGAGACAACTAAACCGTCTCATCCTTGAGAACGTTGCACAAGAAGAGCTTTCCCTGCAGACGTGGGCAGTGCTGTCCCGACTTGCTGGCTGCAGGAATGAGAACACTGGCCGCCTGGCCCGGGCTTCTCGTCCACCACGTCAGCTGCCGACCTTGTCTGTTCTGCTGCGACGTTAAGGGCAGGGACTGCTGGGCGCCGGCCATCGCCAGCGGCTGAGGGACGGGCCCCTGGGCCTGGTGAGCTGCCGGTCCCTCCGTCCTCCCTCTCGTTTGGCGAGCTCTTGGCTAAAGGAGCAGCCCGGGCAGATGCAGGAGGACCCTTGTTGGACCCCAGCCCCCGGGACCAGCCGGCCCACCAGGCGACAAGGACACCGCTCGGGGCAGGGAGTGCGAGGAACGGCACAGCCGCTGGGAGGTGGGCCTGCTCTGGAAGGAGGCGAGGCCTCCTGTGGGACTCCATGTCTCCTCAGGCCCTGCTGCAGAGGCTCATGGCTCAGGACCCTCCCCACCTCCCCGCTCCTCTTGCCCAGCCCTGCCCCTCCCAGGCCCACCATGTGGCCCACGGTATGGGCGCGGCTGCACACCCAGGCCCTGTAGCCGTGGCCCGACCATGGCCACCGCTAGCCTGAGGCCTGGGAGCTCGGCCGAGACGGAAGCTGTGCTCGGACCCTCAGTGCCCGCAGGGGCCCTCCACACGGGGGCTCGCGGACACGTGGATGGACGACAGACACGCTGAATGGGGCTGCGGGCTCTTGAGTCCCACCTCTCCATAGGAGACACCTTCTGTTTGAGGGCGGGAGACGGGTCATTGGGATGTGAACGTCATGCATTTTGTGCAAAGCCAGGGACGATGCTTTCGTCTGTGGACACACATGGAAGTGGGGGGTGGTCTACACTAGCTACTGGCACCTTCCTGTGAACAAAGACCACCAAGCAGGCGGACTCGTGTGTGGGGAAGCAGAGCGAGGAGACCGCCTGTGACTTTTTTTTTTTTTCCTGCGGTACGCAGGCCTCTTACTGCTGTGGCCTCTCCCGCTGCGGAGCACAGGCTCCGGACGCGCAGGCACAGCGGCCGGCTCACGGGCCCAGCCGCTCCGTGGCATGTGGGATCTTCCCGGACCGGGGCACGAACCCGCATCCCCTGCATCAGCAGGCGGACTCTCAACCACTGCGCCACCTGGGAAGCCCCCTGCCTGTGACTCTTCTTAGTGGAAAAAGGCTCCACCTGTTGGTTCAGAGTCGAACCTCGCGATGCCCGATGGGTGAGAAGTAGCCTGTAACTGCCTTCCCCCAGCCCCCAACACGTTAGCGCTTTGCGATTTTCACCCCTGCACTGAGCAGGTCAGCTCCCCTTCGTGATGACCCGGGGAGGCCTGTCTTGTTTTTGGCACAGCTGTGGCCGTTTGGTCCCTGCTGCTGGCCCCGTGGGACGAGGGCAGAGGCCGGAGGCTTGTCCTCTCACTGCAGACGACACCTCAGGTGGGTCGGCCGACTTCTCAGCGTGCTGGACTGCTGCCGCGTGGGCAAGAGCAGCTGGGTGCCAAGAAAACCTTATTTACAGAAGCAGGGACAGCATGGCCAGATGTGACCTCGGAGGAGTCTGTTGACCGCTGAGCAGACCTGGACTCAGAAGCTCAGGGCTGAGTCAGTAGTTTGTGGGCCGGTCGGGCCACCTGAGGTGAGCTTGACCTCCTGGTGGCCTCTGCCTCAGGTGGCCAGCCAGCTTCCTGGGGCTGATGGACAGAACCGGGGACGTTCCGTCGGCACAGAGCGACCGGCTCCCTCTCCAGGACAGACCGTCTCCTCCAGGTTCCTTGGCCTCCGACCTCGAGCTGCCAGCCCAGGCCCCGCCCACCGTCCTCCCTGCCCAAACCCCTGGCCCTGCAGGCTGTTGGGTGTTCTTTTTGGAACCAAGCGAAGAATCAGGCTGTAAGCGTTTTACTCTGAAGTTTTCTTTGGGAAGCACGTTCCTGAGAGCCTGATTTTCACCCCGTGTTATGGAGTGGTAGCGTGTGCTGAATAAAACACGCCCGTTTCACGGCTCCTTCTTAGGGTGATGACAGTGCCTTCTGGACACGTGTTAAAAGTTAAAGTGAGGTGTTTCTTCCTGGGGTCTTGGTCTGTGTCAAGGAAGGCGACTTGGAGCCCCTTTGAGCTGGGGTGCAGCTTGCCAACCCGCAGACCCTTTTCCCTTTTTTTAATCCCAGTGGGAAATAAAAGGCCTGGTTCGCAGCTACTGCTCAGGGGCCCCGGCAAGGGCAGCAGTGGAGCCTCTGGCATCTGCTAACAGCCTGACGGTTTAGAATCGGGGTCCGGGGGCGCTCAGCGTAGACTCCTGTGCAATGCCTGTGGGCTGTTGCTGAACGAGGCCTGAGGGATCACTGGGGTCGCCCACTCCATGGGCTCAGTGACCCCAAGGACTGAGCCACTGGCATCCTCACACTGTTGGTGGCTCCCCTGGGTTGGGCTGTGCTCGACTTCTGGGCTGAGCCCCAGCACGCGTCCATTGCGAGTCAGCTGAAAGGAATTCCACCTCATCACGGTGGACCACCTTCCCACGTCGTCGGGGCCCCGCGTGCATGGGGCTGCGCCAGGCCCGGGGGGAGGGGCGGGGTGTCGCCAGGGTGCAGGAAGGGTCTGTCCCCAGGCTGTGGTCCCAGTTATTTCTGTCCAAAAGCAGCTGGAGCCCTCACCTCCCTTCCTTCCTCCCTGCCCGATTCCCTCTCTCCTGCCAAGCCTTCACTAATCCCTTAAGGCCCAGAGCCATTAAAAAGTAAGCCATTAAAAATCAGAGCAGAATCAGCCTCGGGGCCCTCAGCCGGGAGGAAGCAGGCCCCAGTCCTGGCGGGAAGCCTGTTCCACGTTGCAGCCAGAGGGCGTGGGGCACGAGACAACCTGGCGCTGCGAACGACCTCAGACAGACTTCCCGTCCCACCCCATGTGTCCTAGGAGCCGTGCGTTAGGGTGTGGCCGTGCCTCCGGTCAGCGCCGTCCTCCCAGGGCTGGACTGCTACAACTTGGAGCCCCCTGCCACGCCTGGTGCTTGCGAGCCCTTAATCCTGAGAGGAGGCCCCCCCGTGCCACGATACCCCTGAGGGTCAGCACACAGCTGCCTCCCGGGCTCCTGGAGGGACCGCCATCTCAGCAGCCGCGTCCTGCTCTGCTGGGTCTGTGTCCTCGGCTGTTCACAGCTCAGCTACCGGCGGGGGACACCCCTCCACCTTCCATCGACAGGAACAGAGATGAAGACGGGACCCGGAGGAGGATGGCTGGCCCCACCGGGGAGTCACAGCCCGGGCTCCCACCACCGGGCACAACGTCCCAAAGGGCCTTCATCTGGGCTCCGCACTGCGCAGGGGGGAAAAGGCAGAGCCCCGGGCTCAGTGGGTGGAGTTTTAGATGGTCTCCATCTCGACCTTGACCTTGGGAAGAAAGGCTTGTCACAGGTGTGGCCTCCCGTGCCCCCGACCCAGCTCTAAGGGAGGGTCTGGCCGTGAGATCCCACTTCCTTGCTCTGTGGCCTTCGTGTGTCGGGTTTCAGCTGACGGCCAGGCTCCTGTAGGGCAGCCTCGTTGCCCCAGCGCTGGGGGAGCGCCACAGGCCTGCCGCCCCCAACACGTGTCGCGCGGAGTTGACGGGTGGGGGTCTGGAGGCCCACAGCCATGGCCAGCCTCTCCCTCTGCCCTGGAGGCAGGCACCAGCCTCCTCTGCACGTGTCGCCTCCTGTTGAACTACGGCCCGAGTGGCCGGCAGGCAGCAGGGTGCAGAGACCCCCGGCGGGCCACCTTCCAGGCACGGTGGGACTCAGCAGCCCCCAGCCGGGTCATGGGGCTTCCCACGTGGTGCCTTTGGCTGGTTGGCTGTTTCAGGAGAGCTTATTTGGACAGGAGGCCCTTTGACAAGAGCAGGGTCACGGGTCTGGCTCCGTCCAAGCCAGTCGCGTGGGCCCTGCCGCCCGGCTAAGGCCCTTCGGCCCCACTGTGGCCAGCAGTGCCGCGTCTGGTCAGCAGAATGGCCCATCATCAGGGTCCCCTCACGGTCCTCTCCTGTCCCCTCCTGGCCCCCCACAAAGGCGGCTTGTGTAGAATCCAGTAAACATGGGGTCACCTCAGCCATAGCTTGATCTTGAAACAGACCTCAGGTAGTCGAACTCTGTCGTTCTGTGTATCTTACTTTGAAAATGTAGTGGAAAACCACTGCTGATAGTAAAACGATGGAAAATTTGAACATACAGATTTTTAAAAATACGAACTCAAATCCCAGCTCCCTAAGTAAAAGCATTATCATTTGTATGTAAATTTCCCCATGTAAATGCACCCATCGTTTTACAGAAACAGGCTAAACCTAGGTGTCCAGTTTCCTCACGCCATCCCGTTTGCTGTGCTCCCCCGGCCCTCCACACCCACCTGTGCAGGTCCTTCTCCCAGGTCGTGTGGGGCTGTGTCGGTCTGCAGACGGAGTCTCGGGTCAGCCATCTCCTCTATCTGCCCTTTCTTGCAGCCGAATCTTCACCCCCTGTGGCTGCAGAAAGAATGATGCCAGCATTTCCTGAGGGCTTGCTCAGAGCTTTAAATTACTGTGTCTAATATTCCAGCTAACCTAGAAGCTGGGGGCCGCGGTGGCCCCATCTCCTCATCCCTCCAGGGCCTGTGTCTTCACTGCGTGATTTCCAAAGTCTCGGGAACCAGGGATTCATGTTTTGTCTGGTATTCAGGTGTTCGGGTGGAGGGTAAATCCAGTGCCTGTCGCTCGACCGTGGTCGGGGCAGAAGTCCACGGCTCGATGGCATAACCCGTCCAGGGTCGCACGCTGAGAGCTGAGGGCACATCAGCCCGGTGCTGACCCCCGAACGTACACGTCCAGGTCGTGCCCCCCTGAGCCCCTGGTCGGCCTCCCCCAGGTCTCGTGCTCCATCCCTTCTCGTGGCATCTCTGTCTAGCCAGTCGCGGAGGCCGGAAACTCGCTTATCCTCTTTCTTCGCGCCCTTCAGCCCCGGAACCCACTAGTCGTGTAGGTAGAGGGGGAGTAACGCCCACCGTGTGCACGTCCTAATCCCCGGAACCTGCGAATACGTTGCCTTCCTTGGCAAGGGACAGGGAACTAGAGACGGAAGACGGTCCTGGGTCCCCTGCGTCAGAGTCAGAGAGAAGCGAGAGGACTGACCGCCTGCCCTGCTGGCTGTGAGGCCGCAGGCCTGTGAACTGGTGACTCCGTGCTGGTTAGGGCCCTGGGCTCGCGGTCACTCGCTGGTGCCTCCCCTGGGGACGAGGTGGTGGGGACGCACACAGCCCCCAGCAGGGGCTGCCGGGCACTGGCCGGCTGGGTGACTGTGAGCCGCGCACCTCCTGCCTTGGGCCTGGGTTCCCTCATTTTGTGAAGTGGTGACAGCAGCACCTGCCTACGGGCGTTTCTGCGAAGTAAATGCGTTATTCCCGGCCAAGTGCTCAGAGCAGAGCCTGGTCCCTGGTGAGCTCTGGGTGGGGGTGGCCGCTGTTATCCCTGCTCTTACCCTCCTTACCCACGGCCTCCTGCGCATCCAGACCCCCTGTCCCTCTCATCACCCTGACCGCCGATCCACGACTGAACGTCCTCGGCAGAGACGTGGGCTGGTGCCCTTCTTACCAGGTGTGTCTTTGGCCTCCAGGTGCCGCCCAGGATCCACAGCTGGATCGGGGGGCTCCCGGGGCTCCCCCTGCCCCTGGTGCTCCAGCCTCTGCTTCCAACCTGCAAAGCTTGCTTTCTCCTCCTTCTCCCTTCACTGGGTGCTCAGGGAGCCCCTCTGGCCACACCCAGCCTCGGCCCCCGTCGTGTGCTCTGCGGCCCTGCTCTTGCCAGGACCCCGTGTCTGTAACGACCTGCATGACGCCTGTCCCCCCACCCCAAGGAAACCCCCGAGATCGCAGGCCGTGTCTGCGCCCCCAGCCGGGCCTGGGCTCAGGTGGTCGGCGGATGCCGCCTGCCCGCTCCTTGTCAGCGAGCAGGGAGGGCCCCTCACTTGCTCGAGGGGAGCCGTGGGCCTGGGTGCTGTCTCCCTGGCTGCGGGGCTGTCCCTTCCTGGGGGCAGGCGTGCCCAGCGAGCAGGAGACCCGGAGTCTCTGGGCAGAAAGGGACGTCCCCGCCTTCCTGGCTCCGCAGCTTCCACACGGCAGCCGCAGGGGCAGGTCTGAGGAGCTGGGTCCCTCCCGCAAGTGCAGAAGCTCGGTGCGCGGGAAGGCGCTCGGGACGTCAGTGGCCTGGGGGGGGGGGGGGCGTTCTGTGTGGGTGTCACACATTCTCAGTCTGCCAGAAGCTCCGAGTCCCGACGAGGAGAAGCAGTTCTGACGTCTGCCTGAGGGGCTGCTGACGGGCTGTGGTCCCCGGGGGACGGGGTTGGGAGGCTGCCTCGGAGACCAGAATCGAGGTTGGAGCTGGTCAGCGATGGGCAAGAATGACGCTCCCCGCACAGCAAGAGGGCCCTGAGGCGGTCGGTCCTGCGTGGGTTGTCCTGCCACCCCAGGCCTGTTCCAGGTGCTTCTCTGCGATTTGTGCTTCAGTGCTCTTTGTGCCCTGAGGACACACACGTGGTGACAGGTCACCTTCCCCACCTGCCCGGGGCCTGAGGGCTCTGCCCAAGGCTGCCGGGTCCCTGTTCCTCCGGGGTCCCTGTCCTGCCCTTGTGGGAGGCCTCCAGGAGGGGAGGACACCCCAGCTCCCTCAGCTTTGAGGTACCCCTGGGTGTCCCCATCTGGGTTAGTTTCCTGGAGCTGCTGTAACAAACCAGGTGGCTCAGAGCGGCAGGCAGTGCCTGCTCAACGCTCTGGAGGCCAGAGGTCCAAAATCAAGCTGTCGGTGGACCGGCTTCTCATGGGGCTGCTGGAGACCCCACCCAGGCCCCTCCAGCATCTGCTGGCCGCCAGCACCCCACCTCCTTGGCTTGCAGATGCGTCGCCCTCATGTCTGCTCGCCACCTTCTCACCTCTGGTGTCTCTGTTCTTTTCTGTCTCGTGGGATGATCTCATCTCAGGATCCTTGCCTCATACTACCCCTGCAAAGACCCCGATTCCAAATAAGGTCACCTTCACAGGCACGAGGGCCATGACTCGTGCACTTTGGGGACCAGAGTTCAACTCGCCAGGCCACCCAGTACCCTGAGCAGAAAGATGGGATGCCACCTGGGGAGGGCAGGGGCGGCACGAGCCAGTGTGTGGCGAGGGGACTCGGGGGACGATGCCCCTGGCAGGCTGGATCTGCGGGGTTCCCTATGGATAGCCCAGCATCATCTTGCAGCCCGGAGCCCGCTGCTCGGCCCTCCCCCAGCTCACCGTGCACCTGGCACTTGGCAGGAACCTCCCGCAAGGCGGCCATCCCTCCGTCGTCCCGCAGGGTAGAGCCTTGAAGCTTTGCGCGCCTCGGGTCAGGCAGGAGAGGCAGCGCTCTACATCCTGGCACCCGCTAGCTGCCCCCCGTCCACTGTCAAAGGACCGATTTTCTTTAGCTTTCGGGGACGCGGTTTCTAAATAAGCTGACATGTTGGAGCATGAAAGGTTTTGTCGGGATTTTCTCGGCCAGACACAGGAGGAATGAATCCGAGTCCTGAGAATGAAGGCCGGCCACCCCACCGCCTCTTTCCGTGATGGACACGGCACCTCACCGTCCGGGCCAGACGCGGGCCGAGCGGTTTCCTGAGCTGCTGCGGGAGGGACGGGGGTCGCTGGCTGCCAGGCCCCCTCTGGACTGAAGGACGGCTACTAAAGCCGGGCAGCGGGACCCGGGCCGTGGAGGCCACAGAGTCAGGCAGCCGAGGGGCCCAGATGCCCAGACTCCACCGCGGATGCTCCGTACCCCTGGAGCCTGTGTCCACTCACTGTCTCCTCTTGTCTGTTTCCAGGACGCCTCGGCCGGATGCACCCCAGTGGCTGAACAGCAGGGCACAGCTCCCAAAGTCCAGCTGCCCCTCAACGTGTGAGCTGCCGTTTATGTTTTTGGGGTCCCAGCCTTCAGCGCCTCCCCCACCCCCGCTAGCGTGTCCACGTGGGGTTTTCTAGCGTGTCACCTGCTTGGTTCTGTGCAGCTCACAGGACTGCTGGCGGGGCCGCCTGGCCAGCAGGCTGGTGGGTTCAACATCACTGTCCCCCCGGCATCCGGTACAAGCAGGGGGCGGGGGGTGTGTCCAGATATTTGATGACACTTTCACTGGCCACCCAAGAAAGGGCCCCAGAGACCCCTGAGGAGGTGGGCCCCGTGGGGGCAGAGGGCAGCCAGAGCGGCCGACATCACCAGCTGCCCAGATGCAGCTCTGTGCCCACTGCCGTCCAGTGCACAGCAGCTGCATGTCACCCCCAAATCGAGCCAGATGACCCGTTGCTGGGAAGTGAGATGCTTGTCTGTTTAGAGAATCTGCTCTTGTTAAATGACAGCTCCTAAAAGACGTGCCGTTTAAAATCGCCATTTAAAGAGTGTTCTGAAGAATCACATTGCTGGCTACTCTGTTGTGTGGCAATGAGTTCAGTTACTTGAATGACCGTTTAAGGTGGAGAATATGAATTTGGAAACAACGTGGCAAGGTAGGAGGTTCCCAAGGTCCAGTATGGCCAGAGGGACACTTGGAACCTGTGTAGTGGCAGAACAAAATGGATTTCAAGCGAACGATGCCTTTTGAAAATGCAGTTTGCCAGTCTTCAGAAGGATTCCTAGAAGGTGGTTATATCCGCTGGTACAGGTTCACCTTCTTCGAGCCCAGGCCAGACGCTTACCTCTACCTGGCGGCAGACAGGAGTCCCTGAACATCCTGCTGTGACTGGGTGATTGCCGAAACCAGCTAAGTCAAGGACATTGGGACCTACCTATCTTTGCGTAGCTTCCTGAGGGGACGTAGGTTAGTAAGTGGTGTCTCGATGTCTTGAGGCAGAAATTCAGGCCTCACCAACACTGGACAGAGGCACCGTCTTCCAGCTAGCTCTCTGGATGAGTTCCAACGGCCTTCACTCAGACCTGGGGCCAGGGCACCCGGGGAGGGATGGGCAGGGGTCTTGCTCATGAGAACTGGGTGCAGGACTCTTTACCTGAGGAAGCAGGCCTGGTCCATGGGAGACGGTGAGGCCTTACTGTAGTTCCCCAAGTGCAAGGCGGGACAGGAGAGCTCGTGAAGCATGAGGCCCGGGTGTTTCATCTTGGCGTCCCCAGCAAGGTGCCCGGCACGCAGGCTCTCAGTAACTCTTACTTGTTCGGAGAGAGCCGGATCCTCCCCTCCTGGGTGCCGAGGGTCCTGGCAGCAGCCCAGAGCCCCTGCTCTTGTACACCAGGTCAGCCACCCAAGGACGCCACTCTGCCTTGGAGACCCAGTTCCAGGAGTATCACTCCCTGAGAGTCATCAGCACATGCTGGAGGCCTCAGCCACATGCAGACCTTCCACATCACGGAGGGATTTTAAGTTTGGTGCAGAGTTTGGAGGGACTTCTTTCTCCCCCTGCCCCCGCTCTGCCCTGGGGCATGAGGGGGTCAGTGTGGTCCCCAGCCCCCTGCCGACTCCCTCTGCCTCACCTCCAGAGCATGGCCGTCCCTGTTTGGGTGGAGATTTTCATTTGGGTAACAGAAGGGAGTCAGATACATCTTTCAAAGGGTGACAAGCCTTTTGGCAGGAATGTATCTGTCGGTCATGGTGGTCATACAGGGACCGTGGCCAGCACGAGCGTACTGGACTACGGCAAGTTAACGCGTGCATTCTGTGGCCGTATGGTTTGAAGTCAGAGACACCGTACCTCCAGCTTTGTTCTTCTTTCTCAGGATTGCTTTGGCTATTCGATGTCCTTTGTGATTCCGTGCAAATTTTAGAATTATTTGTTCTAGTTCTATGCAAAATGCCATTGAAATTTTGATAGGGATTGCACTGACTCTGTAGATTGCCTTGGAGGGTATGGACATTTTAACAATACTAATTCTTCTAATCCATGAGCACAGAATATCTTTCCATTTTTTGTGTTTTCTTCAGTTTCTTTCATCAATGTCTTATAGGTTTCACTGTTTTCACCTCCTTGGTTAAATTTATTCCTAGATATTTTATTCTTTTTGATGCAGTTGTAAATGAGATTGTTTTCTTCATTTTTCTTTTGGATAGTTTGTTGCTAGATTTCTGTATATTAATTTCATATGCTGCAACTTTATAAAATTCACTGATGAGTTCTAGCAGTTTTTTGGTGGTATCCTCAGGATTTTCTATCTATAATATCATGTCATCTGCAAACAGTGGCAGTTTTACTTCTGCCTTTCCAATGTAGATTCTTTTTCTTTTTCTTGTCAGATTGCTGTGACTAGGACTTCCAGTATTATTTTATTTTTTAGAATTGGGGTATAGTTGCTTTACAATGTTGTGTTAGTTTCTGCTATACAATGAAGTGATTTCAGCTTTATGTACACATATATCCTCTCCCTCTTAGACCTCCCTGCCACCACCACCCCCCGCACCCGCCATGCCACCCATCTAGGTCACCACAGAGCACCAAGCTGAGCTCCCTGCGCTATACAGCAGGTTCCCACCAGCTCTCTGTTTTACACATGGCAGTGCACATATGTCAGTCCCAATCTCCCAGTTCATCCCACCACCCCTCCCTGTGTCCACACGTCTGTTCTCTGTGTCTTCCAGTATTATGTTGAATAAAAGTGGCAAGAGTGGACATCCTTGTCTTGTTCCTGATCTTGGAGGAATTGCTTTCAGCTTTTCACTGTGGCGAATGATGTTAGACGTGGGCTTATCATATATGGCTCTTACTATGTTGAGATATGTTCCCTCTGTATCCATTTTGTTGATAGTTTTTTATCATAAGGGGATGTTGAATTTTGTCAAACGTGTTTTGAGTATCTATTGAGACGATCATGTGGTTTTTATTCTTCAGTTTGTTAATATGGTGTATCACATTGGTTGATTTGCAGATGTTAAACCATACTTGCATCCTTGGAGTAAATCCTCTTGGTCACAGTGTATGATCCTTTTAATGTATCAATATTTTTGAATTCGATTTGCTAATATTTTGTTGAAGATTTCTGCATCTATGTTTGTCAAGGATATTGGCCTGTAATTTTCTATTTTTGTGGTGTCCTTATCTGGATTCGTTATCAGAGTAATGTTGACCTTGTAAAATGAGTTTGTTTACCCTCCTCTTTAATTTTTTGGAAGAGTTTGAAAAGGATAGGTATTAAATCTTCTTTGAATATTTTGTGCAATTCATCAGTGAAGCCCTCTGGTCCTGGACTTTCGTTTCTTGGGAGAATTTTGATTACTAATTTATTCTCCTTACTAGTAATCAGTCTATTCAGATTTTCTATTTCTTCATGATTCAGTCTTGGAAGATTATACGTTTTTAGAAATTTTTCCATTTCTTCCAGGTTGTTGTTGGCGTATAATTGTTCTCAGCAGTCTCTTATGATCCTTTCTATTTCTTTGGTGTCAGTTGTAACTTCTTTTTTCATTTCTGATTTTATTGGTTTGGGCCAGTTCTCATTTTTTCTTGATAAGCCTAGTTAAAAGTTTGAGAATTTTGTTTATCTTTTCAAAGAACCAGCTCTTAGTTTCATTGATCATTTCTATTGGTTTTTTTTAGTCTCTATTTCATCTATTTCTGCTCTGATGTTTATTATTTCCTTTCTTCTACTAACATTGGACTTTGTTTTTTCTTCTTTTCTCTAGTTCCTTTAAGTATAAGGTTGGATTATTTATTTGAGATTTTTCTTGCTTCCTGAGGTAGGCTCATATCACTGTAAATTTCCCTCTTAGAACTGCTTTTGCAGTGATCCATAGATTTTGGATCATTGTGGTTCTATTTTCATTTGTTTCTACGTATTTTTAAATTTCTCCTTTGATTTTGTCAATGGTCCATTCATGTTTAATTTCCATGTTTTTGTGGTTTTCCCCAATTTTTCTTTTGATTGATTTCTGGTTTCACACGATTGTGGTCAGAGAAGATGCATGATATGATTTCTACCTTCTTAAATTTATTGAGACCTGTTTTGTAAACTGGTGTGATTAATCCTGGAGAATGTTCCATGTATGCTTGAGAAGAGCGTGTTTTCTGCTGCTTTTGGATGGAATGTTCTGTATGTGTCCATTAAGTCCATTCTCCTCCTGAGTTTGGTGAGCATCGTTTTGACCATTACATTTAACCCTGTATCAGGTAGATTGCTTATCTCCATTTTGTTTAGTTCTTTTTCTGAGGTTTCATCTTGTTTTTTCAATTGGAACATATTCTTCTGCCTCCTCGTTTTGCCTGACTCTCTCTGTGTTTGCCTCTATGTATTAGGTAAATCAGCTCCTTCAGCTCCCAGTCTTGAAGGGGTGGCCTTATTAGGAGATGTCGTGTGGGCCCAGAGGTGCAATCCTGCCTGGCCACCAGAGTCAGGCACTCGAGGGTCCCCTGTGTGGGCTGTGTGCAGCCTCCCGTTGTGGGGGTGCTGCAGCTACTGCTGAGGCATGCTGGTGGGTGGGGCTGGCCTCCGAACGTCCGTGGGCCCAGCTGCAGCAGCTGCTGGGAACTGGTGGGCAGGGCTATTGCTCAGCTGGCCGTGAGGCCTAGCCAAAGTGCAGGGTGGGCGGCGCTTCATCAGGGCATGCCCACTGACACTAACAGGTTAGATGGAGCATTCCAAAATTGCGCCCACCAGCCGGCATTAGCAAGGTAGCCTGAGATCACGGATACGGCTCCCGCCAGAGACTCAGTTCCCAGGGAGCAGCCCACTTGGTTCCCGCCTCTCTGGCAGCTGCTTCAGCGTCAGTAAGTGGGCTGTGAGCTGTTCAGTCTGGTATTCTTGCACTGGTTTTTAGGTTGAGTGAGTCTGCACGTTCAACTCCACTGAGAGCGGGTTTTCCACTCCCTGTGCTTCTGTAGTCCTCCTGGGTATTCTCTGTTGGTTTTCAAAGCCGGGTGTTTTGGGGGCTGGTCTCTCTGAGCGGGATCTAGGGTTGGGGGCTGCCTGTGGAGCTTGAATCCCTCACTCCTCAGGGAAGAGACCCGTCCCCTGTGGTCCCTCCTGACTGGATTGCGGTAGCTGGGGAGGGGTTTTCCTGGGCAAGTCCGTCTCTCTGCTTCTCCTGCCCGTCTCCACGCTGTCCTTCTACCCTTCGTGGTGGAGGCTCTGTTCAGCCAGTGTTCAGGTCCCTTTTCAAGGAGGTGGTCCCACATGTGGCTGTGGACTTGCTGTGTCCGTGCGAAGAGGCGAGCTCGGGAACTTCCTGTGCTGAACCCTCTCCTCAGCTGATCCTGCCGACTGAGAGCCAGTGAGCGGCACATGTCGCGCTGACCTGAGCCCATGCGGCCCTGGCAGCTAGAAGAGCAGGGGCAGACTCTTCCCAGGAGGAATGGAAAAGAACCTTCCTTACTCCAGAAGAGACGAGCAGGCCTCATATGGAGGTGGAAGGGTGTGAAGTTAATGACGGCATTAAAGTTCTTTCATCGCTGCTTGATTAGAGCCTGTGGACAATTAACAGCAAGTGAAGATCTTACGTAGGAAAGAGCAAGTAATACGGTGAGCTGGCAGCTCTTCCCACGGTGCCAGCTCGGTGCTCACGGCCTCCACTGCTGGCTGAGGGCGCCGGGAAGGGGCCTGACACTCCCCCCGCCTCACACAGGGCTGCGTCTGCCTGGAGGAAGGGTCGCCTCTTCGATGGGCCCGAGAGCCCCCTGCCGGCCACCGGGCTGTGGGGAAGAGGCGCTGGGATCCAGACGCTCCCACTCCTGTCTGAAATCAGTACCAACCTTGTGTGTGAACGCACAGAGGCGAATCCCGGGCCTGCTCTGCACGTGACGTGGGACCCCCTGTGTCCTCCGTGGAGGCCTGTGCTGAGCTCAAGGCCTTTGGAAGGAGTGGAAAGGGAGGGTGGGGCGCCGGGAACCATGCGGCTGCTGCCTGGTTCCCGCATTTCACCCAGGCCCGGCTGGGGCCCCAGGTTCCATGAGGATCAGGGATCATCCTCCAGCTTTCCCAGGATGGCAGCACACAGTGCTGGTGGGCGCGGCTGAAGGCGTGCGGTGGGAAGGGGTGCAAAGGATGCACCCTGCCCTGTGGCCGCACTCGGACCTGGACGGGGTGACCCGGCGCACGGCAGGGACCGTGGAGCTGCAGGCGTCGGGCTGGGAGCCGGCTGGTCCCTCCGGGGCGTTTTCTTGAGTCACAACAGGGGAAGCAGATGCCACGTTCCCTGGCCAGCGCCGCCCCAGCGCAAGCTGCACGCAGGTGTGCAGGCCCCTAGTGCAGGAGAACGCCCGTGGGGAGGTGGGGCGCAGAGGTGTTCCAGGTGAACACCCCCCAGCCATGCACACTGAGAGGCTGAACTTGAAATATTGAGACCAGAGGAGGGATTACTCCTCAGAGAACGAATTTAAAATAAAGATGAAGACAGCAAGGGCATTAGTGCCCTGGTGCCACTCAGCACAGGCCCCTCACGTGGAGCCCCCGCTCCCCGGCCTCTCCTGCCCAGGCCTCTCCCCAGCCTCCCACAGGGCCCCCCACCCCCGCCAGGTCCCTGCGGCCACGGAACCACCTGCCTCCAGCTCGCTGCTTTGTAAACACAGATTCTCCATCTTTTTTGAGCCTCAGTGTGCTCAGCTGTGAAATGGGTGGGTAGCCCAGCCTCAGAGCTCATGTGGGGCTTGGGCGAGACCATGACTAATGCCAGCTTCCTGCGCTGCACCCTCGTCCTGCCTCGGCCCATGGCACCCGAGGTGGGGTGGGGCTCTGCACGCTGCCCCATGGGCGCAGCTGCCCGTCAACAGCTCCCCATCAACAAGGTAGGGCAGAGTTCTGACTCTGATGACTTGGAGGAGGAGGGCGCCTCGTTCCCCCGGGGCTGAAGGCATCCTTGGAAGTAAGCCCCCCTCCCCCACGTGGTTAGTGCCCGAGGGGCACCAGAACCAGTATGCCTCCAAGAAACAAACAGCTGAAACGGGGAAGGAAACCTGCTTCCCCCTGCTAGACTCTGGGCGTCCCACGTGAGGAGGCGGGATGCAGAATAGATCCAGTCTGCCTGCAGACTCGCTCAGGACGCGCCTCAGCAGAGCCCGTGGTCCTGGAGGCTGGCGCTCCGGCCGCGGCGGGGCCCACAGTTGGTCCAGGCCAGTCGAGTCGACTGGTGGTTTCCGCCAGGTTCGCCTCAGTTGCCCGTTTTCTGCCGTTATGACTTCGTCAGGAACCGTGGTGTGTTTCTCTAAAGTACCAGTGGGATTTTGAAAGAAGCCTGTTCTGATTTAAAGGCTTAATCCAGATGACTTGAGGCCCACGGTCTGAAGAATGCTCATTCTTGTGTGATGGGAAGATGCTGAGAAGTCAACACAGACCTTGTTCCCTAATGGCTCGGGGATCCCAGAATGCTGAGAGACCATCACTCGTCCCCGGAAACGTTGCTCTGTCATCTGACGGCCGCTCCCCAGATCACAGACACACACACGGCTCGTCGGCTCTTTGCCGAGGTCTCTGACACTCACTTGCTTTGAAAACCTGAGTTGACTCCGCCGTAGAGGTGGGTGCTGGTGGACGCTGCGCCGGGGGTGGGGGGCCCGCCCTGGGCAGCTGAGACCCCCGAGCCTCACGCTCGCCACCCGGGGTCTGTCCTCTCCCGGCAGGGACGGCGCCCCCTCCTGCAGGAGCCCCCGTGTCCACAGCTCCACGGCAGGTGGCCCCTGAAGTCACCCAGTCCCAGGGGCTGGAAGGGTGGGTGGGGGCAAAGAAAAAGGCCACCTGCCAGGCCCTGGTGGAGGGACCCTGACCCCCCCGGGGCTGCACGCCGGTGGGTATCCTTGTTAAGAGACGCCCTTTCAGCTCCCATGTGGGCCCCTCGTCCCTCCAGCCCCCCACCTCCCTCTGGACCTAGCTCCCTGTGGACCCACACCTGTGTCATCCATCCTCTGCTTCTGTTCGCTTCTTCCCTTTCCTTTCTGGAGAGCAGCCCCTCTGCCTTTCCTTCTGTCCTCCTGGGAGCACCTCCCAGGGCACCCCTCCTCCTTCTGGTCCCAGCAGTGTGCTTGGACCCCAAATGAGGAAACTCAGAGCCCGCTTCCCCCACTTATCCTCATAGCCCAGCTTGTCCAGCAGAACTCGGGGCTGGATGAAACCGTTCCCAGTGCACACACACGTACACACACACACACGAGTACATACATACACAGAAACACGTGCACACATACGTGAACACATGCGCACACGTGCACATGCGGATGCGTTACATGCACACGGACACACGACCACATGCACCCCTTTTTCTTCAACAGTCTTGATCTTAGTCTCAAAACCAGGGTCCCTATTTTATTCTTTCCATAGATGTTGATTGCGCACCTGCCTGGTGCAGACACTGTTCCAGACCCTGGGGTGGAGCACGAACAGGACATGAAAGCCTCTACCCCATGGGGAGCATGCTGTGGGGGAGGGCAGATGAGAGGGGAGAGGGGCCCCCAGGTGGAGGAGGCAGGTGCAAAGGTCCTGAGGCAGGAGTGTGCGTGTGTGTTCGGGAGCACCTCAGTTTGCTGGGTCCCCTCAGCTGGACAGGCACACGCACCCTCTTCTGGGTGGATCCCTGGGTTCCCTCAGCAGCAGATGGACACAGCCGCAGGGCAGCAGGTGGCCACCTGCCAGGATCCCAGCTGAGGACAAAAGATCTGCCCCAGAAGGACAAGCTGCCAGGACTCCTCACGGGAGAAGGGAACCTGCACTCTCCACACACACCCTCCTCGAGGTCGCCCGCCCTGCAGTCCCGTGGGACAGGAGCCTGGGAAGAGGGGCCTCAGTCAGCAGGACTTCAGCCCACAGACCAGGGGTTCGAGGGAGGTTGCCCAAGTCATGACGCTTGCCCACGTGTCCCCCAGCTTGGCGTCCCCTTGGCCACTGTGGGTCACCGGCAGCAGAATCAGAAAGACTGTTCTCACACCACCGAGGGGCAGAATGAGGCAGACGAGTGAGATCTGTGTTTCACTCTGTTTCCTTGAGAGCAGGCCTCATCCTTATTGGCTCGTAGCCCCCCAGGACCAGCCCAGCGGCCTTCCCCCCACCCTCTCCCCCATCCTGCCCCCCGGTGAGGCAGTCTGGGTGTGAACGCAGTTTTCGTGGGACGTTGGTTTATAGAGATTCCTCTTCGCCCTCCAAGAGGCCCGCGAGCAGCACACACGTGCAAGTAGAAGGATGACACCAGCTCTTTGTTGATCGCCTGGTGTCACGTGGCTGGTGTGAACTTCACCCCAGACAAGGAGGTCCTCCCCATGGGGCCTCGTTCACCCTCCCCGAGGGCCCGAGTCCTTCCTCTTGTCAGATTTGTCTCTAAGACCCAGTCCATCCTCTCACTCCAGGGGAGCAGGGTAGTGGTGAGGCCAGGCCTTCGCCTGGCAGGGCAGGGGCATCCAAGTGGCGTGGGTTTTGTTTAGTTTATCTCATTTTACTGAATTTTACAGCTGGGACGTCTGTGCTCTGCGGGGTCTCCGCCTGTTCTAGCCTCTTCCTCCCAAGGCCCCTCTGAGCCAGGAGGCCTCCCTTCTCCTCGCCTGACCCCAGTGAGTTGTGTCCCATCTCTGCGTCACCTTGTAAGAGGGGCCCCCAGGGTCAGGAGGGTGCTCTGGGGGTCGGTGAGCTCCTGTCTTCAGGAGCCAGCCCGGGGAGGGGGGGCAGGGTGCCCACCAGGCACATCCTGGTAGGCAGCCCAGGAGACGACGCTTCTTAAAAATGCAGCTTGGGACTTCCCTGTCGGTCCAGTGGTCAAGACTCCGTGCTTCTATTGCAGGGGGCGCGGGTTCGATCTCTAGTCGGGGACCTACGATCCCACATGTTGCGTGGTGCGGCCAAAACAAATGTCTCTAAATGCATCTGGTTCCCTGTTGGAGTGAAAGCCGTGCCACTTTTCCTGCCCAGATCGCGTGAGCAGTGTATCTGCCTGAGACCACTCTCCCGTTAGGTCACACTCACCGGGTCCACAAAGCCCCAGGGTAGCAGAGCACTTACAGCTGGTGCCTGAGGGCGCAGCTTCCAAGCCCTGGGCCAGGGTTCACACCACTGCATTGTTCCAAGAGGCTTAAAAGAAAAGCAGGATTTCAATTAGCCACAGATCTGAGGAGTCCCTAACTGGGCTGCCTTTTCCTTAAAAGGGCCCCTGAGTCTCTTCCAGCTTAGATGGATGAGTAAGCAGCAGGTAAGATGAAACAAGGAAATCCCAGCCCGGGGCTGCGTAGCTCAGCCCCGTTTTCCCGAAGGCTTTCTCTTGCCCAGAGTGTCAGGCGTGAAGCAGAGAGAAGAGCATGAAGCAGGGGCCCAGAGAGCTGGCGCCACCATCTCGTCTGGCAGGTCCTCCAGGGCCTCGGGCGAGTAGTGGGGCCGCCGTGCGCTCCGCCGGCCGGCTCAGCGCAGGGCATGGGGGCCATGGCTGCTGGGTCACCAGGGGAGCTCGGTCCCTTCCCTGCCCGCCGCTCCTGGTAGCTGATCCCAGCTGCGCCCCCTCACCGGCCTGCCTCTCCTGCCGCAGGTACCTGGCGCTCTATGCCTACAAGCCCCAGAAGAGCGACGAGCTGGAGCTGCGCAAGGGCGACACGTACCGCGTGCTGGAGAAGTGTCGGGATGGCTGGTTCAAGGGCACGGCGCTGCGGACGGGGCTCTCGGGCGTGTTCCCGGGGAACTACGTGACGCCCGTCTCCAGGTGAGGTGTGCCCATGAGGAGCAGAGCCGCGCGTGGCAGCTGCACACGGGGGCGGGCATTCCAGGGCGGGACCTCGTGGGCACGTGGGCATGTGTGAATGCGTGTGCGTGTGTGCACGTGTGAGTACAGCGGGTGTGTGTGCGAGCACATGCCATTCACACACGTGAAGGCAAGATTACATATTCCCAGAAGTTAACCATTATTACTGAGTGGAGCCTTATGTGTGATAATTTCTTTTCTTCCTTGTGACTTCCTGTGTTTTACAAATTTACTGGTAGTTTTTATAACCTCGGAAAAGCAAGTTAAAAAATTCGCTAGAGATGACCCAGGGTTGTCAGATGTTTCCATGGAGGGGAGCGTCCACTGCAGGGTGGAACCCTGGATTACCCAGCCCTGGTTCACAGCCCAGGACACGCAGGTCCACTGGAGGCTCGCCCCCGGGCTTCTGCTCTCTTTGGAACAAGACTTCAGGAAGACAACTGAACAATGCCCAAACCTGCACTGACGACGGACCGACTCGCACCTTTGAAGCAGCGGGGAGGGGAGCCACGCCACCCACGGTCCCTCCTGGAAAGGCCCACCATTTGTGAGCCCCATGGCCCCATGGCCCTGGACGAGGAGGCCCTTCTCCCCACAGCTGCTCCGCAGAGGCTCTGCTTCCCCGGGGCCCTCCCACATGGCCCCGGACCCTGGCAGCAGTGCCTGCCCTCCCCCACGTGTGGCTCTGGGGTTTCACGACTGAGATCCTGAGGGGACAGAAGGGACGTTTTCCCAGCTCTTAGACAAATGGAAGGCATTTGATCCCTGAAACCGGACCCCAGGAGCTTCCCAGCCCAGACCCACATGCTGAGAGCTGGTGCACGGCTCAGCGCCGGCACGTGCAGAACAGACCATCAGAGCCCGTCTCGGGGTCCTGTGCTCCTTTGTGTTCCTGGGCTGTCGACACTGGCTTCATCTGGAAAGTATGGGCAAAACCGCAAGTTCCCCGGCATCCGTCAGGAGCACAGGGCTTGTCTGCACCCTTTCCTGGAGGCCCCAGAGCCAGGAAGCTGTGTCCAGAGGGAGACGGGTCCTGCTTCCTGCCGCCTGCCGCCTGCCAGATGCGTCCAAGCCCATTCCTTCTGCACGTGTTGGGGACACACAGCTGTTTGTTAGACTAAATCAAGGCAGTGGCTCTGGAACAAAATATCTGATTAGCATCATTTCTGTTTCTTAGGGTTCTCTTGCTGTTTCTCACATATTCGCATCGAGAGACCATGCCATTGTACAGGGGGCTCTGCTGCCAGCCTGAGCTCTGGGCATCGCATGCCTGCAGGCGTCCTCTTGGTGGTACTTCAGGATTTGTCCCCGGACCACGTGGCCTGTGTGGCATGGTTGCATCTGTGCCCTCCCCTGACTTCATTCTGTTTACTTCCTCAGGGTTCCTGTAGGCGGGGCTGGGCCACCCCGGAATAACGCGGTCGGAGGGTCTCCGCTGGCCAAGGGGATGGCCACAACGCTTCACCCAGGCGGTGGGAGTCTGAGTAGCCCGGCCACGGCCCTGAGGCCGGCCCTCCCCCTCACCATGGCCCAGGCTCCGGCCCAGCACCAGGCAGTCTCGCCCGCACTGAGCAGTTGTCTGCGGCACTCAGTTCAGCCGGCGGCCAGCCAAGCCCGGAGCGCCGGCCCCCCCGGTATGTGGCAGGCTCCCACGGGCCTCATTCTGCTGGAAAATTTGAGGAGGGTGGTCTCAGGGTCAGAAGTCATGAGCATCCTTTTGGCCCAGATCTCGAGCAGTCCATGGAAGGGCCCGTCGTAATCATGAACTTCTGCTAATCTTGGGGGATGTGTTGACTTAATCATGTTAGCCTGTTCTGGCCGCTGGAAGGGAGTAGAGAATTCACAGGTGTTTATACACTTCATGTAGCCAGAGGACTGGGTGGACCAGTGAGGTTACCTTGGCGCCTCTGGGCACCTTCGTCAGCCGCTGTGGGTCACCTACGTCCAAATGCCAGGTGCTAAGGGGGTCTCCCGATTAGGCAGCACCCCCAGGACGGAGCTGGTAATGAGACAGATCCACAGGGTCCCTTCCTGAAACGCTTTGAGGCTGGAGGGAGTGATGGCCATCGACTGTTCACCTTCATGCGGCTTCACCAATAGGCAGACTGACCAGAATTCAGGAGAACCCAGGTCGCTCCCAGTGTAGCGTGAGATGACGGAAAGTGTGGGGTGGATGGTGCAGGCATGAAGAGGGGTTAGCACGTCTTGCTTGGAAGCTTGGCAGTGAGCTAAGAGGAGCTGCTAAGCGTGGCTCACATGATGCTCCTGGGAGCCAGGCCAGTAACTTTCCGACACGTAGAACCAGTAACATTGTCACCATGTAGTGACAAGGGACCCAGGACAGGAGAATGTACCGCTGAATTTCACTTAAATGACACAGAATTCCTTTTCCCACCCCAGCCTCATTCTCAGAAATCATCTCTCTTCTTTTCAAAGTAAGGCTTAAAGGATAATAAATGTAAATTCTTTAGAGCAGTAAAGTACACTGTTTTCTAGACTCTGGCCAGCCAGAGACGGCCTGCTAGGAGTCTCCAGAAAGCATCTCCTTGGTGTGAGAAGCCCAGACGACACTCAGCACAGTGGGGCCACAGTCCCTCCCAGTCGCGGCCAAGGGACACGAGGGGGGCGGGTGTCCGGGCGCCCCCCGCCCCCCATTGTCGGGATGCATTGCTGAGCGCTGGCGGGAAGCCCAGCGTTTCAGAGCCAGCCCTGCTCTCAGCCCTGGGACTGGCCCTTAGGGCGGCGGGGCCAGTGGCGGGGGGGGGGGGGTGCGGGCGCTGTGACGAGGCTGGTGAGGGGTCGGTCCTAGGCAGAGCTGCCTGTAGCACCCAGGCAGGGGGGAGGGAACAAAGGCACAGAAGTGCGAGAAGCGTGTCCTTGTCCTCCAGATGGAGCGGTGCAGTGAGGGCAGCAAGCAGGGCGGGTTGAAGTGCTGGGGGGCAGCGGGGGTCCTGCGCTGGGGCCCCTCCTACCGGGATGGTGTGCGAGGACGTGCCCCCGGCGGGCGTGGCGCGTGCTCAGCGCAGCCGCTGGTACCGTCCTGTCAGAGGACAGCCCTGGAGCGCGCAGGGCACGGAGTCAGCAAGGCGAATGTGATTCATTACCAGCGGTCAGGGCCAAACTCTAGTCCAGGCCGCGGGAACCCCCAGGGCTTCTGAACAAGAGGTGACGCTTTACCAGACGTCCCTGGGCACAGTGGGGAGGAAGAGTTGGCTTGGGGACTGGCGAGGTGCTGCTGTCCAGGTGAGAGGTGACAGTGGTCTGGCCCCAGGGCTGGGGTTGCAGAACTGGGACAAAATAATGAGCTATTAGGGGGCACAGGGGCCACGTGGAAGAGCTGGGAGGGGCAGGGCTGCTAGTGCAGTTTGCCGGTGCCGTCCCCTGACCTAGAGGCGCACAGAGGGGTCTGGCTTACGGGGGAAGGTTGGCCTGTGGCTCTGAGGGGTGTCGTGGGCGCTGGTCCACTGTGGCCCTGGCTGACCTGGACCGGCCTCCAGATGTGGGGCTCCCGTCCGTGTGTGAATCCCCCCTCGCCACGGTGGGGGCGGTGCTGCTCGTCCATGCCTGGCGGGTGAGGTGCTGCCACCGGCCTGGACTCTGGACAGACATCCTGAATGTGGCTTCCTTTCAGAGGACAAAACTTGAGGGGCCTCTGGGTCCCTTTTGGGGGTGAAGGTGGTGGTGAAACACCCAGCTTTTCAGGGGACCAGGGTGGACTTCCTGTGCCCAGTGCCGGGTCATAGTGGGTGCAGAGTGGACTTCCTGTGCCCAGTGCCCGGTCATAGTGGGTGCAGGGTGGACTTCCTGTGCCCAGTGCCCGGTCATAGTGGGTGCAGGGTGGACTTCCTGTGCCCAGTACCTGGTCGTCCGTGGGTGCAGGGTGGACTTCCTGTGCCCAGTGCCTGGTCGTCCGTGGGTGCAGGGTGGACTTCCTGTGCCCCGTGCCTGGTCGTCCGTGGGTACAGGGTGGACTTCCTGTGCCCAGTGCCTGGTCGTCCGTGGGTGCAGGGTGGACTTCCTGTGCCCAGTGCCCGGTTGTAGTGGGTACAGGGTGGACTTCCTGTGCCCAGTGCCCGGTCATAGTGGGTACAGGGTGGACTTCCTGTGCCCAGTGCCTGGTCGTCCGTGGGTGCAGGGTGGACTTCCTGTGCCCAGTGCCTGGTCGTCCGTGGGTGCAGGGTGGACTTCCTGTGCCCAGTGCCTGGTCGTCCGTGGGTGCAGGGTGGACTTCCTGTGCCCAGTGCCTGGTCGTCCGTGGGTGCAGGGTGGACTTCCTGTGCCCAGTTCCTGGTCATCCATGCGTGCAGGGTGGACTTCCTGTGCCCAGTGCCCGGTCATAGTGGGTGCAGGGTGGACTTCCTGTGCCCAGGGCCTGGTCGTCCGTGGGTGCAGGGTGGACTTCCTGTGCCCAGTGCCCGGTCGTCCGTAGGTGCAGGGCCTACTTCTGGTGCCTGGTGTCCAGCCTCGTGCTGGGTGGTGTTCCCAAGCAGCAGTGGGATCTGTGACAAGGAAGCCTCATGGGTGGGCTTGGCACTTCCCTGGTGTAGAGCCTCCAAGACTGATCTGCCATCCCAGGGACCCTGTGAATGCCTATAGTCCTTCATATGTGGGTTTTGCTTAAATTAATGAAAAGTAAGGTCTGTTCTTGCAGCTGGCCTCCGGGGCCCTGGGGAAGAGCCAGCTGTCTGTGTCCTAAAGGAGTCTCTGCAGGAGTATTATCTGTGCCAGACCTCTTGCCCCAGCCGCTACCTTCCAGCTGGCCCTGGCTTAGAGCAGCTGATGGTGTTTATTTTAGCCTCTTGCTGTGATGCAGCCACTGAGCGCCTAATGATCAAGTGAGCCCGGGAACTCCCTGACTGCTGCTCCATGGCTGGTGAGACGTGCACCGAGATGCTGGTCTCCTAGGCCCTGGGAGCACCGAGCAGGTTCTGGGCAGCCCGCGTCCCAAGCCAGCTCCCTTCTGCCTGTGAGCCTCTCATCCACTCACCCAGCCCGCCTCACGCATTTCCCTGTGCCTGGTGACCCCGAGAGGCTGGGGCGGGCCTCCAGCACGGCTGCCCTGGCTCTGCACCAGGTGCCCTGCAGTGGCCTTTCCGTGCCCCGCCGTTACAGCACCCTCCCCAATTCAAAGCAGAACGTGACCTGCCCGTCTCATTTATGGAACAGAATGAGAGCAGAATAAAAGAAATTGGCACGGCCAGGGCAGAACAACACTGCGTGTCTGTCCTCGATCACCATGGTAACCACCACGGGTGACAGGCGTGCTCTTCCATCTGTTTAATTTTACGTGTGGGAAGAGCGAGGTGCAGGATGGTTTAACGGCTTCCCCAGCGCGTTCCAGCCCAGGGCTTGTCCCCGTGCTTGTGCTGCCACAGCCAGGCTACAGGAGGCCCCCCCATCATTTCAGTAATTAAATGCCACGGAGTTCCCACGGCACTCTGCACTTCACTCTGCATCTGGAGGGCAGAACGCACTGCTGACAGCACAGGCAGTGGATTGCTCACTGCAGTGATTGCCCATTTCTGCAAACCCCAGCCCAGGCACCTGAGCGGCCCTCGTCAGTGTTCTCAGCCCGAGCCAAAGTCAGGCAGTTGAACAAAGGCCCGATTGCACTGGCCATGGCACCGGGGGGTAAGAGCCCTGTACGGCCATTCACTCATCAGCAAAAAGCACTGGAGGAGAGCTGGGCACCCGGGGCCTCTGCTGGGGCCCAGACATACAGAGAAGAACCAGAAACCCGTTTCTGCCCCCACTCAGAGAGGAGGACGAGGAAACACACGCTTACAGTGGAATTTGAAAAGCACTGGGGTGGAGGCCTGGCAGGTACTAAGGCGCACGGAGTGGGAGGGTACCTCACTCAGACCAGGGAGGAAGTGGGAGCAGCTGCAGAGGGGCCTGTGAACCGTCTTCCAGAGGTGATGCTGCCTTGCTTCTTAAAGGACTGAGAGGAAGTATGTGGGCCGACAAAGCAGAAAGGGAGTCCAGCAGAGGGATGAGCGGGCGGAGCGGGGAGAGGAGAGAGACCGTGGTTTCTACGTGGGGTGACTTGACCTAATTTGATGTGACTGAGACGGAGGTAGGCAGGAGAAGCTGCGTGTCGGTGACGGTTCTCTGCAGAGGCAAAGTTTACTTTAGGTCTTAAAGCGGTGGAGCTGAGCGTGCAGGGGTGAGTGGTGGAGCGTGGGAGGGGCTGGAGCCAGCCAAGGGCCGGGGCCTGAGGACCTGAGCGGCCCAGTGCAGGAGGGAGCAGAGCTGGACGGCTCTCTTCCCCTGTGTCAGGGAACCTCAGCTTTTATCCTGAGGGCAGCAGGGCTCCTGAAGGGTTTTAAATAATAGATGTGATCAGATTTTTGTATCCAAAGGATAAAGCTAGACTTCTGCTCACAGCTAAGATAAAGTAATGAGGTCAGGATCTACCTTCCCATCAGAAACAACTGAAAAAACAGACAAATATATACAACAGTGGTTTGTGAGACACTAGATACTAGAAAACTAAGGACAGTGATCCATGATAGACGAGAACAAACAGGAGGATCCCAGCTCACTGCCTGGAGAGAAGGCCAGGCGTTGGCATGGCGAGGGGAGCGAAGGTGCCCAGCAGGTGCCCTGGAGGGGTGGTGTGGAGACGAGGGTCTGGGTGACCGAGCCCCAGTGGGGAGGGATCTGCACAGAGAGAAAAGCCCAGCGGGTACAGAGCATCCCTGGACCAGGACGCTGAGAACTAATAGGCAGGTGTGTGTGAGGAACGCACGGAGCCAGGAGCACGGTGACAGGAAGGGTCCTCACTCTCAGTGTCTGCAGATACGCAGCTGGAAGGTGCCTGTTCCCGCCAGCCGGCTCCCAGGGCACCGGGCCGTCCGTGCAGAGGAATCTTGCCTGGTAGTGGCAGCACCGCTCCCGTCCCACCTGTGTCTGATGGCAGTAAAGAAGCACTGGGCGTGGGGAGGAGCAGGAAAACATGCCGCACCGCAACGAGATCAACCAACCAGTCAATGAAAGCTGACTCAGAACTGACACAGACGTTTGAATTAGCAGACAAAGATATTAACACAGATGTTATAATTGCATTCACTATGCTCAGAAAGGTAAGCAGAAACATGGAAGATACTTTAAAGACCAAAACCAAACTTTAAGAAATAACTACACGTGTGAGATCAAGAATACCCTGGATGGCATTAACAGCAGGTTAGACGTTGCTAAGAAAATATTAGTGAAAACTTGACGGTATAGTGATAGAAACCATGAAAAATGAAACAGAGATAAAAGAGAATTGTTTTAAATTAAAAGAGCATTAGTGAGCAATGGGGCAACTTCAAGTGGCCAAATATATTTCTAACTGGAGTCCCCAAACTAAAGGAGAAAAGGGTGGGACAGAAAAATTATTTGAAGAAATAATGACCAAAGTTGTTCTGAATTTGATGAAAACTATAAACTCACAGATCAGTGACAGCTGGCGAATCCCAAGCACAAGGAACGTGGAGAAAACTACACCAAGGCAAATTATCATCAAACCGTTCACAATCTGTGATGAAGAAAACCTTAAAGGTAGCAAGAGAAAAAAATACATGTGAAGTAGGAAAAAATAAGGATGAAGGTGGATTTCTTGTCAGGAATTCTGCAGGTGAGAAGACAGTAGGAAACTAAATAAATCATGAAAGAAATGAATCTGTCAAGTTAGGATCCTATACGCAGTAAAAGTATCTTTCATAAATGAAAGCGGGACTTCCCTGGTGGTCCAGTGGTTAAGAATCTGCCTTCCAATACAGCGGACAGGGGTTCGATCCCTGGTTGGGGAACTAAGGTCCCACACGCCGAGGGGCAGCTAAGCCTGTGTGCCACAACTAGAGAAGCCTGCGTGCTGTAATGAAGACCCAGTGCAGCCAAAAAGCAAACAAAATCTCTCATAAATGAAAGCAAAATAAAGAATCATTCAGACACAGTAAAGCTAAAAGATTTCATCACCAATGGACCCACACTATGAAAAATGTTGAACAGCATTCTTTAGGAAGAAGGGAAGTGACACCAGTTGGCAATGGGTCTATACGAAGGAATGAGGAGCAGTAGAAACGGTAACTACGTGGATAAATGCATCCGATTTTTCCCTTACTATTTAAAAATCTTTAAAATAAAACTGACTTTAAACAAAAATAGAAATAGTGCAGTTTGGGATTAAAAATGTATATAAAAGTGAAGTATGTGGTAGCAGATGCACAGAGGGTGGGAGGGGAGCCCCAGAAGCGCCATGCACACTGTCGGGAGTCTTGTCTACTCGTGTGCTGCGTGAGGACGTGTAGGTAGGTGACCATAAACTAGAGACGCGGGCAACCACTAAACGTCAAAGCAAAGAGTTTCAGCAAACAGGCTAACAGAGGCGATCAAATAGAACCACAGAAACTTCCATTAATCCAAAAGAAGGTGTAAAAAGAGGGGAACGGGAACAAAGTACATGGGTCAGATAGAAAACCTGTAGTGAAATGTAGGTTTATACCTAATCATGTAAATAATCACATTAAATACGAATCATCTGAATAGCCTCAAGGAGAATTCAGAGCTTGTTACGAAAAAAAAAGACAAGGCCCAACCATATGCTGTGAACAGAAAACAGATTTTAATACTTTAAATATAAAACCATAAATCAGTTAAAATTAGAAGGCCACACAGTTGATCCCATTACTCGCAGTCTCTGTGGTTTTATGGTGTTCTAAGGTTTCCATGAGCACTGAATTAGTGAATACTGAGCTGTTGCCCCTAAGTGAGATGTGTGCGTCGCACACAGACTACAATCTTAAATACTAAAAACAACCCATCAGGGTAGATTCTATTTTCTTTGTTTTACAAAAGAGAAAATAGGTTCAGAAGTATGAAGTGACCTGCCTGAGGCTGCCTGACTAACAGGTGATGGACGGAGTCAGGATCCAAACTGATTAAGAACTGATAAACCTCTAGACAGCTGGATAAAGAATAAAGAGAGATACACAAATTATCAATACCACGGATAATAAAACTGACATCACTGCAGATCCTACAGAATGATAAGGGATTATTATTTTAAAAAACTTTATGCCAATAAACTTAACAAATTAGAATGGATATATTTCTTAAAAGACACAAATTGATAACTTAAGGTGAACTAAAAAACCTGGATAGACCTCTATTTATTAAAGAAATTGAATTAGTTTAAAACCTTTCACAAAGAAAACTGCAGGCCTAAGTGGCTGTATTGATGAATTATACCTATTGGTTAAGGAAGAAATTATAACAATTCTAGGGAAACTCTTCCAGAAAATTGAAAAGAAGAGAGAATGCTTCCTGACTCTTTCTATGAAGCCAGCATTACCCTCATAACAAAACCAGGCAAAGACATTAAAAAGTAAAACTACAGACCAATATCACTCAAAACATAGGTGTAAAAATTCTCAGCAAAATTTTAGCAAGTCAAATACAGCGATAAGTAAAAAGGATAATACATCCTGATCAAGTAGAGTTTATCCCAGGAACTTAAGCTTTGATTAATGTTTGACAGTCAATACAATTCAGTGTATTAACAAACTCAAAAATGAACATAACATGATCATTTCAGTAGATGTGGAAAAAAATTTTGACAAAATCCAACATAAATTAGAGTAGGATTCAGAACAAAGACGTGCGTCAAATGACTCAAGTTTTTTTGCTGCGCTGTCCACGTCTGCACATTAAAACTCTCAGAAAATGAGAAAAGAGAAGTGAGCTTCTCAGCCTGATAAAGGGTATCTGTGAAAACCCACAGCTAACCTCAGACTTAATGGTGAGAAACTAAAAGCTGGGACTTCCCTGGTGGCAGAGATTAAGAATCCACCTGCCAATGCAGGGGACACCGGTTTGAGCCCTGGTCTGGGAAGATCCCACATGCCACCGCAGAGCAACTAAGCCCATGCGCCACAACTACTGAAGCCCGCGCACCTAGAGCCTGTGCTCTGCAACAAGAGAAGCCACAGCTCGCCGCAACTAGAGGAAGCCCAGGTGCGGCAACGAAGACCGAACACAGCCAAAAATACATAAAATTAATTAAGAAAAACCCCAAAACTGAAAGCTTTCCCCAGGATCAGGGTCCAGTTAGGGATGTCCATTCTTACCAGTTCTATTCAACATTGTGCTGTTAAGTTCTAGCCAGAGCAGTTAGTCAAGGCAGAGGAAGAGGTGTGGAGATGGGAGAGGAAAGAGGAAGACCATCTGTGTCTGAGATGACGTGAACTTGTACATAGAGAACCTTAAGGAATCCACAGTCACACACACTCAGACACAGACAAAGACTTTTTTAGAGACAGTGAATTAGTTTCAGCAAGGTTACAGGATACAAGATCAATATACAAAAGTCAGTTTTGTTTCTCTACACCAGCAATGAATAATTGGAAATTGACATTTAAAAAATGATACCAATTTTAATAGCATCAAAAATATAAATTACTTAGGAATAAATCTGACAAAAGATGAGTAAGACCAGCACAATGAACACTCCAAAATATTGCAAAGTAAAGAAAGAAAGAAGTCTTCAATAAGTAGAGAAGTATACTTTATTCAGGAGTGAGAAAGCAGTATTGTTAAGGTGTTTATTCGCCAAAAACTGACCTATAGCTTCCATGGAATACCAATCAAGATCTCACCCAACTTTTTGGTAGAAATTGACAATCTGGTTCCCAGATTCATACAGGCATGCAGAGGACCTAGAATAGTCAAAACAACCTTGAAAAGAAAAAGTTGGAAAGCTTAACACTGATTTCAAGACATATTAAAAAGCCACAGTAATCAGTGTGATATTGGTGTGAAGACAAATGGCTAGATTAAGAGATACTTTTTCTGAAAACAGAAAAGTGTCCATTAAGTTTGGTGACAGGGGAGTCGTAAGTGATCTTGTCCAGATACATTTGATGGAACGATGGGGTGAGAAACCGTATTTCAGGAGACAGAAGTGAGTGGAGGACTCCTGGAAGCCTGGGAGAGTGATTCATGTGGAAATCCCACCCCCCTCTGCTCTGAACACAGAGAGGTTGGTTGGTTCTTGATACTCTGGATGTAAACGAATGGAACACAAGAGAGTTGATACGCTGGCCTCCTGGGTTCCGGGATGAAGCAGGTGGTGGTGGCCAGCTTTCCCCTCCTGCAGGAGAACACGGACAGGCAGCCTCTGGAGGGCGTCAGGGATCCAGGCCAGGTGCACTGGTCTAAGGGCTGAGCCCCCTCCTGGGAGTGGTCAGTACTGAGCCCCTGCCTGGGATGAGGGAGGGAATGGAGCCCCACCTGGAGTTGGAGTCTGGCTCTGGCCTGAGGGCTAGATCTTTACCTTTCCTGAAGGACCAGACTCAAGCCACCCGATTACACCTGGTTCTGAGGGGAGGTCCCAGAGACCAGGCAGAAGCAGCAACAAAACTGCAGGAGGGGATAAAGGAGAGGAAACAGGGCAGCGAGACACTCAACGCTCAGGGCGAGCCTGCACTCAGTTCGTGGGAAAGTCCTGCATCACAGAGGCCAGCAGCCTGAAGAACGGGCAGGAGAACCTAAGAAGGCTTTGAAATCGGCACATTTCAGCTCCTCCAAGAGGAAAAAGAAGGAATAATGTCCATCCCACCAAAAGGAAGAAAAAATAGTATTATGAAGAAGAAAATTAAAACAGCAGGTAGATGGATGTGAATCAGAAACCACTGGATAGGACAGAAGCAACTTGAAACTTTGGAAAGGAAACATATATTTAAATACGAAACCTCTGTGGGGGACACACGCTTTGGACTGGACACAGCTGAGATGGACTTGGCCACACCGGAAGCCCCACAGAGGAGCTAGTCCAGAGATGGAGCAGAGGCGAAGCAAGAAGAAAGTATACACGGGGTGGACGCCGAGCTTCAGACGACTTCTAACACGACTTTCAGAAGCAGAGAGCAGAGGCTGGGAGAGAGAATCCTCGAGGATGATCACGGCGGGGTCCCCCAGACGGAAGATGGGCCCTCGTGTGAGTCGGAATCACAGCCACAAATGCAAACCTGAACTTGCCGTAACTGTGAAGCCTCAGAGGACAAGCAGACACCAAACACAGGCCCGTCAGAGAGTTGAGTGACAAGGAAGGAGGGGCCATGTGGACACTGTTCCGAGCACCTAGGCGTCAAGGCAGCAGGAAAGGAGGTGCCGGTAGACAGGAGGGGGTTAGTCAGTTATAGGAGGGGCGGAGTCGAGGACAGGAGAGACGGGGTGCGGGAGGTGTCAGTGAGGGTGAAGGGTCGCCCCGTGGGACCCTGCACCCTGGAGGCTGAGGGGCTGGGTCTGGACAGAGGTTGCCCTGACGCTGGGGGAGTCTCCAGCGTTCGTTCCATCCATGAAGTGGGAAGTGATAGCCTGAGAGTAAGGCAAGGACAGAGTGGACGATAAGGTAGGTCACTTACTCATTCACCTGCTCTCTTTAAAGCACCACTGGACCTTGGTCCTGGGAGGCAGAGTGGACCCGTGTGGGGTAGCGGGATCTGGGGGCTCCAGAGCTACTGAAACAATGGGATAGAGAGGAGAGGAGGGGCAGAGACTGGGAGTAACGGCGTGTCCACGCTCGTCCTCAAGCAGCCCACGCCTGCTTTGACGTCGCTGACCAGCAGGCCCAGCAGGGCGACGGGTCGGCCGCGTGTGTCTGGGTCCTGCTGGGCGGGTGAAGTTGAGGGTGAATTGTACCAAAGGGCCGTGGATTTCGACCCTGCCACCAGTCTGTGCTGTGAGCCATGCCTCTCTCTCATGGAGTATTGTTTTCTTCTCCAGCCGTTCAGTTCTGGGAAATCTGTAGAGATGTTTTAGCCAGGGTTCTCCTTTCTCAAAGACTCGTTCATTCCGAACGAATTTTATTAAGCATGTACTACATGCCAGGCACTGTTCCAGTTGTTTGGAACACGTTAGTGCATTAGTCACGAAAGTCCCACCCGTGGAGCTTACGCTGGAGTGGGGAGGCAGACGGTGAGCCATCGGTCCGTGGATCCTCACACAACCGCCCCCACTCTGCCAGCTGGAGCAGCGGGCGCGGCGGCCGAGGGCTGGGCCGCTCCACTTGCGGGTGGAGGCCGACCGGGGCGGCGCTGTCCACAGAGGTCCTCTCACGCGCAGCGGAGCCCAGCAGCCCAGGGCCTCCCTGGGCCTCTTCTGGGCTCCTGCACGGGCTTCAGGTCTACGAAGGGCCGAACAGGGTGGTTCTGAAACCCTCCTGAGCGTACTGGTTCCTTACAGCATAGAACACCAGTTCAAAGACCGGAGAAACTGGGAAGGGCCTCGTCTGCGGCAGCCTCAGAGGCCGCCTCCCGGCTCCTGGTGAGGCGGGGCAGCCGGCTGCCCAGAGGCCTCCTTGCCCCGCCTGCGGCTGTGGCTGGGGCTGGAGACTCAGCAGAGGTGTGGGCGGGAGGGCGGGCCGTGGCCCCCACGCTGCCGGCTGCAGACTCACCTCCCCCTGCTCTCTCCACTCCTCTCTCCCAGCTGCCCACCCGGCCCAGGTGCAGGGCCGGCCCACCGCCGCAGTGTCGCCCCTGCGCGCCCAGAGCCTGCCCGCCATCGGGTCCCCACAGCACAGCCCCCGGCCAGCCATCCCGCTCTCGTCGGCAGCCTCGGCCGTCACTCCTCCTAACGTCAGCGCCGTCCACCTCCACGGGGAGGCCGGAGCGGGCCCTGCCGGCGGCCGGTCGGCACCCAGCCCCACCAGTGCAGGAGGTAGACCCGACGAGAGGAGAAGCGAAAGGGTAAGTGGCCCACCCTGGGCGGCCCAGGCCCAGCTGGTTGTTGACCCTCTTGGGCACCAGACGCCTATCCCGTTTTGTAAATTAAGGCTCGCGTGCGGGCACCAGGCGCGTGACACAGAGGGAGGCCAAGCCAGCAAAGCGGTGGCACTCCAGTGGCCGCAGTTTGGGGAGGGATGACCGGAGCCCAGCTAGTTTTCTCACACATGAGAAAAAGCGCCCCCTCGAGATGCTTCGTTCCTCCTGTTGCAAAGTCATTGTAAACTACTCACTTTGCTGGGCCTAGACACCTTCTGCCAAGTGCCAGGATCTCTAAGAACAAATCCACGGATCTACTCGCGTGCTGCGTGAGCAGGGCCTTCCCCCTCGACGTGCTGTCCTCGTGCAGTGCACAACCCGCTCGGCCACGGGGCAGCAGCCAGAGGAGGCGGCCAGCCTCCTAGTGGGTGTGGACGGCATTTCAGCTCTTCTTTAACAGCGAAGGAAGTGGGGCTGATTTCAGAACGAAATCCGAGTCCAGGCAGCTTGCCTCAGCTGCCACCAGCTAGACATCAGGTGAGCCACCAAGCCACCATAATTCAAGCCACATATGTAACTTATAATCTTCCAATAAGTCACATTTTTGAAAGTTAAAACAATTTAAAAATAAGATAAAACATGAAATTCACTTTATTGATATAATCTATTAGACCCAGTATCCAGAAACATTGTCATTTCAACACGTAATCTGCATAAAAAAGTTGTTGATGAGCTGTTTCACCTTTTTCACATTCAAAGCCAATGAGACGTGTCGGGTGGTCAGGCCTCCGCGCTGCCCGGGCTGTGCTGGGGGGGGCTGGGTCTCCGGCAGGGGCCACTCCCTTTATTGGCCTTGCTCTCGAAGTGGCTTGTTCTCTCTCTTGGCTTTGCCACGGTCTGTGGATCTTTTCAAACCTTTCACTGTAAAGCCAGCCTTTGATTAGAGTGTGCCCCTCGACCTAGCCGGCAGCCTCTCCTCTCCCTTGGGGACGGCACCCAATCCAGATGGCTCAGGCTGTCTGCCTGGGACCCCAGAGGCACATCCACCCCTCACCACCCCGTGCTCTCGGGGCCCAGGCACCTCGCAGAAAGGCTCAGGCTTCCTCACCGCCTGTCCCCTGGTCCAGAGGGATGCTCTCCCCACGCTCCCCGGAGAGGGAGAGGCCTTCGTCTCGGCCCTGACGGCTGCCTCGTCCTGAGACGGGCAGGTGGCTGGGCATGAAGGGACTCCTTGCTCTGTGTTTTGCGTCCACGTCTGCTTGAAGATCACCCGTCGTGGTCCACTCTTTCCACCTCGCTGCCTGGGCGGGAGACATAGCCGGGTCCCCCCAGGAGGGCGGGTGGTCCCACCCTCTCCCTTGGACGACCTTCCTGGAAGACAAGCCCCCTGGGACCTCTGACTCAGAAAGGGAAGAGCCGTGCTAGCTCCGTGACCGGTTCTGGTTCTTGGCCGCAAGTTCCCCCCTTCTAGTTTGTGAAAGAGACGGGGCTGCTGCCTGAGCGGGGTCGGGTGTTTGGGGGCCTCGTGGGGAGTGATACCCCTCCGCTCTCCTCCGTGGTCGCTGGCTCCGCTCTTAGGGGCACTTGGCTTCGCTCGAGGCCCGCGCTCTGCCAGCAGCTCCCGCCTAACGAGGAACAGCCGCGTCACCTCAGCTCAGGCGGCTCCGGGTCGGCCATGCAGCAGCCCGTGCCAGCCGAGCTGGGGGTGTGGGGTTCCCGCCGCGCTCTCGGCAGAGGTGACTTGGATCTGGTGGCAGGAAGTGGGTAGGTGTCCGCAGGTGCAGCCGTGACCGGCAGCGTCAAAGCCGGGAGACAAGCACGTCGTCTGTGTGGCTTGCTTTTCTCACCTGTCAGACACAGCGAGAAGCAGTGGTGTGAAAAGGCGCCTGTGGGTGTTCTCCCTCCTGCACCCCCAGGTGAATTTTTCCCAATTTAGAGTGAAGTGCAAAGCGCCGCAGCTGTCGTTTCTGGCAGCAGGGTTGGCGGCGGCCGTTGGAGGGAAGCCGGGGCAAGCTGGGCGCCAGGGGCCTGCCCGCGGGACCCTGGGCTGCCCCTGCTCCCTGAGACCAGAGCCACAGATTTCACCCACTGAGAGCGCAGCGGGCTGCTTCCCATCTGTCCCTGGGTGAGCCCATCGTAGATGCACACGTGTTTAGTTACGGCAAAAGGCTTTTTAAGATAATTGGCAGTATTCTCCAGGCTGTTTCTGTTACTGAATTTTCCTCAGGAAAAGGCAGTGAGCTCCACCTGCACCGTCCGCAGAGACCCGAACCTCAGTGCCTGCGTTCCCAGTGCCGAGCTCCGCTGAAATCCCATCCGGCCCTCCGAGCGCGGCAGCCCTGCGTGTGGAGGTGCTGCTGGGGGTCCCTGGCAGGCGGGCATCGCTAGCTATGCCCCTGGGGGTCGGGCCTGTCAGCCCTGCTCCAGGCGGGCCCTGCACGTGGGCCCTGCTCAGCCTCGGGGGGTGGGGGTCAGAGAGACTCACGTGCGGCAGGAGGGCCCTGAGCCAGCGTGTGCACCCCGCAGCTGCTCTCCCAGCGCTCTTCCCGCACGCCCGCCCCAGCTCCCCGGCCTGGTCGCACCCGCTCCCTGCAGGGCCTGCCCTGCAGCCGGGCCGCTGGCACAGAGCAGCTCTGGGGGCTGCAGTGAGCCCGTGACCACGGCCCTGCTGCCCACAGGGTTGAGGGAATGCAGGGCGGAGTGTGGAGCCGGGGGTGGGCGGGGGGCCTGGGGGGGCTGGTTCTGATCCAGCACTGCAGACTCTCCCGGAACCTGGGTCCCTTGGCCCAACCAGGCATCTGTTCTGCTTGGGGATGGCCCTGGATTGGCCCTGGATGGGAGGGGCCGGTGCTTCCAAGGAGACCTGGAAGTACAAGTACTTCGAAGCTGCCAGTCTGAAGCAGACCCTCGGGGCAGCCGTCAGTGCGGGATCCCCCAGCCCCCAGGGGTGGAAAGATTAGAGGCCCCAGGGCGTGGGGGAGGCCCCGGGAGTGGAGACAGGGAGGTTTCATCTTGGCAAAGTGCAGTGGGTGGGAGTCATATCTTCCCGTTGAAGGACTTGGATCTAGTGCTTCTGAAGGAGGGATCCTGCTTTTGGGGTCATCTTTGTGGCACCCAGAAATCGCAGAGTAGGAACCAAATCTTGGAAGCCTTTTAAGAAGGTGCTCCGTAGGATTTCAGTTAACGCTTTTGCACTTAGAAAATCTATTTTGTGCTTGAAACAACTACCAGATTTCACCTCTCATGTCCCTCAGCGGCTGTTTCCTGTCTTTGAGGTTTTATGAGCACATTAGCACCAGGTGGCGGGGATCCTTATCCCTTGGGGTGACTCCAGGGAAACTCACCAGAAAGGGGAGTCCTGGGCCCCCAGGAAGGTGGAAGCAGCTCGCGGTCACCCTGCAGCCGAGAGCATCTGGCGCTAGAGCCCTCCTGACCGGCCAGCTGGCCGTCACTCCCCACTCGCTTGTCTGTCACACGGCAGGCGCCGGGCCAGGCAGAGCTCTGGGCACTGGTCGACGGGCCTGAGGCCGGGGAGCAGGGGCGCCTTGGGACTGGGAGGCCTCCTGGGAGCTGTAGCCCGAGCACAGGCCAGAGGAGGTGGCCTGAAGTTGGGGAGCCCCAGAGCCACTGGGGGGGGCAGGCGGCTCACGTCAGCGCGGCTGCCCGGCGGGGGCATGGTGGGGCCAGGCCTGACCAGGGGCCCTCACCGCACCCTCCGCCCCTGTGTCCCCGCCTTCCCGCTGACCTCCTGCTGGAGCCTGACTCTGGCCGTGCTCTCCGTGGCACCAGCGTGCTGAGGGTCTTCCTTGTGGCCCCAAGTTAGAAACACCCATCATGCGTTATGAAACCAGCTTAGTGGGTTTGGACCAGCGTGCTTTTAGACAGAGTAGGAGGCGCAGCAGGAGGTCGGCAGGTCCAGCACACAGGAGGGGTCTGCGTATTTGGGGGCATCTGTTGTTTTGTGCTCAGTCCTGATTTAAAACTTATTTCAGATAGTCTCAGGGCTCTGACTGGCAGATCCTGGAGGGTGCTGAGTGCATAGAAGGCCTGGTGACATTTGTTGACTGACAAGTGTCAGAAAAACTGCTGCCAGGAGAGTTTCACTCCTGTGACTTGTGGGAAATTCTTTACTTTACGGGCCAGGAGAAAGTTAACTTTCTGCTGATGGATGAGCGAGTCTCCGTTTCGCAAAGTAGTGGCACATTGGAACTGGAAAGAGCCTCTAAAGGTGTCTGCGTTGAAATGTTCATTTTGGGTGGTCCTCCTGAGGCTCAGAGGTGCTGCCACTTGCCTGGGGTCCCAGAGCACTGGCAGTGGAGCCAGCCTAACTCCAGTCTCAGTGCCGTCTGGGATCCAGGGCGCTGACTTTGGTGGCCTCCCCATCCCCATGAGGCCGTGACCTCCGGTGTTTTTGGCTCGTCCAGGAGCTGAGGGGTGGCAAGTCCAGGGTAACTGCTGGCAGGAGGCCCTGAGGTCAGCCCAGGAAAGGGGGCTGTGAGCTGGAGTGTCTGCCTTCCGGTTCCGCACGACTCGAGTGCAGCTGTAGGGGGCCCGCAGTAGTGAACCGCTCGGCCGAGCCCACTCACAAGGTGTGGCCTTTGTGGCTGAGTCTCTGGGGGACGGGTTTGGGCTGACAGCCAGGACGGTAGCGGGCGGGCCTGCCTGCCGTCGGGACCTCGTGGAAATGGGTGTGCGGGGGAAGGGCCCTTAGTAACCACACCCCCGATTAAAAGTGTGTGTATGTACCATAGGAGGGTTACAATGATACGTTTAGTGGAAACTCAGGAATGTGCAATCTGAAGAAATCTTGAAGATGAAGCTTTGAGAACAACCAGGCAGCTTTTCCTAAAGCGAAGAACCGCTGGTTTGTGAATTTGTTTCCCCCGCCGAGCCTCACCGCACTAAGCGGGCCGTTGCCCGTGCTGTTTCTATCGTGTGGACTGGGAGGGGGCTGCCGTCGCTCTGTAACCACGTATCGGTCGCTGCCAGCGTGTTTCCAGCTTTGAGACAGGCAGTGCTTTACCGCATGATCACCAGCGGGGGTGGGGAGGCGTCCTGCAGACCTTAAACCCAGGGGGGAGTGGGCTGGGTCTGACCGCACCAGGACTGGAGTCCACTGCAGGCCCCGTCCTCGCGCTGATCTCCTGGGGGAGGGCAGGCCCAGACACGGGGAGCCCCGCGATCAGTGCTGCACCTCAGGTGTGGCTGCAGTGGAATCAGATTACGCGTGAAGCTCCGCTGAGCCCACGGCCCAGGTGGCACGGTCTCAAGGGCTTTGGGAACCCCGTCCGCTTCATGAATGAGTCGCTGAGAAGTCTGGCGGTCATCCGGTCAGCTGTGGTCGATGGAAGCCTGCGCCCTCCTGGGGACACGCGTGCTGGGCAGCCTGCACCGGCGCTGGGGTTGGCGCCCTGGCAGGGCGGAGGGCCCTTTGCTGAATGCCCTGGGCCACTGGAGCCCCGGCGACTTCAGGCCTTCCCCTCAACTCCCTGTGGCCGGACTGCCCTCTGTGGGAGGAGGAGAGCCGGCATGTGGTGGGTGAGTCATCTTCAGGCAGAAAATGAGCCCATCCTGAAAGCACGAATCCCAGCTGTCAAAACAGCGACATCAGAGGTTTTACAGGCAGCTTCTTTGTGGAGGGGATATGCCACTGGAGCGTCCCTCCCTGTGACAAGGGCACAGGCCCTGAGTGGGACGGTACGGGGCCTCCTGGGGCAGCAGAGAGCTCAGAGGCAGCCTGGGACCTTCTCCTTTGCTCTCTCCCGGGAAGGCCTGGCCACCCCCACTTCTCCTTTTACTCCCCTAGACCTTTGTCCTGGGCTGAGATTCAATCCAGCTACTTCTGGGTCTCAGCTTGGTGCGGTGCTGGTGAGCCCTTCCGGGCACAGATGTGCACATGAGGGTCCAAGGTCAGGCAGCTAGTAACCACTGGGGGTAAAGCCAGGCCCTGTTGCCCAGTGAGGGCCCACACCCTCTCCTGGGCCCTGATGGGCAGCTTCTCCTGCTGGGTGCCCAGGTGTGCAGGGTGCAGCGGGGGACGGGGGAGGAAGCAGGAGCCATAACGACTACAGGACAGGTGAGACCTGCATTTGGAGAAAGAAGGCGCAAATGGATGAGTGAGTACGGAGGTGAGGCTGGGACGAGGCAGCCTGCCGTGGGGACTCGGTGAGCGCCCCCTGCCGCGCTTTCCCGATCAGTAAGATGGCACGATGGCGTCTCCCACCCCGGGGTTTGGAGGCAGGAAGTGAGTTAATCTCATGCATACTTCGCACAGGTATTTGGACAAGACTATTAGAGATCATTCTTAGGGATGTGACAGTTCATTGAAGGCCAGATCCCATAGACTAGTGGGATAGATACAGATGTAAAACTTGTATCCCCAAGGCTTCTAAGGAAAAATTAAAAGGAGATTTGATTTTGCAGTTTCAGAAAAAGGACACTTAATGTCGCCAAATCAAGACGCGTAGGCTACTCGAGATGAAGCCAGGTTAGCTGGCTTTCTGTTTGTGAAATGGTACATGTTCATCTCCTCGTCGGACGCTCCATTTCATTTGTCCACCAAGAAACACGGGTAGAAAGGGTTTTTTTAAGTTGTCAGTTTCACACCTGACATTTAGCATGAAGGATGGATGGCGCCCAAGAAAACTATTCCAGTCAGAAGTTGGGTTTCTGCTGCAAAACAATAAACCAAAATTCATTTTTAAAATAGCAATAAACTCTAGAAATGGAAAAGAATTTGTGAATCACCTGTAATAGCTGTTCTGTAGCTCTCCCCAGAGGGCAGAAGTTACTGTAACTAATCAGGATGGGGGTGGATTTCACACCTGGACACCCAGGGCAGCCACGAGAGCTCGCCGGTGGTGTGTAAGGTGGATGTCCAGTGTGTCCGAGGGGCCACGGGTGATCCCACCTCAGGTTGGATTCTCTTGTGCGGAATTCCACCACTGGTGCCGCCTTCCGTGATCACTGTGTCCTCATAAAGACACGGGAGATTTTTTTCCAGTCTCTCATGCAAATGGAGTCAGCAATCTCAAGATTGCTTTGGCTATTCAGGGTCTTTTGTGTTTCCACATGAATTGTAAAAGTTTTTGTTCTAGTTCTGTGAAGAATGCCAGTGGTAGTGTGATAGGGATTGCATTGAATCTGTAGATGGCTTTGGGTGGTAGAGTCATTCCACAGTGTTGATTCTTCCAATCCAAGAACATGGTGTATCTCTCCATCTGTTTATGTCATCTTTGATTTCTTTCATCAGTGTTTCATAGTTTTCTGAGCACAAATCTTTAAGAGTGGCAAGAGTGGACATCCTTGTCTTGTTCCTGATCTTAGTGGAAATGCTTTCGGTGTTTCACCATTGAGTATGATGCTTGCTGTGGGTTTGTCGTATATGGCCTTTATTATGTTGAGGTAGGTTCCCTCTATCCCCATTTTCTGGAGAGTTTTTATCATAAATGGGTGTTGAATTTTGTCCAAAGCTTTTTCTGCATCTATGGAGACGATCATGTGGTTTTTATTCCTTAATTTGTTAACATGGTGTATCACATTGATTGATTTGCATATATCGAAGAATCCTTGCATCCCTGGGTTAAACCCCACTTGATCGTGGTGTATGATCCTTTTAATGTGCTGTTGGATTCTGTTTGCTAGTATTTTGTTCAGGATTTTTGCATCTATGTTCATCAGTGATATTGGTCTATAATTTTCTTTTTTGTGGTATCTTTTTCTGGTTTTGGTATCAGGGTGAGGGTGGCCTCGTAGAATGAGTTTGGGAGTGTTCCTTCCTCTGCAATTTTTTGGAAGAGTTTGAGAAGGATAGGTGTTAGCTCTTCTCTAAATGTTTGATAGAATTCACCTGTGAAGCCATCTGGTCCTGGACTTTTGTTTGTTGGAAGATTTTTAATTACAGTTTCAATTTCATTACTTGTGACAGGTCTGTTTATATTTTTTATTTCTTCCTGGTTCAGTCTTGGAAAATTGTACCTTTCCAAGAATTTGTCCATTTCTTTGTGGTTGTCCATTTTATTGGCATAGCATTGCTTGTAGTAGTCTCTGATAATCCTTTGTATTTCTGTGGTGTCAGTTATGATTTCTCCTTTTTCATTTTGAATTTTATGGATTTGCATCCTCTCCCTTTTTTTCTTGATGAGTCTGGCTAAGGGTTTATCAATTTTGTTTATCTTCTCAAAGAACCAGCATTTAGTTTTATTGATCTTTGCTATTGTTTTCTTCATTTCTATTTCATTTATTTCTGCTCTGATCTTTATGATTTCTTTCCTTCTACTGACTTTGGGTTTTCTTTGTTCTTTTTTCTCTAGTTGTTTTAAGTGTACAGTTAGATTGTTTCTTTGAGATTTTTCTTGTTTCTTGAGGTGAGGTTGAATTGCTCTAAACTTCCCTCTTAGAACTTCTTTTGCTGCGTCCCATAGGTTTTGGATCATCGTGTTTTTGTTGCCACTTGTTTCCATGTATTTTTTAATTTCTTCTTTGATTTCTTCAGTGATCTCTTGGTTATTTAGTAGTGCACTGGTTAGTCTCCATGTATTTGTGTTTTTTATAGTTTTTTTCCTGTAATTGATTTCCAGTCTCATAGCGTTGTTGTCAGAAAAGATGCTTAATACGATATCAATTTTCTTAAATTTTCCGAGGCTTGATTTGTGACCCAAGATGTGATCTGTCCTGGAGAATGTTCCGTGTGCACTTGAGAAGAATGTGTATCCTGCCACTTTTGGGTGGAATGTTCTATTAATATCAATTAAATCTGTCTGGTCTATTGTGTCATTTAAAGCTTGTGTTTCCTTATTTCTTTTCTGTTTGGATGATCTGTCCATTGGTGTAAGTGGGGTGTTAAAGTCCCCTACTACTATTGTGTTACTGTCGATTTCTCCTTTCATGGTGGCTAGCATTTGCCTTATGTATTGAGGTGCTCCTATGTTGGGTGCATAAACATTTATAATTGTTATACCTTCTCTTGGATTGATCCTTTGATCATTATGTATTGTCCCTCCTTCTCTCTTGTAACAGTCTTTATTTTAAAGTCTATTTTATCTGATACGAGTACTGCCACTCCAGCTTTCTTTTGATTTCCATTTGCATGGAATATCTTCTTCCATCCCTTCACTTTCAGTCTGTATGTGTCCCTAGGTCTGAGGTGGGCCTCTTGTAGACAGCATATATATGGGTCTTGTTTTTGTATCCATTCAGCCAGTCTGTGTCTTTTGGTTGGGCATTTAATTCATTTACATTCAAGGTTATTATTGATAATGTATGTTCCTATTACCATTTTCTTAACTGTTTTGGGTTTGTTTTTGTGGGTCTTTTTCTTCTCTTGTGTTTCCCACTTAGAGAAGTTCCTTTAGCATTTGTTGTAGAGCTGGTTTGGTGGTGCTGAATTCTCTTAGCTTTTGCTTGTCTGAAAAGCTTTTGATTTCTCTGTCGAATCTTAATGAGATCCTTGCTGGGTGGAGTAATCTTGGTTGTAGGTTTTTCTCTTTCATCACTTTGAGTATATCCTGCCATTCCCTTCTGGCCTGCAGAGTTTCTGCTGAAAAATCAGCTGATAACCTTATGGGGATTCTTCTGTGTGTTATTTTTTGTTTTTCCCTTGCTGCTTTTAATATTTTTTCTTTGAATTTAATTTTTGTTAGTTTGATTAGTATGTGTCTTGGTGTGTTTTTCCAAGGGTTTATCCTGTATGGGACTCTCTGTGCTTCCTGGACTTGGGTGACTATTTCCTTTCCCATGTTAGGGAAGTTTTCAGCTATAATCTCTTCAAATATTTTCTCAGACCCTTTCTTTTTCCCTTCTTTTTCTGGGACCCCTATAATTCAAGTGTTGGTGCGTTTAGTGTTGTCCCAGAGGTCTCTGAGACTGTCCTCAATTCTTTTCATTCTTTTTTCTTTATTCTGCTCCTCAGCAGTTATTTCCACCATTCTTTCTTCCAGCTCACTTATTCGTTCTTCTCCCTCAGTTATTCTGTTATTGATTCCTTCCAGTGTATTTTTCACTTCAATTATTGTGTTGTTCATCTCTGTTTGTTTATTCCTTAGTTCTAGATCTTTGTTAAACATTTCTCGTATTTTCTCAGTCCATGCCTCCATTGTATTTCCGGGATTCTGGATCATCTTTACTATCATTACTCTGAATTCTTTGTCAGGTAGGTGGCCTATTTCCTCTTCATTTAATTGGTCATGTAGGTTTTACCTTGGTCCTTCATCTGTGACATAGTTTTTTGCTGTCTCTTTTTTATTTTTTTATGAGTGGGATTGTGTTCCTGCCTTCCTGGTTGTTTGGCCTGAGGCTTCCAACACTGGAGTTTGTAGGCTGTTGGGTAGAGCTGGGTCTTGATGCTGAGATGAGGACCTCTGTGAGACCTCACTCTGATGAATAGTCCCTGAGGCCTGAGGTTCTCTGTTAGTCCAGTGGTTTGGACTGGGAGCTCCCACTGCAGGAGCTTCGCCTGACCCTCAGCTCATGAACCAAGATCCCCAAAGCTGCCTGGGGCGGCAAAAAAAAAAAAAAGAACAATAACAAAGTAAAAAATAAAATTAGACTAGGAAACTAACAGATATGCTAGAAAGGATATAAAAATAAAAATATAGATGAATCAACAACCGGAAGGTACCGCAGTACCACAATAGTAAAAAAGAGGAGGAGGGAAAAGAAAAAAAAAAGGGGGAGGGGGGGCGAAGGCCTTGGCTGTGGAGGGTGGGGCCTAAGCAAGGAGGAGGTTTGGGTGGTGGGTGGGGCCAGTACTCAGGACCCACAGGGCTGGAAAAGTTCCTGGGGGTGTCAGGGGTGGGGCTTAGGCTCAAGGAACAGAAGGGGCCCAGGCGTGCCCCCCACCCCTGGTCTCAGAGGGCAGCAGACCTCACCTGGGAGCCCAGCAGGCTCCCTGGGCTCAAGTGGGCCAGGCGATCGCCCTCCTCTCCTGTCCTGTTCCTCTCGGAGGCCCCTCCTGCCTACGTCTCCTGATCTCCCCGGCCTCAGGGGCGCCGACCCTGTCTGGCCTCCACTTCTCCTCCCCCCTCAGTCCCCCACGTCCTGCCGGTTCACTTGGGGGTTCCTCCCGTCTCCTTGGGCGTCAGGGTCACTCGCCCACCAGCAGCTGGCAGTAGAAACGGCCCCAAGAGTCGAGTCGTAGAAGATAAACTAACCTATAACCCATGGGTAACTCACCCCACCCTTTGGCACTGGAGCAGCTCTAGTTATACTTTCCCCACACCCTCTGTTGCTAGGACTGCTCAAGAAGGGTGAAGTGGATGCCGCAACTCTCCAGTCCTGTGACCCTGTCTCCCAGGTGGGCCATTTCCTCCCTGGTTAGATCGGCAGCCCAGGGAAGGGCCGCCTCGAGCCCCTGGTTGAGCTGAGTTCACCTGGATTCTGACACCTCGGCTTCTTCCAAATCTCCATCCTTTCCCAATCGTTTTAATGTGATAACGACAACCAGGCATGCGGTCATGATGGCGGCTCCTTAGAGAAATTTAGGACCGGATGGAAGCCAGGCAGGGCCCTTTTCAGGGCGGAGCTGCCAAGCCGGGTCTGGGCTGCGTGCAGCGGGCAGTGGCCTCTGAACCTGCATCTCCGAGCCGGTGCCCAGGCTGGGTGTCATCTCACATTTCCTGGAAGCAGCCTGTCTGAAGAAGCACACACAGTTCAGGAAGGAAATCCCAGTCTCCCTGAGAGCTTGCAGGGCTGCCCGTCGGGGCTAATGGAAATAATAGCGTAGATTCCTAAGTGACCCTCCAAAATCCTGCATCCCCTTGACAAAGCCCCTCCCGTATGGAACTGACGGGCCTGCTGCTGCCTTTCTGGTTGGATGAGGTGATTTCTACCCATCTGTTTTGTTTAAAAAACTATTCAGAAGCACATGAGCTTGGCACACCCGAGTAGATAATGACGTGTTTATCTTTCATGTTCCGTTCCAGACCCTTTCCGAAGGATACCAGATTTTACAGAGATTTCATGTGAACGCATTGCATTTAATCTAATAATTTGTGATAGCTCCACATTTGTTCTACAGAAAACAAGCAGAGGCCTGTTGGAAATGTACATTCAAGGCAAGGTTGTCCTACAGGACGAAGCCGAAAGCAGCCCGGACACAGCCTGGAGCCAGAGGGCTGTTCTGGCTTCTCGTCTCTGCCTTTTGGCCTGACCTCCTCCGAAGCCATTTTAAAGAAATTAATGTTACGCTCTAAATTCTACTGAGGTAACAGGCCTTCCTGCTTCAGTGAAAAGATGATGGCGTTGGATGAGATGGCAAAGGAACAGGACCTGCTGCCGCAGCTTCTCGGGGGCTGAGTCCAGAAGAATCTGTAAAGAAGTGAAAGCTCAGCGCTTTAATCCTCCCTCATTTAACTGAGTCAAAGCCCGTTAACCGTGTCTCAGCCCTGGGGGAGTTTGCGTCGTCCAGAGGCCGGCTTCTTGCCTGGAGACGTGAGCGCCACCCAGAGGTCCGGTCCGGCCGTTCTGCAGCCAGGCTCCTCTGGGGGCTTGGGGTTGAGACGGAGCCCTGCCTGTGCCAGACCCTCCCTCTGGCCGTGGGGGCAGCTGCGGGTGGGCGCAGGCCGCTTACAAGGTGCCGGCACCTGCACCAGCATGAATACGAGGCGGGGGGGGCTCCATGTGGGGGCAGGTAAAGCAGCACACGTGTGAGGGGACAGCAGGCGAGGGAGAAATGAACTCCCGGAAATGCTCACCAAGGTCCAGGGAGGAGACGGCTCCCAGTCGGGGCTACAAGCGCAAACAGGGCTGGCGGGGATAGGGGACTGCGGTGCCAGTGAAGAGAAGGGGGTGTGTGCCCCCCCACCCCCGGCACCCCGGCTCGGCTGCCCCTGCGAGAGTCCTGAGCACGCCTGTCTGGGAGCCCTGGGCCCCCCTCTCGGTGGGGCTCATCCACCGCCTTAGCCCCCGACGCCTCTTTCCTGGGGTGTCTCCTGTCGGGGGGAAGACGTTGTCCTCTCCCTTCAGGTCCTTCTGGCACATCTGAGAATTAAATTAACAGGCGACGGATCAACAGGAGGAAATAAGGAAAATTTTAAAGCGTGCGCATGGGAGAGACCCAGGAAAACGAACTCCCCCAGTGGTGGAAGCCCTCACCTTAAATCCCATCCTCAGCTCGAGACGAAGGCGTATGTCAGGGATGGGAGTTTGGGACTCAGGGCGGGAGGGAGGCAATGCACGTGGAGACGGAAAAGCAAACGTTTGGTGAATGCGTGTTTGCTGGGCCAGGCAGGAACCGTGGACACACAAGTTTCAGCAGTTATTACTACAGTTACCTGTGGCGACTCCCCCTTCCTGGAACAGGTCCTCCATCTGCATTCTTTTAGGCAGTTAGGGGAACGCTCTTCCTGAGTCTTTTGGGCCTTAGAATCATAAGTGAATCATATTTATGTATATAATCATCATAATAATAATAATCCTCATGCCACAGAGACACGATTTGGGGTGCACCTTCTGTCCCCTCGCTCCTAACCGCTGACGTGTGTGGCTCGACCCCATCACACAGCCACCCTTGCTCCTGGGGGATCACATCCCCACACCCTAGAGCAGCCCCCCTCGGGGTCAGAAGGTCCACAGAGATGCGGGAAGTGCGGTCCTGGACTGGGACATGGTGCCGGGGGAACCTGCCATGCCTCTGTTTGGACTCATCACCCTGGTTTTGGGGTGTGGCTCCCACTTGAGATGGACAGGGCAGGGCCGGCGGGGCTGCAGTTTTCAGATCCCGCGGGTGTTCAGAGACGCAGGTGCTGGGGCCGCGGCCGCCGCCGCCAAGAGTCCGTGCTTTTTGCCCACCAGCACAGGACCCCGGCCACTCCCCGGGGCAGTGGGTGCGGGCACACTGTCTGTGGCTGCCCTTTCGGGCCAGGAGGACGGGGCTGAAGTGTGAGTCTGATGGCTGTGTGTCAGGCTGGTCGAGGAAAGAAAGCCCCTGTTTTCTGGGAGTCGCTTGGGTACGAGCTGATCGTGGGTGTCTGCCTGGTGAGGTCCTAGCAGAGCTCGGGGTGGGGGCTGTTTCCACGATGGGTGTGGCACCCTGTTGATGGAAAACATGGGCACAACCAAGAGCAGGACACGTGGCACTGCGAGCAAGGCCCGTGCTGGCCTGGGGGTGGGATTTCAGTCAGAACGGCACTGGGCTGTGTCGTCGGCTTCAGAACCACAGGCAGCCCGCTGGGGGCAGGGGAGATGTGGGGCCCTCCCTGGACAGCGTCGGGGCCTGGCCCTGTCCCTTGTCCAAAGTGCCGCAGATACTTCTTTGCTGCCGCAGGAGACAGGGCCGTGGATGGCTCTGGAGACCTGGGGACCCTAGCGCTCGGGGTGGGGCGACTCCGGAGAGCTCCGCGGCCTTCCCAGAGCCGGCCCAGCTGGCCCCGTTCCCGCGTCCCAGAAGCAGACTAGCACCTTCCAGTGTTCTCTGTGGCTCTGCAAGGGCTCCTGGATCATTCTCTCTTCACCTCCTCACCCCCCGAGGAAACCCATGCCAAGGGTCCACCGGCCCCCACCCTCCAGATTCAGCACCTGAGCCCCCAGGTCGCGGAACCAAGGGTGGGGGAGCACGGGATGCGAGGGCCTGGGTGCCGAAGGCCACCGGCCAGCATCTGCCCCCGGCCGCTGTCGGGAGGGAGCCTGACGCCCGCGCAGTCCCGCACTGGAGGGCCTGGAGCAGCCCCGGCTTCTACCTGCAGGATGCCAGCTTCACGTCACCCCCGCCGCAATAGCCAGAAATATCTCCACCCGTGGTCACGAGCGTCTCTTGGCCGCAGGGTCACCCTCGCGGGGAGCCGGCGGTGTGCAGAGCAGCTGTGAGCAGTGTTCAGGGCCTCCCTGCACCGGGCTGGGTGGATGTTACCTTTCCAAATCGTCAGAACCCTCCCTTCATTTTCAGAAGAGCCCCAGGCCCACCAACAAATAAATAAATAAAAAATAAAAAACTGCTGCAGGAAAACCCAGCTTATTAGAACTTGGCTTGCTTTACTGAAACTTAAGGTCATTGATAAAGCTTCAGTGAAGCGAGGTGGGTTATTTCTAGAGATCCACCGATGACTGTCCCTACGGTGAACGCCCCTGCGGTGTCTACCAGGCAGCGTGGTCACTTACAAACTCGCTAAAAGAGGACATTTCTCGTTACGTGTTCCTACAAGATAAAATTTAAATTTAAAGATGAGCTTATTGGCACAGAGAAGGCTCCAGAAGGTCCCACTGCAGAGAAGCCTGCCCAGCTCTCGCTCACGCCAGGCCTGCCAGCATCCGAGGTGCCACATCCTCAGGGGACACCAAGGCTGCCGGCCTGGAGCCCCTGGGGACTCGGGTGCAGGTCAAATGAACTCACATTCAGACAAGTCCCTGGCAGCTGTAATGTAACCCGAAGCAAGGTGCTGGGATTCTTCCAACGGCTCAGACAATGAGACCCAATGCACAAGTCCCTGACCTTTCGTGTGAAGCTTGGCTCTGCTGTGCAAGGGCTGAGGGAGGCTGGAAATCCTTCCCCAAGGGGGTGCCTCGGGGGGCACAAGCCCACATCACGTGGTGGCTGCTGGGACCTGACCCAGAGGAGAGAAAGTCGCTCCCCCCTCCTCCACAAAGGCACAGCCTTCCCGCCAAAGAGCGCGTCAGCCTCTGCCTGTCAGAAAGAATCAGGAGGCCCTGTGGGTCAGCCTCACGATGTGCCCGCCTTGCTGAGGGCCCCCTTCCAACCGGACACGTGGCGGGCGGGCGGCTGCCCTCCGCCTCCTTGAGGGCTTCTCCCCGCAGGAGGTGGAGACTGAAACGATGGGATTCAAGCCCCATGGAACCCTCCTTCCGGGTGGGCCTGCAGAGGACACCTCTCCACCCGAGGGGCCCTGCTTGCTCTGCCCACCCCCAGTGATGCTACTGGGACGGTTACAAGGCTGAGAGAGGCCCGTAGGGAGAGACCCCTGCGTGCTCCATCCCTGACAGCGAGGGGAGGGCCGCGGGGGCTCCGAGGCACAGGGGAGATGAGCCGCCTGGCGCGAGGAGTGGCCCAGAGCAGCCGCGGACGGTCTTGTTCAGCATCGCACTTGTCCCTGCGGCTCCGGCTCCGCTCCTTTGATGCTCTCAGACCTGCGTGGTTGGAGTCCCCGGGCGTCTGGCAATGCGTCCTGCCTCCGAATCAAGGCGGGCCTTCCAGTTTCCGAGGCCCCATCGGGGTGTGACCTGGGATTTTAGGGCCCTGCGGTTTGGTTGGCTGTAGGTTGTCTGGAGGTCTTCGTGTTTCCAGTAAAAATATGCTGAAGTTCAGTTCTGGGCTTCCTTCCGCACGGAATTCTTCTCATCTGTTACTTGTACGTGTTTCCAGTACTTCTGTAAACTATTCCAAAGAAGTCTGTTGGGAGGTGCTTTCATTTTTCCATCCCGCACTTGTTAACTACAGTGCCTGTGCTCGAGGCGTGTGCGTGTGCCTGTGAAGCTCCCGGGTAAGGTCACGTCAGAGGGCAGGGCCGCCAGCACCCCGACCCTGCTGCTGGGTCTGGGACGGGGAATCTCGGAGGCATCTCGTGAAGTCTGCCATGTAACACACACCCAGCCTCAGTTGTGTAGAACAACTTTCACTTTTGGTGATGAAAATAATAAACAGTCTCTGCTAGGGATAGGAAAGTTTTCCTTGAGCCAGACTGAGGACTCTAGCCCAGAAGACAGCCTCTCAGGTAACCTGAGGAGCTGCCCTGGAGAAGCAGGGTTTTCAGCACAGTTTTGTGTCTCGTCAGAACAAAGAACATCAGGCCAGGGATGCTTTCCTTCAAAGTTGAAAAAAACAACAGACCAGCACGTACTGAGTCAGCGTGGCCTTGGCCCCTGGGGAGGGAGGCTTACCGTGGATGGGGGACCAGCGCTGGCGTCCCGGGAAGGGAGGCGTTTCATCTTTATTGTTTTTTCTTTTTATAACTTTATTTATTTATTTTTGGCTGTGTTGGGTCTTTGTTGCTGCACGCGGGCTTTCGCTATTTGCGGCGAGTGGGGGCTACTCTTCGTTGCGGTGCGTGGGCTTCTCATTGCGGTGGCTTCTCATTGTGGAGCACGGGCTCTAGAGCACAGGCTTCAGTAGTTGTGGCTCGCGGGCTCTAGAGCACAGGCTCAGTAGTTGTGGCTCGCGGGCTCTAGAGCACAGGCTCAGTAGTTGTGGCTCGCGGGCTCTAGAGCACAGGCTCAGTAGCTGTGGCTCGCGGGCTTAGTTGCTCCATGGCACGTGGGATCTTCCTGGACCAGGGCTTGAACCCGTGTCCCCTGCATTGGCAGGCGGATTCTTAACCACTGCGCCACCAGGGAAGCCCCAGTCTTTATTATAACATGGACGTTCTTTACTTCTGGTCAGGGTACCCTTTTCTTTCATAATTAAAGCCGGCGTGCAGTGTGTGTTTGACAGGTCACACACAGGCCGTTTAGTCAGCACAAAATTCAAGTTAACTCACGTAGAGGCCGCAACAACTTCCTGCACCTCAGTGTGGGAGAACATCCCCCGTCGGGTTGTCATGATTCTGCTCCGGGGCTGGGCTTCGACTGAGCAGAGGGAGGCCTGGACGCTGTGCCGGCCGGGCCGGAGCCACCTGCGGGCCGCTCACTGGCTGCTGGCCGGCACGTCAGTCGGCTGTTGGTCAGACACTCATGCGTCCCCTCCGTGGTCTCTGCTCAAGGGTGAGCTGGCGGTGTCTTCGAGCCCTGGGTGCGGGTGGAGCCATGGCAGGCCCTGGCGCACGGCAGGGACGCGGATCCTACAAGAGGGGCCACGTGAGGCAGTCGAGGGAGGAGAGACAGCACCGTGGCCGCATCTGGAAGCTTCGCTTGGCCACGTCACCCAGGGTGACATGTGACCTCCCTCTTTCCTTGAGTTCTCGTCTGTCACAGCTTCCTCCTGTTTGGGGCTCTCAGACTGAGAGCAGAGTACGCCCTGTTGTCTCTGTTGTCCCCTTGGCCTCCGGCTCCCGCTGATGTCACGGCAGCGTCCTGGGTGCAGGTGGCCCACGGCCCCGTCCATGCCTTCCGCCGGTCAGACCTGCACACCCACTGCCCTTCACCTCCTTTTTTCTCAGTTGAATTATGCCATCAGCCTCTTAACACCGGGGAGGGGCATGGCCTGCTTTGAGAAGCTACTCATGCCCAGCCTGGCAAATCCAGGGGCTTCACAGAGCCCAGAAGCCACCTTGGTTCAGACCCCTGAGGTCCTTCACGGCCCAGCACGTGACACATCTGGGTAGGGACAGACGTTCAGACCATCCTCCTTCCTGCTCCGGGTTTGCTGATGGCCCCTGCAGCACAGCACTGGGGAGGGTCCGTCCCACGACGTGTGTCATCGTAGTACGTGGGAAATGTGGTTTCAAGCTCACTACGTGTGAGGACCGCTGCTTTAGGAGGAAAAGGTCCTGGTGCGGTTCCTTGGGCTGAGGAGCGGTACTTTCCTCCCCAAACAGTAAGATGTAGCTGTGGACGGAGACTCGTGTATCACTGGGCAGACTGGCTGTTGTAGAAAGAAGGCTCCAAAAGACTGTGTGGTAACCATGATGACGGAGAGCGTGCTGGTGACAGCAGGCTAACGTCTCACATGTCTTATTTCATCCGGTCCCCAGACAGCTCTCTCGGGCAGGTGCCGTCGTTACCCCCACTCCACAGGTGAGGAAACTGAGGCCCAGGAAACGCAAGCACGTGTTCAAGGGCACCCGGCTGGGAGGCAGGAGAAGGGCCAGGCGGTGTGGCCTCTGTCATTCAGCATGGGGTCCTGGCCTGGGCTCTGGCCCCTGTGGAACGTACACGGCCACAGGCCTCCCACCTTCGCTGAGCACCGGCCATGGCGCCTGCCCTGTGGTGGCCTTTGTGACGCCACCCAGGGTACCTGGTCCTGCCCCGGGCGCAGTGACAGCATCACGGGGCTACACGGCAGAGGCTGGACCAGACTCTGATCCCGCGTTCAGGGCCCTCTCGGGGTGCTGGCCGGGCTGGGCTGGGCCCCAGGGTGCGAGCTGCTCAGTCCTGCCCGCGGGAGGCCAGGACGGCCCGTGGGACATTGAGGAGTCGGGGATGCCAGCGCTTGCTCCTCTGATGGACCAGGGGTCACAAGAGAGGTGACCTGGCCGCCCCAGAGCGGCTGAACTAGATCTCGAGGTGGCACCCAGGGTCCATTGCTCAGGCTTCCTGCCGTGGGGGCTGGTGACGAGTGCAGGCCACACCATGACCCTCACTGAACATGGGGTGATCTCTGGGCCAGATGGGGGTACGCAGGGTGCTGCTGCTCATAAGTTAGAGGGTGATGTGTGCGGTTACCGCCAGCATCTGGTGGACAGCAGGTGCGGGAGCCCAGGGCTGGCAGGAGAGCGTTCTGCAGAGAAGGTGGGGCTTGGTCCAAGGAGCTCCAGCCTGAGCTGAGGGCGAGTTGGGGCCGGGTCAGCCTTGGACGTGTGATTGTGTTCCGGTGGCTGGCTGGGGACCGGGTAGGCTCAGCAAACACTGAGTAAGGCCCTGGGGCACGGGGCAGAGTAGGGCCTGGAGGGTGAAGGACGAGCAAAGCCTCCGCGTCACGCACCAGCGGCCACGGGAACAGGCGGTGAGGTGGCCGGAGAGAGTCTGGGATTCTGCATCCAGAGACCGGGGTCCGTCCCTGTCGTCTCTCTGTACTTGAATGTCCTCTCTCTCGTTGAGGTAACTGTGGCCTTTTCAGACTGGATGTGTGTGTCCCCCCAGAATTCATAAGTTGAAGCCCCAGTGTGGGGGGGCCCTTTGGGGGTAATTAGGGTTAGATGGGTCATGAGGAAAGTGCATGTGACCACCTGACAGACGGCACCGTCTGCAGGCCAGGAGGGTCCTCACCAAGGGCCCGTCCGCACTGGCACCCCCAGCCTCCAGAACGGCGAGAAAAGACAAGCTTGTGGATGAAGCCGCCCAGGCTGTGGTACTTGGTTATGGACGCCTGAGGCAACCGATACAGATTTGGGTTCCATGAGTGTGGCAGGGGCTTCTGTTACAAAGCCTGAAAATGCAGAAGCAGCTTTGGAACAGGCGACGGAGAGAGGCTGGGAGGCTTGACGTTTGGCCTTAAAGGCAGTTCTGGCGAGGGTCCTTCGCGAGGGATCGTGAACAGACTCTGGTAGGGGCGTGAATGCTGAAGGACGGCCAGGTGGAAGGAGGAGCGTGCTGCTGCTAACGGCAAGGAAGGCAGCCCTGGCTAGAAAGTGGCAAAGGAAGCAGCCTAGCCGTGCCCTCGTGTCTTGTAGAAGGTTCACGTTGGATATTTAGCTGAGGACATTTCTCAGCAGCACTGAAGGAGAGGCGTGGTTCTTCCTGCTGGCTGGCAGTTAAACGCAAGAGGAAAGACATGAGTTGATTGTTAACCAAAAAGGACCGGAGCTTGGACATCTGGAAGACCCTTAGCCTCACCATATTGCACAAAATGAGAAGGCGTGCTCTGAAGAGATGCCAGGGATGTGGCCACACCATTTGATAAAGAGACCACAGGTGCAACTCATGCACTTAACCAGCCGTCGCAGCCGAGCCAGGAACAGAGGTGGGATTAAAGCACCGAGGACTCTGCCAGCCTGAACTTCGGGGGTCAGAGGAAGCAGGGTGGCGGGGAGGACGGCTGTGGGGCCCCTTGGATTCTGCAGGACCAGACCACGGGGCCGTTGGGCTGCAAACACGCACTCTTCTACCGGGAAAGGGATGAAGGGCCCCAAAGGCTATTCAGAGGTGGCCTCCGACCGAAGCCGGGGGTGTGGGCCTGGAGGAGAGGCGTTGACCAAGGAGGATTGTTCTCCAGCTTGGGATCTAGTGTTCAGAGGTGGCCTCTGACCGAAGCCGGGGGTGTGGGCCTGGAGGAGAGGCGTTGACCAAGGAGGATTGTTCTCCAGCTTGGGACCTAGTGGAACGTGCCTGGCTACGTTTTGGACCTGTCACTCCCTCGTCTTCCCATTTCTCCTTTTGGGAGTGGGCATGTCTATTTTCTGCCTCCCTCACCTTTGCATTTGGGAAGGATGTAATTAGCTTGCTGTCACAGGCTCACAGCTGGAGAGGAAATCGCCTCAGGATGAATCATAGCTCGAGCTCACCCACATCTGATTTAGATGATATTTACTTTGGACTTTAGACTTTCCTAAGTTAAAATTAAAATACCATATTATATCATATTAGGTATACCACATAGTGAATTGATATTTTTACACATTATGAAACGTTCACCCCGAGAAGACCAGTTTTCATCCGTCACCATACAAAGTTGTTGCAGTGCTATTGACTACGTCCCCTATGTGTACATCACATACCTGTGACTTATTTATTTTATAGCTGGAGGTTTGAACCTCTTAATCCCCTTTACCTATTTCTCTCCTCCCCCAACCCCCTCCCCTCTGGCAACCAACAGTTTGTCCTGTGTATCTATGACTCTGTTTCTGTGTTGGATTATTTCTTCATTGGTCTTGTCTTTTAGATTCCACATACACATGGACTCATACAGTCTTTGTCCTTCTCTGTCTGACTTACTTCACTTGGCATAATGCCCTCCAGGTCCATCCGTGTTGTCGAAAATGGCGAGATTTCATTTTTTTATGGCTGAGTGTATATATACATTGTTGTCCATTGTATAGATGAGCCACATCTTCTGTATCCATTCATCTATCAGTGGGCACTTAGGTTGTTTCCATATCTTGACTATTGTAAATAGTGCTGCAGTGAACAAGGGGTACATATATTTTTCCTAATTACTGTTTTTGTTTTCTTCAGATAAGTACCCAGAGTGGAATTGCTGGATCGTATGGTAGTTCTATTTTTAATTACTTGATGAGCCTCCATACTGTTTCCACAGTGGCTGCACCAATTTATATTCCCACAAACAGCGCACAAGGGTTCCCTTTTCTCTACACCCTCACCAACACTTGTTATTTCTTTTCTTTTTGATAATAACCGTTCTGACAGGTGTGAGATGACACCTCATTTTCGTTTGGATTTGCATTTCCCTGATGATTAGTGATGTTGAGCATCTTTTCATATGTCTGTTGGCCATTTGTATGTCTTCTTCGAAAAAATGTCTATTCAGGTCCTTTGCCCATTTTTTTATTGGGTTGTTTGGGGTTTTTTTTAATATTAAGTTGTATGAGTTCTTTATATTTTGGATATCAACCTCTTATTGAATGTATGATTTGCAAATATCTTCTCTCATTCAGTAGGTTGCCTTTTCATTTTGTTGGTGGTTTCCCTTGCTATGCAAAAGCTTTTTAGTTTGATGCAGTTCTGTTTGTTTATTTTTGCTTTTGTTTCCCTTGCCTGATGTGACAGGTCCAAAACAATCTTGCTACGACTGATGTCAAAGAGCATACGCCTCTGTTTTTAGGAGTCTTATAGTTTCAGGTCCCACATTTAAGTCTTTAATCCATTTTGAGTTTATTTTTGTATATGATGTAAGAAGGTGGTCCACTTTCATTCTTTTTCATGTAGCTGTCCAGTTTTCCCAGCACCATTTATTGAAGAGGCTGTCTTTTCCCCACTGTATATTCTTGCCTTCTTTGTCATAGATTAATTGACCATATAAGTGTGGGTTTATTTCTGGGCTCTCTAGTCTGCCCCACTGATCTACGGAGCTGTTTTTGTGCCAGTAACATACTGTTTTGACTACCGTCGCTTTGTAGTATAGCCTGAAATCAGAGACTGTGATACCTCCAGCTTTGTTCTTCTTTCTCAAGATTGTTTCGGCTATTCAGGGCCTTTTATGTTTCCCTATGAATTTGGGGATTTGTTCTAGTTCTGTGGAAAATGCCATAAGAATTTTGATAGGGATTGCATTTAATCTGTAGACTGATTTGGGTAGTATGGGCATTTTAATGACCTTAGTTCTTCCATGAACGTGGTATATCTTTCATTTATCTGTATCATCTGCCGTCACTTTCCTCAGTGTCTTATGGTTTTCAGAGTACAGGTCTTTCACCTCTTTGGTTAAATCTATTCCTGGGTATTTTATTCCTTTGATGCAATTATACCTGGGATTGTTTGCTCTGTTTGTCTCTCTGATAGTTCATTATCAGCAACAGATTTCTGTATATTGATTTTGTATCCTGCTACTTTGCTGAATACACTTATTAGTTCTAAGAGTTTCTTGGAGGAGTCTCTGGGATTTTCTATATATAGTATCATGTCATCTGCAAATAGTGACAGTTTTACCTCTTCCTTTCCAGTTTAGATGCCTTTTATTTACTTTTCTTACCTAATTGCTGTAGTTAGAACTTCCAGTACTATGTTGAAGAACATAGTGGGCATCCTTGTCTTGTTCCTGATCTTGGAGGAAAAGCTTTCAGCTTTTCATCATTGAGTATGATTTAGCTGTGGGTTTGTCATATGTGGCCTTAATTATGTTGAGCTATGTTCCTCTATATCTACTTTGTTGAGACTTTTTATCATGAATGTATGTTGAATTTTGTCAAATGCTTTTTCTGCTTTTATTGAGATGATCATATGATTTTTATCCTTTGTTTTGTTAATGTGGTGTATCACATTGTTGGATATACATATGTTAAACCATCCTAGCATCCCTGGAATGAATCCCACTTGACATGGTGTATGATCCTTACAATGTATTGTTGGATTCAGTTTGCTAGTATTTTGTTGAGGATTTGGGCATCTATATTCATCAAGGATATTGGCCTATAGTTTTCTTTGTGTGTGTGTGTGGTGCCTTTGACGGGTTTTGGTATCAGGGAAATGCTGGCCTCATAAAATGAGCTTGGGAGTTTCCTTCCTCTTTAGTTTTCTGGAATAATTTGAGAAGGATGGGTATAAGTCTTCTCTGAATCTTGGGTAGAATTCACCTGTGAAGCCATCTAGACCTGGACCTTTGTTTGGGGGAAGTTTTTTGATTACTGATTCAGTTTTGTTACTGGTATTTGGTTTATTTAGATTTTTCTATTCATGATTCAGCCTCGGAAGATTGTATGTTTCCATTCCCTCTAGGTTGTCGAATTTGTTGGCGTATAATTGTTCATAGTAACAATTTGTTACTCCTTTGTATTTCTGTGATGTTAGTTGTAATTTCTCCACCTAATCACCATAGGATAATGAGGAGATGATGGTGAGGACATGGCACTCATAGGCCATGTTACAGGTTAACTTCGTTTTAATGAAATGAATTGACTCCCTGAAAAATTAAATGTCACATTTTATAAATCAAATTCTATTCTCTTTGACTTCCTTTAATTTCAGAGATAATTTTCCATAATTTTAATTGACTTTTAACTGGCAACACTTCTTAATTTAAGCTTTAAATTTTTTTTCCTTTGGCCAAGTTTTTGCATTAATATTTTATGAAACAAGGCCTCTGGGGACAGACACTATCATTTTATTATTTGTAAAATGTTTTACAGTTTTCCTATAATGAATGAACGTCTCTTTTTTTAATATTAGATTTCCAGATGACTCTTTTAAAGTAGGATGTGACTTTATTTCAGGGTGTGTGTGTGTGTGTGCCGGTGTGCTTGTTTCCCTAACGTCGCCTGTAATCCCTTCTCTAACGTAATGACATTGTTTGTATGGGAGGCAGAGTGCAGACCCAGGTGTGTGTGTAGCGTGATAGCCGGAGCTTCTCATGCCTGCAGGCCTGGCTCCCACCCATTCCTATGCCTGGCGTGGCTGCTGTGCCTGGTGAGCTCCTGCTCAAACGATGGCCCTTGCCACCCAATGTACAACTGGGGAGGGCAGCCTCGCCTGGGAGCCAGCTAGGCAGCCAGACACACGGGTCAGAATCTCCACCCCCGTGCACCCCAGCACTTCATAGCACGACTTTAAGCCCATGCCTGTCCCCTGGGCTGAGGCACTTAGTAGGTAGGGGACACAGTCTCCTTCTTTGATCACCTTCCCACGACGCTGGGCCCCTCCTTGTGTCTTAGCTGTCTGCCGTCTTCTGGAATCACTTACCTGGTTGCACAGGTGACCATCAGCTTCTAATTGATCACTTCCTTGGTTCTGGATCAGAACCATCTCAGACCTGCTGAATCAGAACCCTTGAGGGCAGAGCCCCGCATCTACATTTTATCGAACTCCCTGGTTGGTTCTTTGTGTCAGCTGGAGCCGAGAGCCCTGTGCTGGTCCCTGGGCTCTCCCAAGGCAAGGCAAGGGTTAACAGGAAGTGAAGTTGATTTTACTCATTTAAGAAAAATGTATTGGCAGGGAATTCCCTGGCAGTCCAGTGGTTAGGACCCCACGCTTCCCTGCCAACGGGCCCGGGTTTAATCCCTGGTCGGGGAGCCAAGATCCCGTTAGCTGCGTGGCCCTGCCAACAGCGAACAAGCAGAGACGTATCGGGAGCTAAAGATTGTTCAAACTTGTTTTTTTTGCAAACATTTAAAAATATCCAGACACACCATAAAAACAGCAACAGAATCATATTTTGTGAGGACTGTAATAGTTTAAACCAGCTCTTGCACTGATCCTAAACACTCGGTGAGCCAAACGCAAAGCTGGGACTGGACCGGGCTGCCCTGGGCTCCCGGCGTCCAGTGCACAGCCCGCCGGGGTGAGCTGTGTCAGGGGAGGGGCAGGCAGGGTGGGGGCGGTCAGCTGCACAGGGAGCCGGGGCGTCGCAGGGGAAGGGCTGGCCCAGCTGGGAGCGAGGGCCCTTTCTCTGGAGATGTGCCCTCTGCCCCCCGCAGCCGGTGGGGGGACAGGGGGCATTGTGTTCCCACAGTTCAGATGTTTGGGGTCCCCCAGCAAGGCTGAAATGACTGAGCCTCGGTCGTTCAGAGGGTCACTGGGGTGGAAAGTGACCCGTGCTTAGCGGAGGGGAATTTAAGCCAGGAGTGGAGGGGGGCTGTGAGGAAAGCGGTGGCCCCGAAAAGCAGCAGGGCGCGATTGCCCACGGCGCCTGGGTTTGCAAAGGCCCGGGAAACCCCAGCAAACCCGTGCTCCTTTAGCATAAGCTTTTGGCCCCGATCCACCCCAGCACGCGTCCTCCCTCTCGCGCCGCCCGCGAGGGGCCCATCGGTGGGTCCTCGGCTGCGCCCACAGACCAGGGCGGCCCGGAGGGGCTGGACCGGCCCCCGAGCCCGCGCTCCGCTCCACGGGGTGTGTGGACGCGGACGTCTGGGGCGGGCAGCATCCGCCGAGGTCAGTGGGAGGGCAGCCGGTGGTGACTGACCACGGGGACCGACAGGAAATCCCCCCGCGTGTGGGCGCCCGGCTCCAGACCCACAGCCGCCGGCCTCCTGCACCCTCCCTTCCCGGGGCTCCTGTGGGTCCGCGAGGCAGGCGCTCACTGATGGCACGTGCTCGTCAGGAGGAAGGACACCCGCAGGGCCCCCCGCCGGCCAGCCCATGACCTCCATCACGTCCGCTCGGGGGCGCGTATCCGGTGCCCGCAGCGTTCTCGGCCCGGGCTGGACACGGGGGCGCCGGGACGTCAGAGCCATGCCCCCTGCCCGCGTGGTGTTCTGGGGCAACCCTGGGACGAGGCGGGTCGGGTGACGGCCCCCCCTGTCGTGGATGGTACCACAGGGCCACTGGCAGCCCTGGGGACCCATCATGTGGCTCTTAGTTTTATTCACCTGTGTGCTTACTTACACACACGTGCACACATACATACACACACATCATACATATACATACACGCACATGTATACACACGCGCACGCGTACATGTACTTGCACACACGTATACACACACGCACTACACACACCCATGCGCACACACTTGCACATACACGCATACGTATACACACACGCATACACGAACACATATGTACACACACACACATGCATACACACACACAGTTAAATCACTTGTAAGAGTTTTGGACTTCAGGATCGCATTTGACCCTGTGGCTTTTTTGCCTGAGACCCAGCAGCATTTGGGTGTCTGGCTGCGGCGTGCCTCCCCTTCCAGAGGCCCTGAGGGCCAGGGACCACCGGCCCACCGGAGCCAGTGCCTCTCCTGCTGGTCTCAGGTTAGGCGACTGTCATCCTGGCAGCCGCTCCCTCCACATGGTGGCCACAGGAGCCCCACTACTTGGAGGACGGGGACGCCTCTGAGCCATCTGCATGGCGCCCCCCGGTGGCCAAATGACCGAAGCTCTCCTAAGTGTGCCCCACGCACAGATCTCTCTTGAATGTTGGAAGAGGGCTGCCCTGTGACACGTTCCCTGCACACCTGCTCCCCTCCAGGCCAGGGCTCGCCCGTGCCAGCCGTGGACAGCATGCAGGACATCAGCTTCCATCCTTCCTATCAGTACCAGTGCTGGGAGTAGAGAAAAATGTCAGATTTGTTCATACTAAAGTGTTATTGACTTACCCTGAGGTTATGCACGTCCCTACTAAATGCACTTTAAGGGGATTTCAGCACCACGAACTGTCCCCAGCTTGGGGGCAGAGGAGTCCCCATCCAGCCACCGTAGGGTCCGGCGGGCCCCGTGACCAGAGCAGACTCTGTGGCAGCCATCGCCGGCTCGGGAGCTCAGCGTCAGGCTCCGTGTGCTGCCTGTACCACACCACACCCCGCGCCGGCTCATCCACACCAGCGTCAGAAAGTAAATCCCAGGAGGGCCACGGCACTGTCTAGATTCCAAGACGAGCACACTGCTCTGGAAGCATCTCTGCGTGCACACACTCCTCCACACCGCTCACTCACACGTGCGCACACACGCGCACCTTGGCTCCCTGTGTGGCACGGACCACACGGTGCTGCCAGGGCCTCCAGATGAGGCCGTGTCTGTACATGTGGGTTCTGTGAGCCCGGGGCGGGGGGTGGCTGACGTGGAATAACCAGCCCCCCACCCCACCTCCAGGTGAAGTTTCCAGGCTGGAACGTGGTCCCGCGATGGCGGGGCTGCTGTCGGATCGGCACGTCCGGGCCCGGGTCTGTGCTGGCACCTGTGCCACGTCTGGGGAAGGAAGGAGCTGGGAAGGCTTTCCGTCTCCGCCGTTCTCCTCCTCTGAGCATCTTTACGGGACCGTGTTTAGAGCTTCCTGACAGGGTCCTACCCCCTCGCTGACGACGAGGGCCTCCGGGAGAACTAACCCACTTGACTCCATTCTGTGTGTCTCTCTAGAAAGACAAGAAGCCCGGGCTTCTGAAGCTGCTGGCCGGCGCGTCCACCAGGAGGAAGTCGCGCTCCCCGCCGTCCACCTCGCCCACCCACGACCCCCGGGCAGCGGCGGACGCCTCCCTCCAGGGCGCGGTGGGGCCCGAAGTGTCCTCACTGTCCGTCCACGGCAGGGCCGGGTCCTGCCCCGTTGAGGGCGAGATGCAGGGGGCCTTGGGGTTGGAGCCGCTGCACAGGAAGGCGGGCTCCTTGGATCTGAGCTTCCCGTCGCCCTCCCGGCAGGCCCCTCTCTCCGCGGCCGCCATCCGCCCCGAGCCCAAGCTGCTGCCCAGAGAGAGGTAAGGGTGGGCCTGCGTCCTCCTGGGCCTGGGTGTGGTGGTCTGTGAGGTCTGGAGCCACGTTGGGGAACAGGGATGACGCAGGTTTCTGGGGTTTCAACCTGCCAGGCGGCCCTCACTATCCCATCAGCTCAGATAAAACGGGAGCGTGTTTCACGTTCTGAGTCCCTCTGGGTCCTGAGTTTGTGTTTACAAGGGATCCATCTGGAAATCTGGTGGAACTGATGGTGTCCTGAGCCCGAAGAGCGAGCAGTGGAGTGAGGAACCTGCAACCCCCTGCCCCGCAGGAACCCGCAGTGACCCTGGGCTGAGCCCCCCGTAGGCCTGAGCGAGCCCCGCCCTGGGGAAGCTCTTCCAGGCTCGGCCCACTCTGGCACCTGGCCCCAAACTGCCTTCAGGGTTACACCATGTGAAATGGCCGGTATTCGTGGTTTTTGCCAAAGACAACAATTTCTTAGAGTTCAGCATAGAGTTTTCCAGGTCAGGAAACTGAGTCCCCCGAGGCCTCGGGTGCAAGCGGCCAGAGGCTGGTGTCCTGCTTGTGGGCCATCCCGTTTGAGTCATCGGTCCTTAGAGAGCCTCAAAGAGGGCTGAAGGGCGCTCAGGGGAGGAAACGCTTTCCTTTCTAAGTGCCCCTCCTGCTGGGAGAGCTGCCTAAACGGTGAAAAGGGGAGCATCTCCTGAGCGCGCAGTCCTGGCATTTCTGGCAGATCCTTCCCCCGCTCGGCCACACTGACCGATGCCAGCCCTTCCGTCTGGCCTGACACGCACCACACACGTCACATGCACACCCACCATGTACACCACACACACACACACACACACACCAAGTGCACACCACACACCCCCTCCTCTCTCCCTCCACTTCCTTCCCCAAGGGAGCCTCCGCCTTCGGGCAGCTCTCCCACGTCAGAACCTTCTTTCTGCCACGGGACCAACCCAGCTGCCTGTGATTTCTGAATGGGGGTCCCGGCCCCTCCTCCGGGTCCCAAAGTTGGGGGCTCTGGGGAATGACAGGTCCCTAAACATGTCGGAGCTGCTCTCGTGTTTCCCCTGGGTTTCTACCTTCCCAGATCCTCAACTTCTAGACTCCACAAAGGGCTTAAAGACCCTGTTGTAAAGAAATCATGGGAGTCTAGGATTAACTGGGAAGTTCAGGGAGTTGCTCCCATTAGCTGACTGGATTAACTAGGAAGTTCAGGGAATTACTCCCGTTAGCTGACTGGATTAACTGGGAAGTTCAGGGAGTTGCTCCCGTTAGCTGACTGGATTAACTGGGAAGTTCAGGGAATTGCTCCCGTTAGCTGACTGGATTAACTGGGAAGTTCAGGGAATTGCTCCCGTTAGCTGACTGGATTAACTGGGAAGTTCAGGGAGTTGCTCCCGTTAGCTGACTGGATTAACTGGGAAGTTCAGGGAATTGCTCCCGTTAGCTGACTGGATTAACTGGGAAGTTCAGGGAATTGCTCCCATTAGCTGACTGGATTAACTGGGAAGTTCAGGGAGTTGCTCCCATTAGCTGACTGGATTAACTGGGAAGTTCAGGGAATTACTCCCGTTAGCTGACTGGATTAACTGGGAAGTTCAGGGAGTTGCTCCCGTTAGCTGACTGGATTAACTGGGAAGTTCAGGGAATTGCTCCCGTTAGCTGACTGGATTAACTGGGAAGTTCAGGGAATTGCTCCCGTTAGCTGACTGGATTAACTGGGAAGTTCAGGGAGTTGCTCCCGTTAGCTGACTGGATTAACTGGGAAGTTCAGGGAATTGCTCCCGTTAGCTGACTGGATTAACTGGGAAGTTCAGGGAGTTGCTCCCGTTAGCTGACTGGATTAACTGGGAAGTTCAGGGAGTTGCTCCCGTTAGCTGACTGGATTAACTGGGAAGTTCAGGGAATTGCTCCCGTTAGCTGACTGGATTAACTGGGAAGTTCAGGGAGTTGCTCCCGTTAGCTGACTGGATTAACTGGGAAGTTCAGGGAGTTGCTCCCGTTAGCTGACTGGATTAACTGGGAAGTTCAGGGAGTTGCTCCCGTTAGCTGACTGGATTAACTGGGAAGTTCAGGGAGTTGCTCCCGTTAGCTGACTGGATTAACTGGGAAGTTCAGGGAATTACTCCCGTTAGCTGACTGGATTAACTGGGAAGTTCAGGGAGTTGCTCCCATTAGCTGACTGAATTAACTGGGAAGTTCAGGGAATTGCTCCCATTAGCTGACTGGATTAACTGGGAAGTTCAGGGAATTGCTCCCGTTAGCTGACTGGATTAACTGGGAAGTTCAGGGAATTGCTCCCGTTAGCTGACTGGATTAACTGGGAAGTTCAGGGAGTTACTCCCGTTAGCTGACTATCCTAACTGGGGATATTGTACCCGGGGCCCTGGGCGCCCTCCTGCCCCCAGCACCCTGCACAGCTCCTTAGTGACCACTACTGCCTAGCGCGGCCCTCACCCCGTGCAGCCCTCAGGACTCCCATGTACCGGCCCCCAGCAGGTCGGAGCTGAGGACGTGACAATGGCAACATCACCTTCAGGCCGGGGCAGCTCCCGAAACACCTGGACTCGGGCCGGTGGGTCACACTGACCTCGCAGCTGTGACCGGAGTCCTGCATGGAGAGCGCACCCTCACTCACACCCCAGCCCCTGTTTGGGGGCCCGCCAAGGGGGGCTGTGCATGAAGGGCAGGCTGGGCTTGGTCCACGCCCCCAACATGCATCACAATCTTGCAGCAAGAGAAGCACCTGCCACTTAACAGCCATTTCACCCAGACGAGTGTCTGCTTTTTGAGTCCCGGCCCCTACATACAACACGGGGATGATAGTGCCTGGTGGCTATAATGGCCGCAAAACACCTAGATTAATACCTGGAAAGGGATGAACGCGTAGCGAACGCCAAGGGCAAAAACAACCGTAACAACGCGTGAGATGACACGGGAGACGGCGCTGTGTGACGTGACGTACACGACAGGGAGGCCGTGGTCCCCCCACCTCCGCACTGCCTGACAGGCCTCCCCACCTGTTCACACGCCCCGTCTGTGTGTCCTCACCTCTCGCCGGCCTCAGCTGTTCAGCTCTGTTGGGATTTAGGAGTTTCTTGCTCTGATCCATTGTGGGTCATGGGAGGCTCCCAAAGACGTCTGTGCCCTAATCCCCAAACCAAGGGTAAGGTAGCAGGTGGACCGAGCAGCTGACCCTAAAGTGGAGAGGTCGTGCAGGCCCCGCGGCGGCCCGTGTGACCTCAGGAGTCCTCGCAGGTGGATGAGGAGCTGGGCCCGCCGTCCTGGCTTTGAGATGGAGGGAGAGGCCTCCACCGGAACGCCGCAGCCTCTGGGGGCTGGAGGAGGGGAGGGGACACAACCTGCCCCGGAGCCTCTATCCCTCGACTTCGCCCCGTGAGGCTGTGTCGGACATCGGACTTCCGGAACCCCCAGATGAGACGTGTACGTTGTCAGGCACTGTTCGTGGGAATCCGTCAGAGCCGCCACAGGGACCCAAGGCATGTGTAGACCTTAGAGTTTGGTGTCCAGGGTGTATTCTTATCATTTTCAAGGTCCTGGAGGGACACCACTGTGATGCCCACAGCCCCCGACCCCGGACCACTCGCCCTCATGGGGACCGACACGGGGGCTCTGAAGGGCCCCTCTGGTGACATGGAGGATGTCCCAACCCCACAGGCAAAGCGACTGCATCTGCAGTGGTCGGATTCCCTTCGAATTCTGCGCCTTTGGTCCGTGAGTCTGATGTCTGCAGATGGCTGTGGTTGACGCAGCCGCTCAGGACAGTCTCTGACGTGTGACGCCAGGATCGTGTCACTGTTCGCTTGGCCCTTTGGGGCCGCTGAGCATCAGTTTCTTTCAGCGTCTTGGAAGGATCTGGGCAGAAAACTGAATGCTGGTCTTGTAGACGCTCAGCCCACATCATCCATCCGGGCTCATTAAATCACGGGATTGCTCAGAAGCACCAGATTAATTTTTTTCTAGCAAATTACACTTTTAAAGTTGCTTGTTTCACATCTGGCAGTTGAGGCAAAAGCTAAAACTTATGTTGGGAGCGTGAGGAATGATCTCGACGCGTTCTCTCCTGGGGACTTGAGGGAAGGGGGTGGTGTTTGGAGGAGGGGGATGGGCAGGAAGCCGAGGTGAAGGGGGGGCGGTGCTGGTCCTGGCAGTCCTGCAGCCTGGGCGCCGGGGTGTGGGAGCTGCAGTCTGTGTGTGCTGGCTGATCTCACGGGCGTTGCTGTGTCCCAGGTATCTGCAGGGACGCGGGGCTGGGAGGGCAGGAGCTGTTGTCCCCTTCCTCGCCTCGTCCACTCCCTGAAAGGGACCGCGGTGGCCACTGTCCCGGCCTGCACGCTGCAGGCACCTGGGGAGGCCGGGCGGCCTCGCGACCCGCTTCCTCTCTGCCCCCCGCTTCCACCGCCTGGAGCGGGCTGGGCCCGTGAGCTCCCAGGGCCGGCCCGGGTCTTCTGCACCAGAGCGTCTTCCCCAGGGGACAGGGTCAGGCCAGGTGCTGCCAGGGAGGAGGGACAGGAGAGACTGCAGTTCGGAGAGCATGGGGAGGTGGCCAGAGGGAAGGGGGAGCACAGTCTGCACCTCTGGCCCAGGGAGGCCGCCTGGGCCTTTCGGGACTCGGAGGAGGACCCGGGCCCTGAGGGTGGGGCTGGGAGCGGGGAGCCGAGGACGGAGGGCGCCCTGAACTGCTCTCCCCGGCCCACAGACGCTCCTGCTCTGCCAGTGCCCACGGCAGGGGTGCTGGCCAGACTGGGCCCAGGAGCAGGGGACGGGGTCAGCTGTGTGTGAGCTCCTGGCCGCTGCTCCTGCGACCCCCCCAGCAGCCCCACCCTTCGACCCACACGCCCCGAGGACACGGGGGCGCAGCGTGGGGCTGAGGTCGGTCTGGTGAGAAGGGAGTGGTGGGCGGTGCCCGGAGACGGCAGGGACAGGCAGGCCCGGCTTCCGTGACCGGGAGGGGCCGGTGCGCTTGCGGGGGGGCGACGGGAACACAGAGCCTCTTCCCAGCTTGCCTCTAGTCCGAGCGACGTGCTTCCAGTGGAGGAGGGCGGTGTGGATGGTGGGCTGGAGGCGGAGGGAGAGGAGCGTGCCGGGCGCCCGGCCGGTCCATGGGGAGGCCTTTGCTGACCCCGCCCTCCCCTCCCTCCGCACCCAGCCCGCGGGGTCCGTGGTGCCTACGAGCTGGGGTTCGCAGGCAGCAAGAACAGGCGGCCCTGCCGGCCACGAGACCACCCACAGTGAGGATCTGCGCACGGAGCCCCCAGCTCACCTGACCAGTCTTGCCCCCCGTAAGGGTGGTGGGCTTGGGGACAGCGGGACGCACGAGCCCTGTGGGGTCCCCGGCTGGAGGGGGCTGCCGGCAGCTCTGCCGGGCTGGGCGGCAGGGAGGGACGCACATGGCCGTCTGCCCTCGCCCTCGGGCGTTTTAGAGCAAGGCTGGTCCTCAGAGCCTTCTCCCCTGAGGCTTCCTGGGCAGGTGTGGGGTGCAGGCCTTTGTCTCAGCTCCAGGGAGCTGCCGAGGCCCAGGGGTCTGTTCCTGGTCGGAGCTCAGGCGCCCGGCAGGCAGAGGCACAGCGGAGACTCACGTCTCCAGGTGCATCTATGGCACGTTGGTCTGAAAACAGGGACGGAGCCCCGGAGCCCGGGAGGTGGTGGGCGGCTCACCCCTGGTATCTGTTTCCCCAGGTACCGCGTGGTGGTGTCATACCCGCCCCAGAGCGAGGCAGAGATCGAGCTGAAGGAAGGGGACGTGGTCTTCGTGCACAAGAAGCGTGAGGATGGCTGGTACAAGGGGACCCTGCAGAGGAACGGCCGCACCGGCCTCTTCCCCGGCAGCTTCGTGGAGAGCTTCTGAGGCCGTGACTGCTGCCCCCCCAGGGACGGAGGTGCAGGGACCCCAGGGGAGCGGCCGCCCGAGGCCCTGGGTCCTTCTGGGGACCTGACGGGAACGCCCGCACGCGCAGGACCCGGGGGCGAGGAGGTCACGCCTTCCACCCGTCCGTGTCCTCTGACAGCAGACGCCGCCGGGGCGCTCCTCTGCCATCTGCTGGCGGGGCCAGCGGGGGGCAGGGCCCCGCGCTTTGGAGAGCGTCCTTTGGGCGGCTCCGGGTGTCCCGTGGGTCCTGACCCTCATCTCCGGCTATACCTCAGGCACCTCCACCTGGAGCCTCAGCATGGTGCCCTGGCCCGGGGTCGTCAACTGCCCCGTCCAGGCAAGGCCAGCACGTGGCTCCCGCGGGGCGAGGTGGCAGCAGTGCCTCGTGCTTTGCCACCACTGTCCCCTCTCCCTCGTGCTTCTTCTTTCTTACGTCTTTTTACTGCCAAGCTGTTAGACTTCATAAATGTCTAACAGGTCGTTCACTGCCTATTTTTCATACATCTGGTGCTGCCTTTTTGTAAAACTAGTCGGGACTTGGTTGAGCTTGAAAGAAAAAATCTCTGGGGCGACACCAAAGGGGCAGAACTTTTACAGGCACCATGTGAACCTGGAGAGCCAGGTCTTCACAGCCTCGGTGCTCGTGGGGCCAGAGGGGCCTGGGCATTGGAGGGAGTTAGGAAAAGCCCGTGTCTTTCCACCCTTCCAGAGCCCCTGCCGCATCTGGAGATGTTCTGACAAGAGGTGGCAGTAAAGGAGCAGGAGGGTGGACCCCAGGTCAGGAGGCAGGACTTCCCTTCTGCGCTGTAGAGGGGACACCACAGCCGGCACTTCCACTGTCCAAACGTGCGGTTTTTACCACCGTTCAGACCGACTGCCTTGTGACGGTTTCTCCTTTTTTTCTTTAAATAAATAACTGCTCTGCTCTCAGTGCGCACCTTGGTCTCGAGACCAGAGCCACGAGGATAACGAGGGCTTTGAGGCGTCATGCAGACTTGCAGGTCCAGGGAGCTGGGCGGGGAGGGGCAGCTCTGATCCTGGGACCTTCCCCGTCGGGGGTCCACGAAGGGCACCCACGAGTCCACCTTCCCCCAAGCCCCGACGGGAGGAGCCCGTGAGAGAGACACCTTAGGAATACGTTCCTGTCAGTTCCTAAACCCTCTCTCGTTTTGCAAAGCCACTCAGGGTTAAATCAGGCTGAACACACTAGCCTTTGGCATGTCTGCAACAAAACCCAGAAGCCCACTCCCCGGCCCGCCATGAGGCCGTGGCAGGAACGCGGTCTTCAGAGTTCCTGTGTTGGGGTGTGACCTGGCCACTTGTTGCTGCCGGGTGGCTCCACGCCAGCGGGTCGCTCCTAGAGAAGAGCGCTCTTCCTCTCTCCAGGACATGACAGATTGACAGTTGAGAAATTTGTTCTGAATCAAAGGAAAAAAAATCCGGTTTAAACGCAGGGAGCCCTGTGCAGCCAGAAGGTGCACGTTTGTCACTGTTGCCAGATTAGTTGCTTTCCGTGCACAGAAATCCTGTGCGTGTCTACAGTATGTCATCACCAAAAACATGCGCAGATTAACATGCTGAGTGAGACACGTGTTCTCCAGTGAAACCAGAGCTGACTGCGTCCACAGATGATAGGAAAGTCTTCTTTCTAAACGTGGGCAGTTACCAAGCAACACCACAGACCTCTCCCGGCACCGCCCACGTGATGCTGAGAGGCTGGCGCCTGGTGTAGGGGGCACGCCCCCCTGCAGGTGTCTTAGCAAAGTTGTCGCCAGCCTCTCCTGTGCAGAGTCAGGGCTGGGTGCTGGGGCCTCCCCGGGGCCACCAGCGTCAGGGCCTCCTCGCCGGCCAGGCTGCAGGGAGCATGGACACGCACGACCACCCCTGTGCTTTGGGCTGTTTTCAAACCCTTGGTCAGAAAATCAGCCCTCGTGACCAGTGAACCACAGACAGAGCAGGAGAAGCAGCAGACCCTTCTGCCGGGCCGTCCTGCCGGAAGGATGCCCTCGTCCCGGGCACTAAGGTGAACCAACCCTTTGCCTGATACCCTCAGATTCCCCAGGTCCAGACCTCACGCACCGTGCTCGTGATGTGGCCTTTGGGGCCAAGGCGACATGCTCTGAGGAGCAGGGTAGAGTCCTCAGCCACATGCACTGACATCAGGACACGGAGGTGACAGGGCCATTGGGCCATCAAAGGGCCATGGGAACAGAGTCAGGAGATGGCAGCCTCACAGTGAATGCCGGGCTCCGGTGGGAAATTGTTGGCACTTTGCACAGTCACACACATGCACCCCTTGCTTCTGTTAGGCACAGACGTCAGTGTGTGATTCTGGAGGGACGGACTGATGACAAACCATGATGCCTGTGTTTCCGAGTCTTTCAATAAAACTGAACGTGGAGAGGCCTGGTGTCTGGATGGGGGAGCAGTCAGGTGGGGCCGGGCCGGGCAGGAGCAGAGTCGGCAGGCGTCCCCCACGTCCCCTCTGCCAGCCTGTGGGCGCACAGCCCTGCCACCCCCGGGAGCTTCCGAGTGGGCCACCCGGGGTCTGTGTCAGGGTGGCGGGCCGCTGAGGGGACCGGGGGCACCAGACAGCCACTCCTGGCCCAGGCTGGGATTCTGCCACTGGGCAGGAAGAGTTGAGCCTGGCCCGCGGGGCTTGGGTGGCTTCTAGGGCCCCTGCAGGCCCGCGGGGCTTGGGTGGCTTCTGGGGCCCCTGCAGGCTTCTGCTTGCCTGGAAAAGCAGAGTGGCTTTCTGTGGGTGATGCCCCTGCCTTGCTTGTGGGAAGCCTTCACGTCAGTAGTCATTCAAGTCCTGTTGGCCAAGAGTGCCTGGAATCGGCCTCCCAGACCAGCACACTCACTACCCGGCCTGTGTGTCTGGCCTCGGGTGCCTGTCCTCTGGAACACGGGGTGCAGGATGCCTGGAACCCACCCGCAGGAGGGGCGTCAGGAGGCTGCCTATCTCCAAAGGGGGGGGCGGGGGGGCCTGTCTCCAGTAGCCAGACAGAGGGAGGCCCAGCAGAGGGCCACACATGACCCAAGGCCTGTCAGGGTGTTTCCTGGAGGCGACCCCGCTGCCCTCCTGGCCGGGCCTCCCCCACAGAGCCTTTGACCGTCACGTCACTGGAGCTGGAGGGAAGCTTAGCCCGGAGCTACTTCCCTCTTCTATGTGAACGGACGGAGTGAACTAGCGGAAGACTGGTAACACCGCCTGCAGGGTGGGGAGGGGAGGCCAGCCCGTGCTGCAATGCTGAAGCCTTCACGCACTCCCCAGCAAGCTGGGTCAGAGACACTCCGCCAGGTGGGCGTTAGGTGAAGCGCCCGTTCTCACGCTCAGTGCACCCCCAAGACCCATGCCCAAGGCTGGGCACTGAGCCAGGTGGGCGTTAGATGAAGCGCCCGTTCTCACGCTCAGTGCACCCCCGAGACCCCTGCCCAAGGCTGGGCACTGAGCCAGGTGGGCGTTAGATGAAGCGCCCGTTCTCATGCTCAGTGCACCCCCGAGACCCGTGCCCAAGGCCGGGCACTGAGCCAGGCCCTCCGTGGAAACAGTGCGTCGGGCCTGAGGGCCGGAGGAGGCAGTGCCGTCACGACCCGCAGGCCACCTGGTAAGTCTGACCACAGGGATGGACACGGCACACCCCTGCCCCTGGGCCTGGAGCCACGTCCGAGTCCAGGCTGGTCAGGGCAGCTGGACACTCACCTGTGAAGCAGAGACAATCCCACTGTCCACAGGGAACTGGGACTCTGTTGAGACCTCAGCCCCACGGCTTTTGGCAGCTGGAGTCATTTCTCTGTCCCCGACACTCACGAGGTGGCACACATCGGCCCTGGGGAAACTCGGGTCTCCTTTCCCCAGGGGAGCCGTTCCACAGCCGGCCCTTCATTGGCAAGGACAGATTGGTGACACCGTGGAGTGTGCAGTGGCAGTGCTCTGCCCCACCCGCGGCCTCACCCTGCCCCATCCCTCCCCGCAAGCCCAGAGCAGAGCGAGGGCTGTTCCAGGGACCGTAACAGACGCGCCTTTTCAGGCTCTGCGTCCACAGCCACCGGTCCTCCTGGGAAGCCTGGAGCCAGACCTCCAGTCACAGGACTCAGCCTGGAAGGGGTAGGGGAGGGTGTGTGGTTCAGAAAAGGGATTCTGGGTAAGGAAGGGGAGAGGAGGTCCGTGAGGAGCCCCTGCACCAGGCAGGGCAGAGATAACAGGGCAGCAAAGCAGGGGGGGGCACTGGCAGGGCGGCAGGGAGGGGCTGTGTGCAAGCGCCCTGCAGATTGAGAACCACGGCCCGTGTCCCACTCCCGGAACCTGAAAACCTGTCAGGTTACGAGGCAAAGAGGGGTTGAGGTTGCTAACCTGCCGACCCTGAGTTAGGGAGACCCTCCTGGTGCCCTGGGTGGGCCCAGAGTGCCCACAGGGCCTTGCAAGGACATCAGGGAGGCCGGAGCGCCGAGAGCCGCGGAGGGGAGGTGCCCAGGGCCTGCTCTGAAGCTGAAGGGACCAAAGGCTGACGCTCCTCTGACCCGGGTCGGGTCCTGAATGACCCCCGGGACCCCTCCGGCCCTTGGGCCGTTTCGGGAGGGCTAGTGGGTCTGTTTGAACAGGGACGGAAGGAGGGCCAGCGGGGCAAAGGGGGAGGGGCCTCCTGATGGGGAGCGTCCGGAACTGCTGAGGAAGAGGCTCCAGGCGGACCGGGAGGCCCCCACGGAGGAGGTGAGTGCCGGCACCGCGCTGCGGCGGAGGGGCCACCGAGGGGGCGGCTCAGCAAGCACCGGGCAGGACGCCCGCCCCGCGAGGAGGGGGTGCGCATGGCTGCGGCAGGGGCTGAACACAGGCCAAGGAAATGGCGTGCGTGCGGGTCCCCTGGAGGGGAGCATCCGGGGGGCGCGGAGGGCGGGCAGGGGTGTGCGGACGGCAACGGGCTCTGCCACCTGCCCCCCCCCGCGCTCGCCCGGGGCCCAACCTGAGGGGGGACCAGGTTCCTTCCCAGGGACCCCACCCCCTGGATGAAACCTCTGCCTCGGGCTAGGCTGGGAAACAGTCCTCCCTGCTCTGTTGTTCCTGGAATGACTCTCCCGTTCCAGGACCCTCAGGGCCTCAACTTTTTGGTACCAAACTGCCCTTTTCTCTAAATAAGCAGCTCTTCCCCTGACGGTTCCAAGAAAGAAACACGACGGCCCCATAAGAGAAGACGTGCAGCCGCCTTCGTAATCAGCGGAACGGGGTTCACGCGACACCGGGACCGGCAGACGGGACGCTGCTCTGCCCGCCAAGCCGCTGGGACGCAGGCGATGCCCCGGAAGGGGACCCGGCGCACCTGCGCCCCAGGAGGTGCCACGTGGACGCGGGGCCCTCGCACGGCACGTCGGCACACGGAGCCCACGCACAGGGACGTTCACGCACGGGCCTACGCACGGCACGTCGGCGCACGGCACGTCGGCGCACGGGTTCCGCCCTCTGACCCGGGAGACGGGGGAGTGCTGCGCTCCACGCCAGTGGATGAAGGAGCAGGTGAGGATGCGGGGGCGGCGCGCGTGTTCTTGTGAGAAGGGGACGTGGAGGAGTGAGCGTGTGTGACGGGGACGGGCACCGGAATGTGCTTCGTGTGTGCGCGGGAGCGGAACCTGGGCGGTGGGCGGGGCGTCTCTGGAGGTCCCTCAGCGCTGCCTCACTGAAACGTAGCTTCCCACGTCTAAGTCGGATGACCTGTTTGGAGTGAGTCAGAAGCTGAGCAGCCGCCGCCTGTGGCGCGGCCGACAGGGACCCGGGGGCGCCGCGGGGCAGCAGCCTCTGAGCTGGGGGCGGGGCGGGGCGGGGCTGGAAGAGGGAGGGAGAACCCGGAGCCTCCCGCTGCCGCGGTCCCCACCCCAGGCCTGGCCGGGCCTTCGAGGGCCGGCTGGGGTGCGTCCCGGGACGTCGGTGCTCCCGGGCTTCGCGTCGGAAGCTGCGGTCCTGACTCTCGTTTCCGACGCGGCGGCCTCCCACCCTCCGGGCTGGATCGCGGCGGCCCTCGGAGGGTCCAGGGCGCTCTCCCTTCTCGGCCCCCGTGGCCTGAGCGCTGACTTACAGCGGGGAGAGGGGCAGGCTCTGCAGCACCGCCGAGTTATTAGCACCGTGGCACGTCCACGCGCGCCGCTGACTCAGCGCTTTAATGCGCCTCTTAACTATGCATCAGAGCCCTGATAAACGTGAGTCATCCTGGGAATGACTTCGCAGCTGTTCGCCTGCCGCATCGCTGAGGCATGTTTTTTCGGTGAACTCATCAAAGGACCTAGATTTTAATCAAAGGCTTCGGAATCATCTGTGGGGCCAAGTCAGATCCCTGTGAAGCCGAAGGGAGGTCTCTGGTGGCACACCACAGGGCTCTGCCAGTAGAGCACGCTGTAATTTAGGTAAAGGCGGCAGGGCGTGAATATCACATCTGTCAATTTACCCAGAGCCTGGTGGGGCAGGTGGATATGACAGACAGCGGAACCAAGGTCACAGTTTCCTCAAGGGAAGAGATTCCTGCACGACCCGAGTAATTGTAGAATCTTACATACAGAAACCTGCGGTTTATTGTGTTTGACCGACCAGCGCGACCAGGGTTCCTCAAAAGGAGGATGTGACATAAGTAAATGCGAAACTGCCGAGGTGCGCGCGCGGAGGGTCCTGTGAGGCGGCTCGCCTGTCGCAGCTGTGGCGCTTGGGGGAGGATTCGTGGTGACACAGCTGCCCCCAGGGATCGGGACTCAGGGGACTCCCAGGACAAAGGGGCAGGACTGGCAAGGCAGGCGAGCTTCTCCTCAATTATAGACTAGGTCACTTTCCAGGCCTTGGAATTATTGTCTATTAGTACAAACGGTCAAGTTGCATTGGCCAAGTAAAATTGTAAAAAAAGTGCTTTCGATTTTATATTTTTAAAACGCTAGAACTCTTTGTTCAAATGAAATCTTCTGTGGAAGAGTAGCTTGTAAAGCCGATGAAAGCAGGGCTCTCTTTCTTGAAACGGGGCGGGGGCCGGGAAACCCATCTGCGTGGGTGCCCCCCCACAGTCCACGGCCCTTTGTGCGTCTCCCAGGCAAGTGGGAGCTTCTGTGCTCTGTTCCTGTAGCAGCTGACAAGCTGCCGGGGGTCGGGGGCCTGCTGTTCTAATGGCCTCCTGGAGGGTCTCGTCAGGATGGTCAGACTTGGAAACGTGATCCAGAACTGAGATTGCAAAGTTAGGTTTAACAGCTGGGCAACCCCACTCAGCCCTGTCCGTCATACTCAGCAGAGGCCGTGCTCCCGGGACGCCTCAGCATTTGGTTTTGGGCCCAGTGTCTTAGCGCTGCTCATTTCTCCTCTTTCTCGGTGCCAGGCATGAGGCCACTGTCAGGGGCTTCCCTGTGCAGCCACTTCACAGCCTCGAGGCGGTGGAGACAGGCGTGGCCACCGTCCCTGGGTGGAGGGGAGTTCGTGCCTGCGTCCCACTGGGTTGGCTGCCTTTCTCTCCCTGGATGGGGGGCACTGACAGCTGCCACTTCCCCCGTCCTCCCGCAAAATGCATTTCCCAAACTTCCCTGCAGCCAGCCCAGGCCACGAGTGGGGACCCCCTTTCTTCCCGGCTTTCCCAAAGCTGGGGCGTGGATGTGCCAAAGTCATCTCTGGCCACGAAGACAGGACAACAGAGAAGGAGGAGGGGGGGCTCTGACCAGCCAAGCCGTGGTGGATGGCCTGCCCACGGGAGAGAGAAGTAAACGTTTGTCTGTTTAAGCCACCGTCACTGGGAGACTCTTCCTCTTACACCTGTGTTTCTTTTTACCATCTCCACTGGGTTGCCTTCTAACCTGCCGTTCTAGAATGGCCGTCTCTCTATGGATCACGGATGGAGCACATTGCTGAGTGACCAAAACTGACTTCTGCTATGGACATAATGGAAGAACAGCATTGGATTTACCCTTCCGCCTGACGCAACTAGAAAACCAGACAAGACGCAGGACATTGGAACACAGGCGCCACAGAACAGTGATTGTCAGGAAGAAGGGGCCCTTTAGTGAGTGTGGGCTGCCATCACAGCCTGGGGGCTTAAACAGCATGTTTCATTTCCCACAGCCCTGGAGGCTGGAAGTCTGAGATCTAGGTGTCAGCAGGGCTGGCTCCTCCCGAGGCCTCTCTCCTTGGGTCCTCACGTGGCTCCCGCTGTGCATCTGTGTCCTGATCTCCTCCTCTTATAAGGACAGCAGTCCTGTTGGATTCGAGCCCACGCATGTGAACTCATTTGCCTTACCTACCTCTTTAAAGGCCCGACACAGAACACGACCGCATGTTTCAGCTGCATCACACAAAATTTTTTGTCTGTTTTTGTGTTCATTAAGTTAAAAATATTTTGTAAATTTGCCTTTTTTTGGAGAGCCTGTAGGGTTTTTTTAAAAGAAGTGTGTTATTTAATTTCTGAGTATTTAGGAATTTCCCAGGTATCTTTCCATTGTTGATTGCTAGTTTAATTCCATTGTGGTCAGAGAACATACTTTATACAATTGCAGCCCTCTTGAATTTCTTGAGGCTGGTTTTATGGTCCAGAATATGTTCTGTGTTGGTGAATGTTCTGCGTACACTTGAAAAGAACGTGTGTCCTGCTGCTGTGGGTGGCTGTGATCTCTGTGTGTCAATTAGATCAAATTGATTGATAGTGTTGCTTAAGCCTTCTATATCTTTATAGATCTTCTTTGGACTTGTTCTGTCAGTTACAGAGAGAACATAGTTGAAGTTTCCGTTTACAACGGTGGATTTGTCCTTTTAACGTCTGTGGTATCTGCAAGTCTCTTTAGTTCCACCGGTTTTTTGCGTCATGTATTTTGACTCGGTTATTAGGTGCAAACACATGTAAGATGGATAGGTTCTCGTGGTGAATTGGCCCCTTTATCGTTTAGAAATGGCCCCTTTTCTCCCTGGTGCAGTTCCTTGTTCTGAATTGACTTTGTCTTGGTTACGCTGCCACTTTAGCCTTTGTCTCATTCCTATTCTCATATGTTTTCTCTATCCTTTTAGTCTGTCTTCATCGTTAAAGTAGTGTTTCAGATAGCTGTATCTTCCTTGTAAAATCCAACCTGCCAGTCTCTGCCTGTTAACATGGAGTGTTTTGACCATTCACATAATGTGATTGGGTTTCAGTCTACAATTTTGCTCTTTTTTGTCATTTCATCCTTTCATTATTTCTTTTTTCCCCCTCTTTTCCTGACTCCTTTGGATTAATTTAGTACTTTTTATGTTTCCATTTTATTTCCTTTTTTGACTCGAGGCATACTTTGTTTTAAAATTTTGTGATTGATCTAGAGTTTGAAGTATGTGTATTTAGTTGTCATTGATAGTTATCACAATGTTAAAGATACACATTATGCCTCTTCACATATTTTGTGAGCACTTATCATTCGAATACACTGATTCTACCCTCCTCAGCCTTTGTGCCACTGTTTTCATACATTTTACTTCTATGTTTGCGCCGAAAATCTTGGCTCTGTGTGCACCAATGCTGAACAAAAATACAGAGACAGAGTTTTGGAGGAAGGGAAAGAATAGCTTTATTCTTTGCCAGGCAAAGAGGGAACACAGCTGGCCAGGGCCTCAAGAACTGTGCTCCCTTTCGAGAGGGTAGTGAGGAGTTTCATAGTAATGGTTCAAAGAGGGTGTGATCAGCTCGTGGACACTCTTCTGATTGGTTGGCGGTGAGGTAATTGGGAGTCGGCATCATCAACCTTCGGGTTCCAACTGGTCTGGGGTCTCCGTGCTTGTGAGCAGCAGACAGTTAACTTCTACCACCTGGAGGGGGTTTCAGTATCTGCAAAACAGCTCAAAGATATTGTTGTGTGCATCCCTCGAGGGGGAACCAGGACCTGCCCCAAGGCTGCGCTATTGCTTCCTGACTGCTCCTCCCTGGTCTCTGCATCCTCTCGCTTCCCTGATTAGCAACTGTTTGAACCTGCTCGTTGGAACTAAGGGAAGGTCCTGGAGGCTGAATGAAGCCCATTTCCTGTAATCAAGAAATGGATGGGGGACACAGAAAGGCTTTTGTGCCCAGGAGCCCACAGGGCCCTGCTCCTTATCATCTGTTACAGAGGCCCACAATTTATTTTGATTTTGCTTTAAACAGTTGATTATCTTAAAGCAATTTAAAAGAAATTTTTTTATTGGAGTATAGTTGATTTACAGTGTTGTGTTAGTTTCAAGTGTACAGTAAAGTGATTCAGTTACACATACAATTATATCTATTTTTTTCAGATTCTTTCTCCTTATATTACAAAATATTGAGTATAGTTCCCTGTGCTATACAGTAGGTCCTTTTAGGTTATCTGTTTTATATATAGTAGTATAATATTAAAGCAATTTTAAAAAATAAATTTATTTATTTATTATTGGCTGCATTGGGTCTTCGTTGCTGCGTGCTGGCTTTCTCTAATTGTGGCGAGTGGGGGCTACTCTTCGTTGCGGTGCACGTGCTTCTCATTGCGGTGGCTTCTCTTGTTGTGGAGCTCAGGCTCTAGGCTCTCAGGCTCAGTAGTTGTGGCACGCGGGCTTAGTTGCTCTGCGACAGGCGGGATCTTCCAGGGCCAGGGCTCGAACCCGTGTCCCCTGCATTGGCAGGTGGATTCTTAACTACTGTGCCACCAGGGAAATCCCAAGGCAATTTTTAAACTGGAGAAAAACAGTCTTTTATGTTATGTGTTTACTCTTTCCAGTTACTTTGTGTAGATTTGAATTTCCTTTAGGTTTCATTTTTCTTCTGCCTGAAGCACTTCCTTTAACATTTTATGTAATCGAAGTGTGCTAGCAGTGGAGTTTTTCAGCTGTTGTTTGTCTTAATGTCTTTATTTTGCCCATATTTTTGAAAGATATTTTCACTGGCATGGAATTCTAGGTTGACTTTTTTTCATTCAGCATTCGAGAAGATATTGTCTCTTGGTTTGCATTGTTCTTGATAAGATGTGTTTGTTCATTGTTAACCTAGTTTCTCTTGTAATCGGGAAGAGCCTTTGTATCCTGTTACCAGTTAATCACTAAAGGGATGCTGCCTATAAGCTTAAATTCTCCATAACGGCCCATCTCTGGGACCCCTGCCTCCCAGGTAATGAGCATTCAGCTAAAATACCTGTGTTTAGCTCCCAGGAAACCTCCTGAGCAGGCCCACCTGTGAATGACTGCGGGAGGGAGAAATTAACACCTCCCCTCCGGAGGCTGCCGGGAACCAGGAAGTGCTTGGCTTTAGTCCCGCCCCTTTTAGTATAAAAGCCTGAATTCTGACTCAGCAAGAGGGTTCTTTGGGCCACGGGCCCGCCGCCTTGCTCTGCTGGCTTTCCGAATAAAGCCGCTATTCTTTGCCCCAGCAGCTCGCCTCTCAGTTTATTGGCCTGTCGTGTGGAGAGCAGGACGAGCTTGGACTGGGTAACACCGTCATTCAGACTCTCTGGAGTCTGCAAGATGTTTCCTTCTATAAGCATCTCGTTTTAAAGCTAGTATTTTTCCCACGTGGAGTAGCACCTTAAACCCTGAGATTAACGACTCGGCAGGGAAATGGGGAATAAAGAGGGTAAATAAGGAATCGGGCGCCCCGGCGAGCACTCCAGGCACTGCTGCGGAGGCTGGCCGCTTTCTCCTTACGTCGTCTCGCCCGGGCCTGCCAAGCGGCTTCCTGATGCCGGAGGTCAGCGCCCCAGTAGCTGCAGATGCGCTTTCTGGGCACCAGCCTGTGCTGACCTGCCAGGCGCTCATAGCCAAGTGTTGTGGACAAACGGCTTCCCTCTTGCTTGGAACGACTCGGACGCCAGGGCTCCCCCAGCCGGGCTGGCCTCACCGGGAGGCAGGGCAGCCTCCGACTCCGGCCGCTCTCCTCTGGGCCTCACCCTCCTCCCGGTCCGCTTGGGCAGCAGCACCGCCTACCTGCTCCCCAGAGTTCACACGGGAGCCCGAGGGGTGTCGGAAGGCTCCCAGGAGCCTCAGAAGCCGCCGGAGTGGGCGACCCCAGGAGGAGCAGCTGGACATGGCCCTGCCCTTGACCGTCACGGAGCAGGTGTTTCTGTTTCCTGTCAGGCCGTCTGGGTGCAGTTCTGCCTGAGCAGGGCCAGTGCCCTAGTACTGGGTTTCGTCCCACAGCCCCCTCGGGTCCCACACTGAGTAGCCTTTGTCAGCAGTAAAGGGACACTCATCCTCCAGCAGCTGCATTTTCACTTTGTTTCTCCAGAACTTCGGGGGAGGAAGCTGACCCTCGGGGCAGCCGTCATGAACGTGGAGAAAGGGCACCGAGGACGGTGCCGACCAAGTGAGCCAGGGCAAGGCTTTGAGGGACCAGGCGCTCGGCCTCCCCCCGGGCTCCCGAGTCACCACTCCTGACCTGGAACCACCACCATTGGGACCTGAGGCCGCCGTGTCAGGGCCGGTGCCCTGGGGTGGTTTACTTGTGCGGTTGTCTCCTCCCGGGGGCCTGGGCAGGAGAACTGGAGGTTTGGGGCCACGCGGCTTTGACCTCATGGGTGACCACGGCTTGCGGTGGCTCTGTCCACACAAGCGATGGTTTCCACAGAGGCAGGAATTTAAGCAAAGGCTGCTTGGGCCTCCCTCACTGAGGCACAGGCCACGTGCAGGCACCTGAGAGTGGGTGGGCCTTGTGGAGGACCTTGACCTTGACCCCAAACCACAGTTAGACAGGCCTGGGGGCAGCAGAGCCTGAGCACAAGCCAGTTAACAAAAGGGCAGTGGTTGAGGCCGGAGGGGGCGGGCGGGACAGAGCCCAGGACACACCTTCCGGAGCTGAGATTCTTTGCTTTTTGCTCAGTGAGACACTCGACACTCGAGCCTGCCCGGTGGCCAACCCCCTTGCATCATCGGTGGGCAGTTGTGCCACGACTCTGTGGACTCCTGATCCCAGTGCTCTGGCCACAGCTGCATGTGGACTCGCTGCATATACAGCCGTGTCACCTGTGAGGACTGAGGCCCAGCCTGTCTTTATATTTGCCTCCTGAGGGGGCTGCCGGCTCCGGTGACATGTCTAATGGAAGGGGACGATTGTGCCAGCGTTCCTTGCCCCCAACCTTAAAGGTGCTTTCAGTGTTTCATCGTAAGTGTGATGCCTGCGCTGGTTACTGTTTGCAGATACCCTTTATCAAGTTAAGGACGTTTCCTTCTATTTGATATTCTAAGAGTCTTTTGTTTTTTTACATCTCAAAGATGCTAAATTTTAACAGTATTTTATGATTCTACAGGGATGACCATATGATTTTTCTTTTAATATCCATGCTGTGAGTTACACTGGTTAATTTTCTAATGTTAAAACGTCTTTGCCTTCCTGGATATGAGGAACTACCTTTTAAAAGATATGTCCCTGGATTCAGTTTGTTAGTAATTTGTTTAGGATTTTTGCATGTTTGTTTATGTATGAGATCAGACTATAATTGTCCTTTCTCAGAATGTCTTTATTAGGCTTTGAAATGAAAGCCATGTTGGCCTTGTAAAATGAATTTGGGATGTTTCTTTTATCCATTTTTAGGGAATGTATTTGTTTCCTATTGCTGCTGTAACAAATTACCACAAATGTAGTGGCTTTAAACAGTACAAATTTATTTATCTTATGATGTTGGTAGTCAGAACCGGACTAAAATCTAAGTGTCAGGCACAGCTGTGCGCCTCTGGAGCCTCCAGGGGAGAATCCCTGTCTGCCGTTTCCAGCCCCTGGAAGCGCCCACGTTCCAAGGCTTAGGGACTCTTCCGCATCACAACCAGCAGTGCTGCCCCTCCGAACCTGCTTCGCCGGCCACACGTCCCTCCAGCGGGCCCCCCGAGACCACCCAGGACCACCTCCCGGTCTCAGGCCCTCTGCAGCCTGCTGCCAGGTGAGGAAGCACATTCACCTGGCCCGAGGGCGTGGGCATCTCTGGGGTGGCGGCAGTGTCCCACCTACCACGGGAGAGCTGGTCAAATGCCTTTCCTCTTGAGACACCCGAGAGGATTCGTGGCCCAAACTGTAGGGGGATTTTAATTATAAATTGTCTTTTATTAAGAAATTTTGTATTTCTTATATCAGTAAATTAACTGTCTAAATTATTTTCTGTTGATACTTCTGTATTTTCTAATTTATCAAAGACACTTTAATGGCCCAGGATCTGTAGTGACACTCTTTTTTCATTCCCCGCTCTTGCCTTTTAACTTTCAGCCTTTAAGAAAAAAGACCGGCTTACTGAGGCTTAATGTACAGAGAGGAAGAGGTTGCTGACGTGGCCACTTGCACGTGCTTTACGAACGTCGGTGGCCACGCAGCCCCCTCACGCCGTGGGTCTGGGGACCTGCGCCAGCCGCCAGATGCCCTCCTGCCTCGGAGGCCAGGCCGCCCCCCAGCAGGGCCGTCTTCTTCCCTAACGCTGCCTTTTGCCGAAAACGTAGCTACACGTCAGCTTTTGGCTCAGTGTACACGATGTACCTTTTCCTATCAGGACAGAAAGCTTTGGCTCACTCTTGTAAAGTGACACAGCTGGTTTTTAAAAACTTCTATCTAGAAAAATTAGAGCATGTGATTACTGATTTATTTGGGTCTAAATCTACCATATTACTAAATGCTTTTTAGCTGTCACACCTGTTTTATTTCCTTTACGTCCTTGCTTCCTTTTGGATTATCATTTATGAGACCAGTTTTCCTTCTGCTGGCTTGAAAGGTACATGTGTTCCCACGCGTACGTGGTCCTTCCTGAGTCTCACGTTACCCGGCTGACGGGACTTTTATCCTCTTCCCAGTTAATGCAAGAACCTCCTCACTGCATGCGTCCCACTCTCCCAACTTAACATGTCCCTGCAGTCTTGAATTTTTGTTCCCTCTGTATTTCTAGCTCGACAGGACATTTTCATGGTTTTACACAACGTATTCCTTTGTGTGTCAGTATTTTTGAAATGTGACCTAGTTATCCTCCTGCACATGCAGTAGGAGGACTCCTGGCCTGGACTTGAGTCCAAGTCTGCCTGCCCCTGGCCTGGCTTCTCCCCTGCAACACACCTCTCCCTCTGCTCCGTGAGCATCTGGCCTGTGAGTCAGACTTCCGCCTGCTCGCTGGGCTAGGCTTATGAACCCCTTGTCTGTTCCCTGCCTCGTCTTCCCGGTCCTCTCTGTTCACTGATCCTCTCCGCCCCCCGGGGGCACAGGCTTCGTCGGGAGCCTGCTGTCCCAAGTATCTGGGTGGCCCTCCTCCCCTCCTGCTTCTGAAGCTGCTTCAGTCCTTCAAGGCCCAGTCACACCCACCCCCTTGCGTCCCTGCGCTCCACGGCCAGGGGCAGGAGCCCTTCTCAGGCCGCTCCACAGGGGCCTCATCAGTTTGTGCTCCCATTTCCTGGCCAAACGGGAAAACGGGGCCTAAAATGAGTTCATCTTCAAAATGGAGATAGTACTCATCCTGGTAGCGCTTGGAAGCTGAAATCATAGTCTGTACGAAAGAACTTACAAATTCAGAGTCGTCGGTACAAAGATTAATGGTTGGCGGTGAAAGGCAATTCTTGTTTTACATGCTTTATGGAAAAAAAATAAAACATGTCTAGCTTTATTTTGTTCCCGGGAAATTTGACTTAAGCGCCAGTGGCTAATACCTCACTCTGTGACCTTGGAGAATTAATAAGCTTCATTAGGAGAAGCTGAGCGTTATCCAGGCGGATCTCACTGTATTTGCATATCCTGTGCTGATCGGCGCCATTTTTCCAACAGCATTTGCTCACTTCGTGTCTGTGTCACGTCTTGGTAATTCTCACAGTACTTCAAACTGCCTCATCATTATATTCGTTACGGTGATCTGTGATCGGTGATCTTAATGTTACTACCACGGCTTGCTGCTCGCTGAAGGCTTGGGATGGTTAGCCTTTTTTTAGCAATTATTAACTAAGGTATGTGCACTGTTCTTTAGACATAAGCTGTCGCACACCTGACAGACTAAAGCACAGTGTAAACATAACCTTTATATGTACGGGGAAGCCAACATTCACGTGACTGACTTTATTTCGATACTCGCTTCATTGGGCGGTCTGGACCCGAGCCCGCACTATCTCCGAGGTCCGCCTGGACTGTAATTGTTTAAAAACATTTTTGTTCTTTGCAGTGCAACTCTTCTAAAATACAATCTTATGTGGAATCCCAGATACACGAAGTGAATTCAGGATTCACACTGTGGGCGTGCACGTGTGGCAAGTCTTCCTCACAGCAGAGTCACTAGCAGCCCAAGGTGACGGCCCTTCTGTTCAGCTCCGGGTCTGAGGTAGGTTTCCGTGACCTTTTCAACTAGGAATTGAATAACTGTTTTAACATGCCAGCAACCACTCTGGCATTTAAAAGTAACTTTATGAAAGTTCAGGATAGCTGTTTATACACAGCTTGATGTAACAGGCTACGAACAACCACCACTCGCAGCACATCACGGAGCTTGCCGCGAAGCTCCTGGGCTAAGGCTCAGCGCTGCAGCACTGACCGGGCTTGGGAAGCCAGGCTACCTGCCCTCAGGGGCTCACCGACTCTCCCGCTCCCACCTTCCAGAGGCTGGGCATTACTGATCCTGAGAAGAAAGTGCAGAGCTTTTTCTGTAATGCTTGTAACTTACTTTACTAAACTGCAGAAATGCAAAAATGGAATTTAAAGTGTTGGTCCAGATAAGCTGTGCTACAAAATGAAAGGTTTTATTTGCAACTTAATGCAAATTCATGAAAAAAATACACTGCTCAGAATCTGACATGGGCTAAGTAAAACATTCTGTTATCTGAAAAATACTGCTAATATACCTCTGTCTTAAAATAATTCAAACATATAATTAAATTCTCAAACATATTATTCTCAAACATATAATTAAATAGTTCTGGTAAGATGTTTAAGATCATGGTTTGCAAAAAGAAGAGTTACAGTCATTTAAATGCAGTTTAGTGAAGATGTAGATACATTTTATTTGTCAGGTGTAAATATCAGTTTCATTTAGAATATTCAAGTACAAAAAATGAAAACTTATGACTGTTAAGAAAAAGTTAGAAGCCATTAAATCGTTCTGCAAATACTGAGGCACTGAATTCAAATATCCTTTACAGTACGAATTATCTAAATTTTTATCTTTAATATTCAGATGTTCATAGTAACTTTTTTAAGAAATATTTTTAATAAGATGATTCAACTTTATTATTTATTTTCCCTGGAAGACAGTTTGCAACAAGTATGTAATACAGACTCATGCAAACAGTGTGAAGACACCCAGTTCCAAAGGTACTTATCACCAGAAAAGGGCTTATTTACCTGAGTGTTTCTGCTTTCAACATATTACACCCAGTTCCAAAGGTACTTATCACCAGAAGAGGGCTTATTTACCTGAGTGTTTCTGCTTTAAACATGTTGTTTCATCACAACAACCCATGGACCACAACACTGAAGCACATATTATGTAATTTGATGCAAAAGCTTACGATCATGTTACCAATTGGATAATTGTATGAAAAATTTTAAAGTTCTATAGAACTATTGAGCTTAGAGTTTCAGGTACATAATACGTTTTAAAACATATTCCCAAAAGTTTACACAAAAGGTTCATCTTGGAATATGTATGCAATCAGAGCCGCAATATAAACGAGTCCTGTACTTTCAAAGGCACCGACGCTCTTGTCACAGCAAAGTGACAGCAAGCACTGGGCAGCAGGAGAAATGATCTCGGTTCATCACAAACCAACAACTTAAACTTCTAACAGTGCGTGAGTAACGTCATCCAGTCTGGCTTATGTACTGACCTCATACTTCAACTGTGGCCTTTTGCCAGATATAGAGTAAGTGATACAGCGTAAGTGATACAGCAAATAAAAACAGCAAGAAAATCAAAGCATACTTCTCACAGTTTAATAACTTTGCTTGTGATGATCTTCTGTGATGAGGAACCTTTGTTTTACATAAAACTGGAGCTGGAAAGAGAAAAAAAACCTTTTGATTGGTACAACAGAAAACCATATAGGAATACAAATCACTGGTTTTACAAAGCTTTTACAGAAAGAGCAGATGTACATCGAGGATATGATAGGATATCTAGCCATGGGACTCTGGAAAAGAAAAGAAAAAACAAACACCAAAATTTCTTGAGGGGAAATTTTTCTGAGCTCTCAAACTATGGGCTTGGCCCTGATTTTGCAAACAACAGCCCATACCTTACTTCCACAAGGTGATTGTAAATGGTTTTTCGCGTATGGAATAAAGTCAGGGGAGTCCAAATCTAGTAACACGGGACTAAGTTGAGATGATGAGGTGAAAGACCCCTCAGCTTTAATTCGAGGCACACCGAAAACAAGTTATAAATTCTGTTTATACACTTCGGTCCTATGGATCCGAGGGTTCCACATCTGAGGATTCACCTGACTGAGGATCGAAAATACAATATTTGGGAAAAAATAACAGAAAGTTCCAAAAAACAAAACTTGAATTTGCCACTTGCTGGCAACTATATACCTAGCATTTCCATTCTATTTACGTTGTATTAGGTGTTGTAAGTAATCTGTAGATGATTTAAAGTGTACAGGAAAATGTGCCTAGGTTCTTTGCGAAAATTGTGCCATTGGATGTGAGGGACTTGAGCATCTGTGGATTTTGGTGTCCTCGGGGCATCCTGGAACCAGTCCCCCCGACAAAGATGACGAGGGTGGTTAACCTTTTGAAATTCAGTGTATTCATTTTTTCTAGGCTCTGGGGGTGGATACATCAACGGACAAAACAGAGATCCACTCCCTGGAAGAGCTTATGTGAAAAGATCATACATGAGAATTCCTTCTTCCCCAAAACCATAAAATCCAGAGGCCAATTAAATGCACCCAAAACCGTGTGGATTTACTTCTCCATAGTTCAAAAATGGAAAGCTATCATCATGGGCGATGTTATGTTCTCCTACCTTTTTGAAGGTGGTGACTTACAATATTCTGAAAATACCAGTCTGAAATATGATGTGGTCATAAACCCGAGGGCTGCCCTTTGGGGCACGGGAGAACCTGAGCTCCCCACGTGGAGGGGGCTGGGTGCTCAACAGAGCGAGCAAACAAGCAAAGTGATGAGGACATTTAAGCGGGAGAAATAAATGAAAAAAAGGAAGAAAAAAACCCTTATTTTCTAAGACTTTGATTACGTTGTCTTTAACACATACCCCAGACCTACAAGCCTTGGGACCATCCCCCACCTGCTACCAAGGCCGCCCCGATGCACGGGGGCCCTCTCTACCTTCCTCTGCATCTTTACGTCCACCACTCGTTTCACAAGCTCTGACATCAAAGCACAGGAGTTCCAATCGATAGCCTGGTTCCCTTATTAAAATAAGAATTCTCATAAAATCATTATCAGAATTTGTTTTAAAAAAGTAAACCTAAGAATTACTTTTTTTAATCAACTATTATGTCTATGATTACCCCCAATATACAGCCTCTGTCAGGCATGAAATGTGACATAACTAACGGGGGGAGGGGTGGTCAGCAGTTACTAGACGTGCCCTGGAGCAGCCAGTGTCCCAAGGTCGCTGACCCTTACGTGTTGTAGATTTCTATTTCGTTCGTTCATTCACTTCAGACTTTCACTCAAGGATGCACAGAGCACGGAAGACGTGCCAGGTGCCCTTCTAGCTGCTGGGGAATCAGCACAGCAAGAGGGACAAGCTCTCTGCTCTCAAGGAACTGATGCTTTAGCTGCAGGAGCAGATGGGAGTAAGGAGACAGGGTGAAGCGCCCTGAAGGTCGGGGCAGTGAGACAGGCGCGGGGTGGGGGGCGCTTACTTCTTGCGGTCCTTGTCCTTCCGCACGTTACCACCCGGGGTCATAAAGGGCTGGCTTTGGTATATCTCGGAGGTAGCTTTCTTCTTAGAGAAGGCGATTATTTCTTCTTCCAGAAGTCTTCTCTTCTCCTCAAGCCTCAGCTTCTCCTCTTGGTGTACTCTCTTAAGGTGCTCAAACTTGGCCTGGAGCTGTGAAGTGAAGTACGGTTCCCGCTGAGGGATGTGCTGGGGCAGCCCATGCCCCGGCACCTCCCCACTGCAGCCCTGCTCACGCGGCCTGCACAGTGACATGTGGAATTGCTCTAACTTTAACTCTGAATGAGCTGCCATGCAAAAAACGCATGAACAAAACATAAAAACAGCCTCATGCACAAACCTCGGTTTTTTAAACGTTTGACCTCTTAGAGTTTTTCTTTTGCTCTACATTTTCCCCACAAAGCCTCTTCAAATAAAGTTTCAAAAATCCATTCTTAATAAAAGTGAGGGACAAATTACAAAAGCAAGTTATCAAAAAGAGGGAAAAAAGCCCTTATTTTCCAAATAAATTTACTACGTGGTAGTGAAATAGCTGTTGACTATACTGGTGAACCTGTTTGGAAAGCAAGTCTCAATTTAAATCAAGAACCTTAAAATCTGTTATGTTTTTCCCACGGTCATTCACCTTCTTGAAATCTAAACTAAATCAAAAAGTCCTGAATTTAGATTAAAGTTTTATACATAAAAATACAGTTGACCCTTGAACCTTGCAGGGTTGAAGACGCCAAACCCCGCTGGTTGAAGATTCGCGTGTGTCACAGCTCCGTAAGCACAGATGCACCGGTGCAGTCCTGTGGAATCGGTGAGTGAGAAACATCCACGTATAAATGGGCCCGTGCAGCTCAAACCCAGGTGGTTCAAGGGTCAGCTGCACTGGCTGGGTTTACACCGTAATTGGGAAAATATACCTGTGTCTCTAAGAGAGAGAACATTTTAAAATTCACTTATGCTAAATACACTCGGTGCAGTCATTAAAATGAGTTTTGCCAAAGTTTATAACAGTACAACATGAGAATTCCCTGGTTTGATTGTTGTTTATCTGAAAAAAGATCTAGAGACTTCAGCAGGTTCCTTACGAATCAGCTGTGGTGCCAGGAACACAAGCACAACATCTAGAATCTACATCAAAAAATAGCTTTGTTTTTGGCTCTCTGGTCTGGTTAGATAAATTTTCAATTAGTATTTTCAGTTCTGGGCAGCAACCTAACATTTATACAAAAAGTAGGACTTGGTTTCCAGAAAAGATGGCTTATGATCACTGAGGAAATTCATCAGAGGCTGAGGGCAGAGAGAGCAGAGAGCTACGCTGCTTCCTAATAAAAATCAGATGTTCCAGATACGGAGCGGGCTGGCGAGTGAACCGGCAACCCTGATGGCAGAGTTTACAGGATAGGGTTGAAACAGATGAAGTAAGGCCCGAAGATTCTCTTATTCCTGAGGATGTCATTTCCAGAGGGATCAGTTCCTTAGTATTTGCTTATGTAAGTGGTTCCTTATAAAGGAAGGAAGCATGTTCTTTATAAAAAGAAACATAAATCGGTGGTATGAATACACAGACTGGCAGCTCTCTGAGCATGCGTGCACCCTGTGGATTTGGGAGAGGAGCGGGGCAGCTGGCGGGTGACGCCTGGAAAGAGAGGCCACAGGGCAGATTTACGTTATGTGAACAGAGATACATCTCTGACAGACACTTAAACGGAGGGTGCACACTTTATATCCTTAAATATCCTGAAAGGTTATGGAGTACTTCATATATCATTTATGAGGTTGACTAAAAATTCCAGGAAAACTATGAAGAGAAAAACGTCTTAGAAAGGGGTCGGGGGCATGTGACTTATTCACATTCTGTGGAGTTCATGGCTTTCGTCAGTGACAGTCTCCTCCACCTGCAGGAAGCGCTCGCTCACAGCTCCAATATTCACTACAAGGCCTTCAACTCAGACACATTTTCAAGTTCTTCTGTGCTGTTAAACTACTCACGGATGCTCTGAAGCCTCTATGGCCAATGTGGTACGCTGCTGTCTCTTGTAAACCTGCTTCTAAGGACACTATACATGCTGTTGCTCAGTGATCCTTTTTAAAGTATCCATTTTAAAAAGTGAATACCAGAGACAACATTCCTCTCTTGCCAAACTAGTCAGTGTCTTTGACCTCTGTACTTGGCTGGAGACCCCGGAAGTGTCACTGACAAGCACCCAGCGCTGCGGCTCAGCTGCACTGAGTGCAAACCTCGCTGCTCATCCTGGACTCCCCACGTCCAGGTTCTAGTGCAGCTGTACTTGTTTACTGAAAATTATCTAGACTACTTTTAGAAACAGGAGAGGCATAAATACTAAGTGAACAACTAACCAAGAAACAGACTTGCCTATAAAATTCAGAAGTAGTAACATTTTAATGTTGGTCATGCACTTCACCTGAGGGATAAATATAAAGTGCACTTTTTCTTGTGGTGGGGAAGGGCTGTGCATGCAGGATGATGTTAACAAAGATGCCATCTAAACAGTATCCTGACATGATATCTGTCCTGTGCATCTGCCTACTCTAGTTACCTGACGCTCACTGCATTTTCAGCTAACTCTGTACTATACATGAAAATCCGCCAAATTCATACAAAAGGTGAATTGCCAAGGATATTTTAATAACAAGGCCATCTAATACAGACTTAAGTAACGTTTTGGGTTACCTGCCAGTATCTTATTGATGTAACTAGCTTTGAATGTCCCACTTTGCCCAGTAGAGACCTGGTTTACACCTACCTATTGTCCAGTGTAACTACTAAAAAGCCTCCTTTCCCTCTAAAACTGCACTTACACTGACGGTAGATTATATGGCCCTCCTTGGTCCTTCAACTGATGGCTCTTTTTTAAATTTTTTTTAAAATTTTTGGCTGTGTTGGGTCTTTGTGGCCTTGTGCAGGCTTCCTCTAGTTGCGGTGAGCGGGGGCTACTCTTCATTGCGGTGCACAGGCTTCTCATTGTGGTGGCTTTTCTTGTTGCGGAGCACGGGCTCTAGGCCTGCGGGCTTCAGTAGTTGTGGCTTGTGGGCTCTAGAGCACGGGCTCAGTAATTGTGGCTCACGGGTTCTAGAGTGCAGGCTCAGTAGTTGTGACACATGGGCTTAATTGCTCCGTGGCATGTGGGATCTTCCTGGACCAGGGCTCGAACCTGTGTCCTCTGCATTGGCAGGTGGATTCTTAACCACTGCGCCACCAGGGAAGTCCTAACTGATGGCTCTTGAGTTATGCGAGTGAAGATGACCCCCAGATGCCCTGCACCAGACCTGACTCTAACGTACCAGCCTTGCAGGATGAAACTGGTCATGAGGGAACTTACTAATATTATTGTAATATTAATGAAACAGGCCAGTAATCTGCTTCTAAACCTATATAATTAAAAGTTTAGAACTCTTGTGACAACTTGGTTTAAACTAACTTCATTAGTTTTAATATAATATTCTTAACACGAAACCGCTTGAATCACAAAAATAAACATCTATGAAGCACCTACTGACAAATAATACTTCTCTTTTTCTTTCAACCATTTGGTCACTCTGAATTTTCAATTTCCTTTTAAACAATATGCATTTAAGCAAAATATTCTTATGTGGGGTTTGAAAAATTAAAATTCAACTATAAACCACTTCTACATCTTCTCTCCTCACTGGAGAAACTGAGAACCATGATGTATGAGAGAGAAACTCTTACAAGAGAAGCATCTACTAATCAAAAGAAAAATCAGCACCCTATTTCCTACTCATCACAACTCCTTCCTCAATATTTGTATTTAAAAATAACTCCAGGGACTTCCCTGGTGGTCCAGTGGTTAAAAATCTGCCTTCCAATGCAGGGAACGCGGGTTCTATCCCTGGTCGGGGAACTAAGAACCCACATGGCGTGGGGCAACTAAGCCTGCATGCCACAACTACTGAGCTCGTGTGCCACAACTAGAGAGGAGCCCATGCATGCACCGCAACGAAAGATTCTGCGTGCCACAGCTAAGACCCGACACAGCCAATAAATAAATAAATATTTTTAAATAAATAAAAATAACTCCAAACTAGGAACTGTTTTCAAATAAGAGATTGAACAAAACAGAACACCCAAATGCAATATGAGACCTAAGATTGAATTCTGGTTCAAAAACAAAAAACCACCGAACAGAAAGCAACAATAAAAGACAATCTTGGGACGAGTGGGGAAATTTGATTGTGCACTGGGGATTAGGAGAGTCTGTGGCATGCTATTCCTGTTCTTAGGTGTAGTACTGGTACTGTGGTTATGGAGGAAAATGCACCTGAGCTTCAGAGATGCATGAAAGTGCCTGTGATAAAGTGTTGTGATGTCTACAACCAGCTTTCAGACGACCAGGGAAACACACACACTAAAGACAGCAAAATGTCTATCCTAAATCTAGGTGTGGGGAGGGACACAGGTACCCCGTACTTTCACTTTCCCATTGTTTGAACTTTTTCAAAATAAAGATCAAAATTCAAATTATAAACAAGATAGATTATTTTACAAAACCACTTACTACAGAGTTTATTGAAATAGCAAGTACTATAAGGGTACTTAAAATAATAAATTTGTAGCATTAAATTACTTTACAAATAACTCTTCAGGAACTCTTACATCGCAAGTTCATTTGTATTAACATTTCTGTCTTCTCTTAGAGATTCCTTTTTGCAGCTCATCCTTTTTGACCCTCATCTTAAATGTGGCCATTTATTTAAAAGCAGCCATTACAGTAAAGTCTACAGAAAATACCTTAACTCAAGTAAAACTAAAACTGATCCTTGGAGAACCAGAAGCAAACCAAACTCACTGCGGATGGTTTTGCGCCCAGGCTGCCCAGACCACCCACCTCCAGGAAGCCTGACTTCAAACTCAAAGGCTAGTTAACAGCTCTCAGAGTCACCTACTTCAAACAACAATCCCAAGGACTCAAAACTCTCAGAAAAGGCTTCATCAAGCCACAGCTAAAACACTTCTGGCTTCTGGCTAAGGTATTTAAAATGCTTCTTAGTAACCTAGTTCTTTACAAGTCCTCGATAAACCACTTCTAATGGAAGATACCTTGTTCAAAAAGGCAAAAATTTTTGTTTCCAGCCTATGCTTTTTTTTGGAAGTCTGCATCCAAAGAGTATGTGTTAAAATACAACAGCTGCTTTTTAAGGAACAACTAGTTTTCAAAACCATCTCGGAATTCTTGAGATAATTATCCCCAGGTTAACAGGACACCCCAAATAAGTGCACATCCCAACAAACCAGCGCACTTGCCTCTCTCTCAGCTTCTTTCAATACGGCTTCTTTCTCCTTCACACGCTGCACAAACAACTGCTTCATTTCTTCCTCCTTCCTCTGACGTTCACCATAAAATTCGTGTCTTTTGGCTTCGTAGGTCTCCTGAAGACTGAAAAATTATTTATGGTACTCTCATATTAGCGAGATTACATCACAAACTTGCGAACACTCGGTCCGCGTTAGGCCCCGTGACCATCACAGCACACGTGGCTCCAGGGAGCGCGGATCTGTCTGCGGGTCCCTGCTTTGCCGGTGCTCCCAGAGGTGCTCATCTCACCCCAGATGGATTCCTCCTTCCACCTCTGTTGGTTCCTCCCCTCCCCTCATTGCCACGTCCGATCACCAGGCTCTGCGGGCTCAGCCTAAGACCCCGACATCACTTCAGTCCCGTCTTGTTTTGATTTCTGCAGACACCGTGTTCAGCCCAACTTGATCTTTGTGCTTTTCTGCCTTCGCTACTGGAATAATCTCCCAGCTGAGCTCTAGGCTTTTAGTTCCTCTTTCTTTCATTTCGTCCTTCCTGCCACTCCTAAGATTTTCCCACCAAAAACAGACATCTCCTTATCTTTTTCCTCTGCATTAGTTATATTATCTACAGGATAGCAGCACTTAAGAAACGTCACAATCTGGCCCAACAGACCCAATCCCCCTAAGGTTTCAGCTGTACCAACCTAACCTTTGTTCCTAAGACGTGCCACACGTTTCATGCTCCAGCCACTGCCCATTTCCCAGCCCTCCCTCTACTCACTAGTCCTGTCCCTCGCTTCTCCAGCCTCCCCAGCTGGAATCCACTGTTCCTCCCAAGCACTTCCATGGCTCTTTGTTTATACCTCTTCCTGGCACTTACACCCCACCTGCCTCTCTCTCCTAACAGCATCTCCATAACCCAGCTATCCAGTAGAGCCCTCCAGATGTTTCGGTTTCTTCACAGATGTTCACCTAATGATAGAAACTGCAGGGAAGTAGAGCCAGTTTAACCAAGCAGCACAGGGACTGTCCTGGAACTCCACGGCCAGTGCCTGCCTGTCTTACTCATGGCATTTCAGAAGAACCACAGACCTTATATCCGGCAATGCAGGGCCCTTCCATTTCAGCTCACTTGGAGAATATCCCCAAGGTTTAACAGGGAACACAGATTCACTTTCCAGCTGTGTCACAGTTAGAAATTTCTATTACTTATAAAAATATAGCTAAATAGATTTAAAATGTGATGAAATTCAGGAATTTTACTAATCTTATAACTGGAGAAATCTTTCATGGCTAGAACTGTATAAATTTAAGGAAAAACAAAGGAAGAAATGTTACACCATAGCACTTGCAGCTGAGCATGAGTGTGGTACTCAGAGCATGTGCTCCAAGGAGGAACAATCCTACACATTGTCTTTAAGAGCAAAGTTCACAAATGTACGGAATGCCCTAGGTAACCACATAAATGCCTCTAATCTCGAGGCACTTTACTTTCTATAAGGTTTTTTGTTTTTCTGTGTTTGTTTTGGTCTTATTTTAAAGAAGCCTCTAAATCGATCAGGTCACCTTCGCCCACGTTTCACTGGTCCTACACTGGACTGATAGCCTTTAGTGGCAAACTTAGTTTAAATAATGTATCTAAATCATGTCAAATCAAAGTTTTAAAAAGTTCTCACTAATTTACTTACACAAGCACTTGAGTTGTTCAGGAGGAAAATCAAGCCACCTGGCAAAGAGAAAAGACCAAACACTTGCGGAATAGCTGCTACCAGCAGGGACTGGTCTGGACTCACTAATTCCCGCAGCGCCATGAAGAACAAAGCACTAACACTGTCCTTCAGGTAAGAAGACGACGCTCGGAGAGGTAAAGTCACCTGCACAGAGGGACAGAGTTAGCAAGTACAAAGCTGGGGCTGGAACTTGATCAGACGTGCTCCAAAGCCTGTAGCCCTAACCAGCATAAATCCCGCCTACAGTGATGCCTCAGCAAGAGGTAAAGAGGAAACACTGGTCCCGCGTGTTCTGCACCCATCACACACGCCCACCGTGACAGGTAAACTCACAGAGCCAACTGCACGGAAAGAGACCGCACTGTCTTTCAAAAGGTGGTAATGAAACTCTGAGAGGGCCTGCAAGGAGTGGCTGTGAAACTAATGCAACCACTGTTGACTGCCATGGATCTGAGAATGAAAAAGAGCTCTCCTGCTGCCGTGATAGTTAATGCAGCATCCTACCCTAGTTGCAAACGTCACTGATTGAAGGCAGAGCTGAAAATGAAAGAGGAAGAAAATGCATCCTTGATTGCTCGTGCCCATCAGGAAAACCGCTGCGTCCCCCTCACTCAGGACCTCCCTGAGCTCCAGGTGCAGCTCTCACAGGCCTGATGAGCGTCCACCACAGACCAAGTGCAGAAAGACACAAAGGTTATGACACAAAAAATTATGCCAAACACTTAAGAAACTCTAAAATACCACACAAATCTCCCTTCCAGACTCTGAGGGCCCAGAGCACTTCAGTGATGGTAAACGAGACTGGTTTTGTTCATCTAAAATAACTTGGGGATTTGAGGTTGATAAAAGCATGTTTCATGAAGTTTAAATAAGTAAACATCAGTTAATTAAGACTACAGGGGTACACATAATGCTGACCCCCTGGACCTCATGACAAGCATGAGATGGGTGTGGGTACGTGGGGACACAAACCATGACTCAGCACAACCGTTCAAGTGAAACAGAGATGGAGACACTGCGGGGCTGCAGAGAGAAAGGCCGGGCCATAAAGAGCAGAGCGCAGCCTACCAGGCTCCTGTAACTAACTGTTCTTATTGATAGATACGATACTGAGGGACAGAGTTTACGTGCCAACCAAATTACAGTGACTGTTGTTGTACACATCCCAAATTAAGTGGGAGGATTCCCAAGAAAACAGTACAAGTTCTTAAACCACACTGGTGAAACCTTCCTAGACCTCGGGCTATAAAGAACTACAGGAATTTCATCAAATAATTTATTCACAAATGAGAAAGCACCAAGAGGAGAGAAGATTCTGCTGCGCCTGACCCAGGGAATCCCATCTCATCAGGACTGCAGGCCTGGGCAGAGCAGGGGGCCACCAGCTCCCAGGCAGGTGGGCAGGGCCTCCCTCACACTGAGCTCGAGCCCCCGGCCTTCTTGCTTGTCCTCTGCAAGCAACCTGCAGCCACTGCTCCTGCCCACTCTGTAACCTGGCCTCCACTGAAGAGCCTCCTTTCCCAGTTTTCCATTCTTCACCTGTCCAGTGGGCAGACGCTCCCCAACTGAGGAAATGCTAAAAAACGGCTGTTCTGAGTGCCCGCCCACCATCTCTCTCTCCTGTTGTATTATTATTCTGGTTACCTTTGGAGAGCTACTTCTTCCCGCGGGATGCATTCTGGTGGGACGGGCAGTCAGGCTCACACCCACCCAGCCAGAACACGGGCACGTGTCCTAAGCTGGGCCTGCTGGACATCCCCCTTCCTGGAAGGAAGGCTGGAAATGGTTTGTTCATGAATGAAACTGGTTTTCTCCCTTCAAATCTGCAAGCCCTGGGCTTCCCTGGTGGCGCAGTGGTTGAGAGTCCGCCTGCCGATGCAGGGGACGCGGGTTCGTGCCCCAGTCCGGGAAGATCCCACATGCCGCGGAGCGGCTGTGCCCGTGAGCCATGGCCGCTGAGCCTGTGCATCCAGAGCCTGTGCTCCGCAGCAGGAGAGGCCACAGCAGTGAGAGGCCCGCGTACCGCCAAAAAAAAAAAAAAAAAACTGCACGCCCTGGCCTGTGCCATCCTTTTTGACTCAGATGGCGTGTTCCTCATTATTGTCAAAGAGCGGTCAAGGGAGCAACTGGACTGTATCACACTGCTGTACTTCCACAGCAAAACCCTCTCACTTTCAACACGGCCACCTCTCCCTTCCTTCTTGAGACCCTCTTCACTTGGCTTCCGCGACACGACCCTGCTGGTTTCCTCCTTCCTCTACCCTAGGCTTCTCAACCGCTTCTGTCTGCTGCTTCTGCTGACACACATTCAACGGACTCAAGGCTGTTTCCAAGGCACCTTTCTTTCCAAATGTACTTCTCTCTCCAGGCATCTCACCCATACGCAGTATTCAATTAACCACCTCTTAGCGTCTGTGACTCTGAAGTTCATCCCTTTGGCCCAGCCCTCTCGTCTCTCCTCTGAGCTCCAGATAAATAGCCAAAGTGCCTACATGACACTGTCACTTGGATGTTTCAGAGGAAACTCTAAGTCCCCAGGTCCCAGCTGAGCTAACGACCTCCATCCTGCCCCAAGGAGCAGCCAGTGCGCCTCCAGAGACACTACCTTGTGAGGGGTACAGCTGCCTGCCGAACTGATCCAGGCCAGCAGAAGTCTTCTTTTGGCATCTTCTGCTCCTTTACCTCGTTGCATCTGAACAGTCACTAAGTTCTTTCACTGTTATCTTCTAGGCGCCTCTCAGACACGCCCAGTTCTGTCCTTGCTGCTGGTACTTAGCTCCTCAGCACCTCTGCACACCCTCCGACCCCTCCCTCACACTGCAGCCAAGAGTGATCTTTTAAGTGCAAATACCGTATCGGTATCACTGCTTCAAACTCTGTGTCTTTCCCCGAGGACAAAGACCAAATCCCCACCAGGCTGCCCTGCTCCTCCGACCTTCTTGCAGAGACTTAAAGGTGCCTTTCTCTCTCTGCCTTCCAGGTCTCTGCATATGTCTCCTCTGTTTTCCCCAGGTAGTAAAAGCTCAGAACAATAAGTGCCTCAAGGAAGCCTTCCCTAATTTTCCAGATTAAATCCAGATGCCCTCCCCCCATGATACACCACCTCTCCTTTTGTGCACATTTCACAACCATAATTCATTGTGCAATTAGTTGTTTGGTTTTGGCCTCCCTCCCCGTGAGAATATAAACCCCATGACAGCCAGGACTAGTCTCCTTCAGTATTACCTCACCAGCACTTAGCCTAGAGCACTGCGAACACTAGATGCAGTATTATTCACTGCTGACTCCAAAGTATCATCTCAGCCTTCACTTCTCCCCGAGCTCCAGATTCGTTTATGAAATAACCTCCTCTAAGTCTTCACCTGAAGATTTAATAATCAACTGAAATGTAACATGTCCCAAACTTCTCAGTTACCCACCAGGAAGTCTACCCCTTCCCCTGTCTTGCTCATAACAATGAACATCACCACCGTTCACCCAGGTTCTCAGGTGGAAAACAGTAACTGCAGCTACCACCCTGGCTTCCTCTTTCCTTTACATCCGTATCCAGACCATCAGAGAGTCATGTTGACGTCACCTTCCAGTCCCATGTGGTAGCCATGCTTCTCACCACCTCCGCCACTGCCACGCCAGCACAGGCCCCTGTCTGCTCGTACTTGGATGCCCACAGCAGCCTCCTGCCCGGGCCTCCTCACTCCCCCAGACCCTGATCACCACACAGGGCAAGAGCATCTTCCTCTCTGCACCCACGGTGCACACCTGGCCAGTGACCAGCAGGAAGTGTCTGCTGAAGGGCTGAGTGGGAATTTTCATTTAAATGTGATTCTTCGGCTCCATACCCGGAAACTGCGAACCTGCATTTCTGAGTCCTCCACAGGTGACTGATGACTGAGCCACCAGGCACCTGAATCCCTCTCCTCCAGCACGCAAGGCCGCCCCGCCTGCTGTCACTCAGGATCCGCGTCTCCTTCAGGCACGTGGGGACCCCTCACCACCCACAGACTTGAAAGAGCGAGAAGTGAAGCCTCCTGGGAAACACGAAGGGAAGCCAATGCTAGATGCTTTCTCTTCAGCAGAGAAAATCATCGCTTTACCAGAGCTGGCCCGTAACTAGTGCTTCCTTTACAAGATATTTTCCTAAGTTTAGTCATTCCAAAACTTTCATCAGGATAAAAAACAACAGCTTTGTAGTTAATATGATTCATAGTCCAGGTTTTTAAAATAATAATCAATACTCTTTCACCTTCTTCACATAAATACAAAAATAAAACCAAGTAATGAGAGATTTTTCCTTTGGTTACTCACTTCAGCAGATGCTGAAATCCTGGGCTTCTGCCCTGTGTCCTCCCTTCTACTCGAACTCCCTGAGTCGGGTAAGGACAAAGACCTCCGAGGGCGGCACGGAGAGCAGAGTCATTAATCGTAGCAGGTGGCGCCACCTCCCGATGTGGGAGACTCTCTGTCATCCTGGGCAGACGGAGAGGCCCACCCCACCTCCCTCCCTGGCTGCTCACCTGAGCGGCTTGTTCTCTGGGCCCGTGTCTGTGAGGCCCATCTCCTCCAGTTTGCGGCGCCGGTACAGCTCGTAATGCCTCGTGTGCGTCTCATCTCGCAGATCCTCCATGTTCGTACAAATGAGCATCTCCCGGAGCTTGACAAAGTCGCAGTGGTTTTCATTTTCCACTAGCCGGAAAACAGAAAACAGCAATATCGATGTTTAATCCTGACATATAATTAGTATTTGTTCAATGGACGAGTAAATGAAAACACATTTGAAATAACCCAAACAGCGAAATGATCAGTCTGATTTAACAGCTATGGTTGTTTCATACAAGTAACCAAGGAAGCAATTCTTGTATTACACACACCGAATTATAGGCGATATTGATTAACAGAGGTTTGCTTAAATTTAGTAGCCAAGGATAAACAGGAAATAGGAAAGAAATACATTCTATTCTGTACCATGTGCTCCAATCATTTCACTAGTATTTTGTTAACAGTTTATAAACCATCCTTAGGACGTTTCACATACTGCCTGGAAAGAGTATGTAATATTTTTTCACTAAAACTTCAAGGTGGTAAATTCTGCACACTCGAGAACACCACCTGTGCCTGCTGTAAACATCAAATGCTTGTCACACCATGCCACATTTGTGATTCTGCGTCACATGTGTTACTGTGATCAATAGTCTTAAGTACAATTATTGCCTTTATATTTTCTATACATTAAAAATGTTAAGTTTTGTCAATATTTTCCACTAATTACAAAATTTGTCAACTTAAAAAAAGCAGCACTGGGGCTTCCCTCGTGGCGCAGTGGTTGAGAGTCTGCCTGCCGATGCAGGGGACAGAGGTTCGTGCCCTGGTCCGGGAAGATCCCACATGCCGCGGAGCAGCTGGGCCCGTGAGCCATGGCCGCTGAGCCTGCGCGTCCGGAGCCTGTGCTCCGCAATGGGAGAGGCCACAACAGTGAGAGGCCCACGTACCACACACACACACACACACACACACACACACACACACACACAAAGCAGCACTGGGAAACCAGTACCAGCAGGGGTAATCCATTCCCCATTAGTTGGCATCATGAATGAATGAGCCAGTCAAGTGCTAATTACTTACTCATTGTAGAGTTAGACAAATGCTAAAAATTATTACTTGGCTGACTGGTTTTTTTGGGAAATAGTTGGCAATACTTTGATGAGTAAAAATATATAAATTTACAAAGTGGTTTATTGTGTCACAGAATTATCTAGTACTTAGTTTACGTACTATGTTTAAACAATACTATTTACGCTCAAATTTTGTTCAAAGTACCCGACCAGTGACTCCCACCTTCTGAACGTCCTGGTGCACCTGGGCAGGTAACGTGATCTAAGACAGGAAGTAGGGAGGCTGTGCCTTGCGCCTCTGCAGACGTGGCTAAAACAGAACAGAGCCAACCCTTCTGACAGCCAATCATAACCCCAAATCAGCATCACCTCCTAGAACACATTAAATTCAACTTTCAGGCTGTCAGGCAGCGCACATATCCTCGTTTATCTCCTTTACCTTGTACGATGCCCCAAGGGTACTGGCGAGCTTTGACCATCTTATTTCCAACTTTCACCTCATCCATACTTCCTACCACAGCAAACGGCAAGTGTCCCTGGAAAGGAGCCAGGACATCAATCACATCTCATACCAGTAAAAACAGAGAAGAGAAAATTTACTAAATAACAAATGTGTTAAAGCCAAATGATCTGCTGTGCCTCAGCTTTTAAAATGTGCCCTGTGAATATGTGTTCACAGCTGTTCACGTGTATGCCAACTGTTCTACAGAGTCATCTTCAGGCCCTAGAGAGAGAATTATTTACTGAGCATGCCCCACACGTATTCCTATTTTGCTGCAAGAATACAAAAACAGAATTCTAGCACAGGTATCATTTCCCTCATTATTATCTTGGTCCTAAAAGACAAAGATAACGTTGAGGAAATCACACACACACACCCCCCATATAACCAAAGTGTATATATATAGTGTATATCTACATATATAACACAAATATAAAATAATATTTAAGTCCCAAACTAATGCTAAATACAAATGTTATAGAAATTTAGAGGAGGGAGAGGTCTCTTTGGGCAGGAAGACACAACCCAAACTGGAGACGGATCAAGCAGAATAGGAAGAACTAGCATAGTAAGGAGAAGATTTTGAACAAAGATACAATAGCTGGATTTAATAGCAGTGAGTAGACCGTCCTGTCTGAAGCTGAGGATTAATGTAGGGGAAAAGTCTAATGTAAACAGTATCATGTTTAATATTTAATAATTGACAATATTTAGTCTCTTAATTGTACCCCTCTGAAAACTTATTCCAGGTGGGCACAAAAAACAAATTAGATATAAAGACAATTTAACACACAGAAATTAATATCACTTCCCTTTACACTAGTCAGCTTTCTATATATTTAAGTATCTTAATATGAACAAAGTATGAAAAAATCAGAAAAAAGGGGAGAAATGGAACAAACAGGTACCGAATGTCACTGTGTCAGGCAGTGAACAAAGCTGTATCCTCACAACAACCCTTAAGACAGGTATTATTAACCCAATTTCATAGATAAGTTAACAGTCTCAGGGAGGTTAATAATTCCCACAAGAACACATGGTAAAGTCTGACTCCAAAACCCGTGATCCGTCAAAATATAACCAAGTATTTAAGAAATCTGGTAGCCTCAAGTAACACAAAGAACTTAGTCATCCTCAGTCACACTAAGTTATGTATAATTAAAATATACTAAATATATTCTGTATTAAAATATTAAAAAATTATGTGAATATTTCATATGTACCTGTGACCTTGTAAGGGAGAACGAGCTTCAGTACCAGATTAGAAAGCTCTCCTTAAAGATTTTAGGATCCTAAAGCATTCTGAGGGAGGCCGTAATGTCTTCTCATGTTCTTAAAGACAGGACAGAAAGGAATCTTTCTAAGGCAATTAAATATGGTTCCACAAAAGATGAAGCCCGGTCTCACAGATGTATCACTTCATTTAGGTGAAAGTAGGAAGGAAAGAAAAATGCTCAAAAATATATTCTCATTATACTTTTCCAACTCTAGAAAATAAAACATTTCCCTATACTGGACTCTTTCAAAATTCACCTTGTTTTGGAAGACAGAAGTGAAAATACATTAGTAGCAGCGTTACTTACTTATAAATCACTTTTTTCATATGTAAAACAGAAATAATATTCAGTTAAGAGCTTACATTCATTGAAGCATTGACTTTAGCAATAGTTTCATCATCTGTTGGGAACTGGTATATCTGAACACCATTGCTGACCAATTCACTCATGAGCTTGATCTTAAACTTCTGTAATTCAGTTTTAGAAATTGCATCTGCTTTGGCAATCACTGGTATAATGTTCACCTATTAAGAATAAAGAGAAACAAAATCTCATGATTGAGGATTTATTTTTTAATCCTGAAGCTTTTGCATTCAAAACCACTCAGTCCCTGACAAATTTCCTTGACCTAGATCAGAGGACAGGCAAACTACAGTCCACTCACTCCCTGTTTACATAAATAAAGAGTTACTGGAACACAGCTAGGCCCATTCATTACACATTACATATTTCCTATGGCCACTTTCATTCTATAATAGCAGAAGTGAGTAGTTGTATCAGAGGCCCACGACCTGCGAAGCCTGAAGTACTTACTACCTGGCCCTTCACAGGAAAAGCTTGCCAACTCCTGACGTAGAATCATTGGCTTCATTTTTACCAGATAATCGTATACAACCACTCCTACAAATGCTGGCCTTACAATAACTGCTTTTAAAAAGCAGAGCTCTGGCACTTCCCTGGTGACAACAGTGGTTAAGAATCCGCCTGCCAATGCAGAGGACACGGGTTCAAGCCCTGGTCCGGGAAGATCCCACATGCCGCGGAGCAACTAAGCCCATGCGCCACAACTACTGAGCCTGCGCTATAGAGCCCTCAAGCCACAATTACTGAGCCCACGAGCCACAACTACTGGAGAACTCGGGCCTAGAGCCCATGCCCCACAAAAAGAGAAGCCACCGCAATGAGAAGCCCGCGCACCGCAACGAAGAGTAGCCCCCGCTCACCGCAACTAGAGAAAGCCCATGCGCAGCAACGAAGACCCAACGCAGCCATCCACCCACCCATCCATCCATCCATCCATACATACATAAATAAATAAAGCACAGCTCTTATAAAGTTCATCTTTCATCTGAATTCAGGTTTAGAAATCTCACATTTTCTTCTCTCAGTCTCTGACAATTCCATCATACACAAAATAAATAAAATGTAAGCCGTGAGCTGAAATCCACTGCATAATTATTAAGAATTTTTTATTTCTTAATACTCTAAGCACTAATTAATCAGGGTGACTGATCTCAGCAGACCTACGGAACAGGCCAAGGGCCTCCTTCTGCCTCTCATTTAAGCAGGTCCCTTTTCCCAATGACTTCATCTGACCTGCACCCCATTGTCAGACTCTTACCCAGATGTTGAAAGAAGGAGATTTTACGAATACCAACTAAAAACGTTCACGACTCAAAGGAATAACTTTCTCAGCATTGTTTTTTTTAAAGTAATTTTATTTTATTTTTGGCTGCGTTGGGTCTTCATTGTTGCACGCTGACTTTCTCTAGTTGTGGTGAGCGGGGGCTGCTCTTCGTTGCAGTGCACGGGCTTCTCATTGCGGTGGCTTCTCTTGTTGCAGAGCACAGGCTCTAGGTGCATGGGCTTCAGTAGTTGTGGCACATGGGCTCAGCAGCTGTGGCTCGCGGGGCTCTAGAACGCAGGCTCCGTAGTTGTGGCGTACGGGCTTCGTTGCTCCGTGGCATGTGGGATCTTCCCATATCAGGGATCTAACCTGTGTCCCCTGCACTGGCAGGTGGATTCTTAACCACTGTGCCACCAGGGAAGTCCCCCTTTCTCAGCATTATTTAAAAGTCCTATCACTGGCCTGAGAGGAAGAGATGTGGGGTCCTGAAGACCAACTGACCTGCGACGCTAGTTCTGTATGATTAACGTCCCCACCAAAGAGTGATATCTCCACAAATTCAGGGGTTTATAGGTCTTTTGGGTTATTAGTTCGTTTTTAGTGAAAGACTTCAGGCTAAGTAGTCATGTGTGCCCAGAGAGTGAGCTATCAATGTAATTTTCAGAATGCAAGTGGCAACTAAATATCGTAATCCTTTTCTATTCTTAGATGCATTTTCTTCTCCAATTTCACACTGATTTACTGTGTGCATTTGGATTTATTGGTCTTAAATACGTTCCAAAGGAGGTAAAGATTTTTCCAACTATCCATGAAATAAACTTTTCAGCAATTGTGGGTAAACAGCTTTGAAGATAAGTTAGTCAAAGTATATAAAAATTTGATGCCAAATTCTTGATTTTGGTATCATATAATATTGATACATAGATATTCAATAAATTATGCCAAGTTAGTAACTTCTAATTGATTCCACTATTAATAGCAGAAGCAGGCCAGTGTACATACATGACGTTAAGCTTTTTGATTGTAGCATACGCGCCTGAAACTGACCTTTGCTGAGGCATCTATTTCAAAGACATCCATTCGAATAAACCCACGGCAGCTGCGGACATAGCTACTGGCTACCATCAGGTAAGGAACCGGGCAGCCCTGCCTGGAGGACCCCCTTTCAGAAACCCTAGATGGCCGAGCCTGGAGCAACCTGCCTCTCCCTTGCCAGCCCCAATTTGCACGCTAGTGCTTTAAAGTCACCACCAAAGGGGGAACCTGTGAAACCCCAGATGCCTCACCCTCAGACCCTGATAGAGGCTGAGCCCAGGTTCACGACCCCTCCCTCCCTCCCCCCCACTCCCACCCCACCGTGTGGCCTTGAGTGTGCTGTGTGCCCTCAGGACCCGTAGGGACAACCCTTGCTCCTCGGAGTCCCCTGAGGCTTGTTGCTGATGTGCATCCTGGGACCCTAAGAACCAAGAGGGCTGGCCCAGCCACGACAGTGGCCCTGGCGGAGGGGGACGTGGCACCACCCGCACAGCAGGTAACTCTCCACGTGGAGGGAGCCGTGGAGCCCTGTAGTAAGAACAAGACACACTGTCGATTTAGTCCACCCTCACACCTGCCTTCGAGGTAGATACTCTCCTGGTTCTGGTTTGAGAGGCAGGGAGACGGACGCTCGGAGGGGAGAAACCTGCCAGGAACAAGGGGCGATTAGGTGGCAGAGCGAGTACTGCAGGCACCTCTGCCGCCACCAGACAAGCGCAGCCTGAGACAGAGCTGTGCGCTCTTGCGTTTATGTCCCTTGAATAAGATGGGTTTCCTGTATCAGACTCAACTATGAAAACAACCGGCTAAATGGTCAGAACATCCGATCAGGTGAACAGACTCTCACATCAGCTTCCTCCAGGCCCGTCACAGCCTGGGGACTGTGGCACTGGTCAGAAGCCAGCCCGTCTCTGCACCGACGCTGCACCCGCTGGCCCGCGTGCCTTCCACGCCGACTTCCGTACAGAAAGCAGCAGTGGCCAGATGCCCTTGCTTTCCCAGTCCTAGCTCACGAAATGCTCAGCCAGGTAACGGAGCTGCATCCCTCACACCATCAGAGGTCACAGGAGAACCCTGGAGACTTTTTTAGTATAAGACAGTAGTCTTTAACTGTCTTTTAAAGAAATAAAAAAACTCTGAAGTGACTTACTTTGTAGATACTATATTTTACAGCTCCCTGAACTTATACATAGCTCATTGGCTCAGAAATTCAAAAATAGGTTTTCTGGATACGGTTGGAATAAAAATGTAATTTACTGTAATATGTGGTGAGACTTTAGACCTTGATCTTCATCAGTGAGCTGCTTCTCACTTAACATGTCATACAGTAAAGTTAGTGTCAAATAAATTCTATAGTTAGGTGAAAATGAATACCCGTATTCTGGCATGCAATTTAATCACTAAAAAAGGACTAAAATTTTATGTTAATGCTTTTTCTTTGCATCTCATCTCCCAAACTGAATTTCTCTGGAAAACATCCTAAAATTGAAAATTATCAAATGTTTTTAAAATGCACAGAATAAGAGTTATGACATATGTATATATCATAAAGATACTTTAATAGTTCCCAAGTGAATGAACTTGGAACTATTAAAATGAACTGAAGCACAATGGTTGGTCCTTTTCCAAACCCACCTTGCTGTCCAGGCTTTTCATGGTCAAGAGATCCAGTGTCTTCAGAGAGTGGCCTGTCGGGGAGATGAAGTAGAGGCACACGTGGATGCGAGAGTCGTGGTAGTTAAAGAGGGAGCGTTTGATTTTCAGCTCTTCTTGGAGATAGGCCTCAAACTGAGCGTCGATGTAGTCAACAATTGGTTGGTAGCTGAAAAAACAATTATTTAAATATTTAATACAATATATTCATGATACCTTAATAAGGTATATGCATAAATCTAAAGTTTGAGATCTGTATTTTCACCAGTGAACAGTTGCTATCTATGCTAAACAGATAACTTAAGTAATAAAACAATGTGCAAACGTGCAGGTACAAAGGCAGTACTTTGAAACCATCAGAACAACCTGTGCTTTAAACCATTTTATAGAAACAACACTGATCGTACACTAATTCCCTCTCACACTCATTCACACACTGGAGCCCTTCTGGCACGGCTTCCCACACTTGCCAGGCTGCATCTAATTGCAACCAAACTGAACATGGCATGTTATTCTGCTGAGAGAAGGCACGAGTATCAACAACTTAAAAGATACTTAAGTCAAATTCCATGACTCCCTGCTGCTGAAATCGGATCGTGAGGTGTGGAAAGCATTAACGTAGTAAGGAGGAAGTGCATACCCACGTGGAAGCGCTAACTGGTCAGCGCAGGCATGACCTTACTTACTTACAAGCAAGGGAAAGCCCGTGGCAGCCGACACGTGAGTCCTTGCCTGGACCCTCCTCCCACCTGGTGCATCTGCCCCCACAGCTGTTCCAGGCTGTTCACCCTTCAGGGTGCAGCTCACAGCACGATGCACTGCAGACAACAGTTTGTGAACGGTCCACTTCATTTTGGTACGCTAAATCACCGCCTGTGAACCTCAACTTTCTATGCGTAACTATTCTCATCAGGCAAATCTGGGCTTCCAAGTGAAAAAAGCAGCAAACGGATCCTCTATCAAATTCCCTGGACACCTTTACACTTATCCCTGTAGCCCCTAAACAGAGCAGTCAGTAACTGTGCAGCTGCAGTACTAATAAACGTGCATTCAGCGGAACGCCTGGCCCTGCCAGTCCTCGAGGATCATCACCTCCTTCTTTCAAACTCATAGAACCCCCGTTGTCCCCAGGCACACGGGCACGCAGCTGGGGACAGAGACGGGACCGTACGCTTCTGTGCTCTCCACACAACAACACAACAGCACACCTTCACCACATCAGATGTACTATCGGGGACACCATCCTTGGGAAACTGGTCTAAATGTGACCCAACGTGATGCCATCCCCAAAATAATAAAACAGTAAAAATTAATCTGTAAGTACATATTTAACATAAAATTTCCAAAGAAGCTTCTATTAATGACTTAAAATAGATCAATTATAAATAGCCATAAACACTCCTCTATCTGAATGCTTTGCATAATGCCTGTCATAAATGAAAACCATAAACATTTTTTGTTAAATAAATAATAATAACATTAGAAATTCTTCCACAGTATTTTCCTCTAGGCTTCCGTTTCCAGTACCTTGCAGGTTCAGTCTTCAATGAAATGAAAGACACTGGCTTAAAATACAAAAACCACCTCCTTTTTCAAAGTACTCATAAAGGGTAAGGAAGTAACCACCTCAAAACTGAAGAGAGTAGAAACAGGGAGGTGAGCAGAGGACCAGAGCGGGCTTGGTAAATGGGCCAAATCCAGCCACGTTCCTTTGTTATTCATAGTCTGAGGCTGCTTTTTCGCTACAAGCAGAGTAGTTTGGACAGAGGCCGTAGGTTCTGCAAAGCTTGAGATATTTACTTCTCTGGCCTTTACAGAAAAGGTGTACCAGCCCCTGCACTAAAAGCATCAGTGCTAGTTTCATCCTGAGGCCAGTTTGTCAATGTGGTTCTTCGGCTTTGCTCCCGAAGGATCTGCGGGACGAGAAGGAAGAAAGCGAAGTCCAGGTCCACACAGGAGACTGCCTCCCCACACTGGGCTGAGGTCCTCAGATCTACGCCTTCAGTGCGGGAGTGAGCTAGAAGTAAACCCGCAGTTCCTCCCCCCTCCCCAAGGATGTGAGGGAAGGTTGCCCTGGCGCTAAATGAAGTTGGGAAAATAAACGGAGAGGGAGAACCAGCCTCAAGAACTTGTGGCCACAGGGTCAGCCCTCGCAGGAATCCACGGCCCGGGTTCACACATGGCCTCTGATTCTGAGAACCTCAAGCCACGAAACTAGGATCCTGAGTATTAACACCCAGAGGGACCTAATGTAAGCAAATCCAAATCTGTTCTGAGTATCTCCACAAATAACTTTTCAAAGATCATGAGAACTCCAATAAAAAAACAACCAAGCATATAGGGGAGAAAAGGCACAATGAATAAGAACCAAAGGAAAAAACAAACATCAGTACAATAACTGCAAAATTGCAATGTACTGGAATTATAAGATATAGTTACAAAATAGAGACAAAAGAAATAGAAATAAAGGTGAACTTGAATATACGTGCTGGGAATAGTAAAGTAACAAAAAGTGATCCTACAGATATGAATATGAACCACACAGAATGTACAGATTTGAAAACTATAATAACCAGAATGAAAAACTCATGGATTAGTTTAAAAGCATATTGGACACAGCTAAAGAGAGAATCAGTACACTGGAGGATAAATCCAAACTAATTATCCAGAAAACAATAGAGAGAAGAAAAAAAAGATAAAACTATGGAAGAGAGATTAATAAACACAGAAGACATAATGAGAAGGTCTAACATACATTTTAACACCGTTTCAGAAGGGGCAGAAACAGCATCTGAAGAGATGATGTCTCAGATTGTTTAAAAGAACTGATGATACTGTTCAGACTCAAGAAGTCAAACAAATCACAATCAGGATAAATTATAAATAAATAAAACCTAGATATATCACGGTAAAACTGGAGAACAACAAAAACAAAGATCTTAAAAGCACTGGAGGAAAATAAGGAGGATACTCTTAAGGGGAAGACAGACTCACAGCTGCCTTCTCAGCAGTAAAAACAGAAGCCAGGAGACAGTGGAATGGTATCTTCAGTGGGAGGAAAGAAAAAAAATGCCCACCCAGAATTGTATACCCAACTAAAATTTCAAGTATGAGAGTAAAACAGAAAATTTTGTTTAAGAGGGTAGTAAATACTGGCTATATAACATGTTAATAATACTGTCTTGTGTGGTTAGGAAGAAGAGAGAGAAAACATGACAGGGTAAGTTGGAGGGGTGGGGGGGCGGTTAACAGTTTAACTGTTCAAAATTCCATTTTATTGTCTATTTGTATCATCGAGGACAAGTACAAATATTAATTAACCTCAAACCTTGATTAGGTTAGAGATTATGTTTGTAATTTCTAGGGTAACAGCTACAAGAATAGAAATCAAGCAAGAAAGGAAAAAGAAACGTGAAACTCGCGACAAACAGAAAACTCAAAATAAGATGGTAAATTTAAACCTAAAATATCAGTAAATATATTACCTGTGAATGGACTAAGCACACAATTAAAAATAAATATTGTCACAGTGAATTTTAAAAAGGAAAACCATATGCTTGATCAGAAGCACACCTAAAGTACAAGAGTACCCAAAGGCTGGAGTGAAGGAAAAGAAGAGCACGCCTCCGCAAGGAAGTGACCTCTGACAACACAGAAGCCTCAAAGAGGAAGAGGTCGCTACCCAGTGACAAAAGCGTCTATTCTTCAGGATAAAAGAAAAGAAAAAGTTAATGGAAATGGGAAATATCAATACTACATATCAAAATGTGTGGGATGCAGCCACACTTAGAGGGTAAGTATGGGTAAAGCCATACTTAGAGGGTAATTTATAATCTTAAATACATGAGGCTGAGAATCAGTGAGAAATCAGAGAAAGTTAGATCAAAATCCAAGGAAAAGTAATTACAGATATAAGAGCAGAAATTAATAAAATAGGAAAAACAGTAAGTATAAAATTGATAGGATCGACAAAGCCAAAATTTGAAAAGACCAAGTAAACTTACCACACTTTGTCAAGGCTGACCAAGGAGAAAAGAAACAAGCACAAATAACCAGTACCAGGAAAGGATGATGAAGACAATGAAAATATATTAGAAGAATATTATCAACATCTTTAAGTAAATATATTTGGGAATTTGGATGAAACAGACTCCTGGAAAATTGTAACTTTTCAAAACTGTCTCAAAAAGCAACTCCAAATTGTCCTATAATCATTAAAGAAAATTAATAACTCAAAATCTTCTCAGAAAACTCCAGGCCCAGATGGTTTTACTGGCAAGTTCCACCAATCATTCCAGGGAAGAATAACTCTAATCTTACACACATTTTCCCAAAAAACAGAGTGAAAAACTCCCCAAACTCATTTTAGAAGGCTAACATAACATTTATTTTTAAAAAAAAAAAAAGTATAAGATACTGGTTGAAAACCTCACTTATAGACATAACATGCAAAAATACTAAAAGGAAAAAAAAATCAGATACAGCACAATATAAAAAGAATACCAAATGGTATCCAAGACTGCCAGGTTAATTTACCAATAAAAAGTCAGTTACTGTAATTCATCTTATTAAAGATTAAAGGAGAAAAATTACAATCTTTTCCACAGAATCCAAAAAATACCTGATAATAATATGTATTCATGATTTTTAAAAAACAACTCTTACTAATAGTATAAAGTAACTTCCTTATTCTAACTGAAAAAAAGAAAGCAGCACAATTCAGGGCAAAAAGGAAGCTTTCCCTTTGGAGTCAGGGCAAGGCAAAGATGCCCACTATCTCCACTGACTCTAGTGGAGTACTGCCAGTCCCAGTGCAGTCAGGTATTAAAATGCGAGAAAGGAAATAAAGACCACTGTCTTCAGCCATGCTGGAGGAGCAGCAACTGGATCCACACCCCGCCCCCGCCCCCACCCCAGCCCGGACAAAATATATGGAAAGGGGGTTTCAGACACAGGACAACAGGCAGTAAAAATGCTGATCACTGGGAGATGAATGAGGCGAGTCTACAGCCTCCCAGCCCCACTGCCTGCAGACAAGTTTCTGGGGCCCAGCACAAAAGAGGGCACAAAGCCTGGCAGACCCACTGAGGACGGAGGAGAGATAGGCGCTCAGGGAGGCCAAAGTACTGAGACTTCACCAGAGGGCGCCGGGGAGAAGCCACAGCACCCGCCCCAGGAGAAGGCACCGCCCCGGGGGAGCCCCTGGGGAAGAAGTGGGCTGTAGGGCACGTGAGGGGCCTCAAGGCTGTGGACATTTCCTATAACCGTCGTGGTGGTGGGTAGGAACTACACGTTTGTCAAAAGTAACTAAATTGTACACTTAAGCAAACAATGCATTGTATTATTCTATGTAAATTATACAGCAGTAGGGCTTCCTTGGTGGTGCAATGGTTAAGAATCCGCCTGCCAATGCAGAGGACACGGGTTCAATCCCTGATCTGGGAAGATCCCACATGCTGCGGAGCAACTAAGCCCGTGCGCCACAACTACTGAGCCTGCGCTCTGGAGCCCGTGAGCCACAACTACTGATCCTGCACTCTAGAGCCCGTGCTCCGCAGCAAGAGAAGCTACTGCAATGAGAAGCCCGCGCACCGCAACGAAGAGTGGCCCGCGCTCGCTGCAACTAGAGAAAGCCCATGCGCAGCAATGAAGACCCAATGCAGCCAAAAATAAAAAACAAATAAATTAAAAAAAAATTATACAGCAATAAAACTTATTTAGAAAGAAGAAACAAAAGAATTAGAAAGGAGGAATATGCCATTATTTGCAGATTATACTATTACATACATAGAAAACCTAAACAAATTTAGAGACGAGTTATTGGAATTAATCAGAGAATTCACAGAAGTGGCTATATGCAAGATCAATTACATTTCCATACACCAAATAGAAAATGAAATATTTGTAAGAGATGCCATTTACAAGATCATCAAAACTACCAAATATCTAAGAATAAATGTAAGTGATTTCTACACAGAAAAGGCCTTTGCCTCCTCCACCGACCTGCTTCCTCCAGAAAGCCCACAAAACTGTTTCCTGAAATCTAAAGCAGAACACACAAGTGTTCTGAACAGGCTAACACATAAAGACAGTCAATGATGCAACATATTTTCCCTCTAAAGCAAACTTTTAGGACCTAGGAAGCTACCTCTAATAATGAAAATATATAACTTTCAAAAAGGAGAAAGAACAAAAAGTCATTGCTTTGCCCTAGTCTATTTCCTCCTTTTATAGTTTAAATTTCATATAGAATCTATAATCAATCTTTATAATACCATAGGAGGGGCTTCCCTGCTGGTCCAATGGTAAAGTCCGCCTGCCAATGCAGGGGAGGTGGGTTCGATCCCTGGTTGGGAACTAAGATCCCACAGGCCGCAGAGCAACTAAGCCTGCGCACCACACTACTGAGCCCGCGCTCCACAACTACTGAGCCCGTGCACCTCAACGAGAGAACCCGCGTGCTGCAAACTACAGAGCTCACGTGCTCTGGAGCCCACGCACCACAACTAGAGAGAGAAACCTCGCACGCCACAACGAAGAGCCTGCGTACCTCAACTAAGACCCATCACAGCACCCCCACCCCAAAATAATAAAAATAAATACATAAATAAATAAATTTAAAGAAAAAGAATAATTATAATACCGTAGAAATAATGACAAAAATAGTGACCTAATATAAAATACAAATAAAAATTTCATTATCAAACCTTTCCTGCAATGCTTAATAATGTACCTGGCTAATTTAGTTAGAATTTCACAAAACAATTCATGCACCATGGATTTGGCGATTATATATTTGCCATATATGCCTTGTTGTTTTTTTTTTTCCTCAACAAGACAAGTCTTGCCTGAAAATTAGTTAAAATCACTTAATATACACCAAATTGTCATATCAGGAAATAACTAAAACTATTTTTGCTGAAACACACACTTAAAAAATGTGATTCAAATTACTCTAAAGAAATTAGACAACTGGATAGAAAAATGTCAATTTGTTAACAATAATAAAATATTGCTTAATTATTTAAAAAATTTAAGTCTGGGAGGAAAGGCATGGGTTTCCACAGTTGGAAATCAAATCACAGCACATAGGGCAAGAAGGCAGATATCCTGAAATAAGAAAAACCTATTTATTACAAGAGGAAAGCGTGTACCTCTCTTCTTTGTTTATTTGGTCACCAAATCCCACTGTATTCACGATGGTCAATTTCAATCGAACGTTACTTTCCTGGAGTTCATATGTCTGTGCTTTAAGCCTAACATGTGGGTAAAAATGTGAGGATTCATGGTCTTCAAAATTCGTATTAAATAGTGTGTCAATCAGCGTTGATTTTCCAATTCCAGTCTCCCCTGAAAGAAATGCAGGTACATCTTCACAGGTGCACAGGATGGATGAAGAAAAACAGAACAGTAAACTCTTACAATGGTTTCACGGATCCCAAATATTTCAGATACTTCAAAGGCTGGATTGTCCCTGAAATAAATACATGCTAAGGCTGGTCCACTGAGTCACCAGCAGAGCATAAAAATGAATCACGTGTGCTAAGTTACTCAGAACTCTGAAGAAAGCACTGAAATGTTTAAAGAACAAACAAAAAGTTTAAAGCAGTAGAGCTAAGAAAACCAAAACTGATAGAATTTAAATAACTGGAAAAAAATCTGTAATCATGATCTTAAGTTGCTAATGTGGGCACTATGCTGCTCATGACAAGAAGGAAGTGAGCACAGGAACAGGAAGGAGGAATCTAGGGGGGCTTGGCACTTACCCACGCAGAGAATATTAAAGCAGAAGCCTTGCTGAATTGATCTGTTGACCAGCTGATCAGGCAGACTCTCAAAACCAACATGGCCAGACATGGCTAAAGAACGAGGATTTTCTTTTTTTTGCTGAAAGGAAACAAAAACAACGGCAACAGTTTTTTAAAGTCTTACTAAAACAGGATATAGGCACATTAGAGATAAACATAATTTATCAGAAAAAAATTAAAGACTTTTTGATCATTATACCTCCCCCAAGATACAACTGGTTAAATTTGTGAGAAACCTGTGTCCAGACCCTCAAAACACATATTTCTTATTATCTTCCTATGATGAGAGTCCAGCACTACTTATGACATAAAAATATTTGATTTTCCAAAACAGGAAAATACTGTTGGATGAAGAAAGCTTTACAAGCAACCAGGGGTGGGAAGGCGTATTACAGACAAGTAAAACATAAGACGCGCACCAAAAGACGACAGAACAGCACCAGTAAAGCGCCAAAGAAGAAGTGACAGCCCGGAGTTCTGTATCCAATGAAAACACCCCTCACAGGTGAAGGCAAATGAAGACAGTTACATTTGCTAAATGTACAAATGACATTTACGAAATGGCACGGCCAGAAATGCTACACGACAAGAAATGCTAAAAGTTCTCCAAGAGAAAGGAAAATGACAACAGACAGAAACTCAGATCTACAAAAAGGATGAAGACTGTCAGAAAGGTAAAAATATGGGTAAACGTAAGAGAATTTTTTGCTTGTTTTAATTTCTTGAAAATATAGATTGACTGCTTAAAGCAATAACAACAGTGTATTACAGGATTTATGATACATGGAGAAGCAGGATGCATGACTGTGACAGCACAAAAGATGGGAAGGGGAATGGAGTTACACTGTCGTAAGGTTTCTACACTATACAGGAAGTACTGCAACACTGAAGGCAGTGAGTGATAAGTTAAAGCCCACATCAATTACTGTTTAAAAAAATAAAAGACCAAAGAGGGTTAGCTAGTAAGCAATCATAAAAATACTCCATTAATCCAGAAGGAGGCAGGAAAAGAAAAAAAAATGAAAGAACAAATGGGACAAATGGAAAACACATGGCCACAAATGTATGGACACCAAGGGGGGAAGTGGTGGTGGGATGAACTGGGAGGTTGGGATTGACATGTATACACTAATATGTATTAAATGGAAACTAATAAGAACCTGCTGTATAAAAAAATAAAATAAAATTCAAAAAAAAAACGTAAAAAAAAAGAACACACATGGCCAGTGGGTAGACTTAAACCAGCTGCGTCTATAATTAAGCAGAAGTGGTCTAAGCCAGCTGTCCAACAGGACCTTCCATGACAAGGCTGAGCTGCCAACTGGAGCCACCAGCCACATGCCGTCACTGAGCACCTGCACGTGACGCATGCAACCGAGGAAGGAACTTTTAAATTTTATTTCATTTTAACTAATTTAAATTTAAATAGCCACATGTGGCTAGTGCCACCATACTAGACAGTGTAGGTCTAAACTTTTCAATTAAAAGGAAATTGTCAGACTGGATAAAAGAGCAAGACCCAAATATATGCTGTCGATACAGTAACAAACTGCTGATGGTAAAATTCATATGGGAAGGCATAAGACTTAGAACAGCTAGAATGACTGTACAAAAGAACAAGCTGAAGGACTTACAGTATCTAATCTGAGGCTACAATCACCAAGGAGTGTGGTATTGTGACAATCTATTATTTATCTATTTGTCTACTTAATCAAAATTAAAAACTTAGAGTTATCAAGGAATATGCAAGTCACAGACTGGGAGAAAATAGTATATATATGACAAAGCACTTGTATTCAGAATACATAAAGAATTTTGTAAGATTCAATAACAAGACAACCCACTTAAAAAAAAATGGGTAAAACACTTGAACAGACACTTCACAAAAAAGATAACAAAACAGCCAATGAGCACATGAAAGAGTGCGCAACATTATTAACAGGTATCAGGAAAATGTGAAGCACAACTACAATAAGATACCCCTGAACAGCCACTAAAATGGCAAAAATTTAAAAGGCTGATAACATCAAGCGTTGGAGATGATGAACAAAGATGGGAACTCTGATAAGTTCGCTGCTGCACATGCAAAATGGCACAGCCGCTCTGGAAGGCGGGCAGTGGTTTCTTATAAAGTTAAGTACACATAACCACACAGCCAAAAGACCCCGCTTGCCAGCACCCAAGATAGAGCACCCATCCACACAAGGACTGACGCACAGATGGTCGTAGCAGCTTTCCTCCAAACAGTCAGAAGTGGCAAGAAACAAGCAAAGGCCCAACAACTGGCAAATGGATAAACAAGTTGTAGTGAATCCACACGATGGAATCCTGAACGACTGACACATTCCACACGTGGAGAAATCTCAAATGCTAAGTATCTAAACAGTGATTTATTCACTGTGATTTCAGTTTCAGAAAGAAAAAATCTTTTCATATATTCTCATATATATATGAACATGGATGAAGATGTCTCAAAGGGTAGTGACAGACTGTTGGGAGTGGACCTGGAGGTGTAGGTGAGAAAGACGAGCTTGTCACTGTATATGGTGAGAGAGTTCCCACGAGGACCCCAAGACTGCTGGCACCGGTGTACCCACACCTTCTGGTTATTCAAACGCTAATCTAGGTGCTGCGGTGAAGGGGTTTGACAGATGTCATTACGGTCCCAAATCAGTTAACCTTAGAAAGGGAGATTATCCAGGGTGGACCCTTAAAAGGGACAGAGGACTTCCGAGTGGAAGGGATTTGAAGCATGAAGGGGCCTTGCCTTTCCAGTTCCCCTTGCTGTATGGGTCGCAAGGACCTAAGAACGATCTCCAGAAGCTGGCAGGAACCGGCCAGCAAAGAACGGAACTCTGCCGACAACCTGGAAGGGTAGGGGGTGGGGTGGGGTGCGGTCCCAGCTGGGAACCAGCAGCCGACCTCCTGCACGTGAGGCCTGGGTGGAGAAGCCAGGGGAGCCAGCCTGGCGCTCCCGACCCGCAGGCTGGGCGCTAATCAACAGCTGCTGTTTTAAGCAGCTCAGTCCGTGCCATTTGTTACGGAGCAACAGAAAACTAGTCCACAAACGAGTTGTGCCCTTCGAGTCCCTTTTACCAGGTAAGCCTGTTATCTCTGTGATTTAAAAAGAAGAGAGAATGAAGAAACACACTATGCTTCCCAGCTGGCCGTGAGAGCGTTCAAGAGGATTAGAACAGTATTTGTTAGAGTTTCTATTGGAAGCACAAAAGTTGAACTAAATGGCCTATAGAATCCCTCCTGGTTCTAAAGCATGTGATTTTAATGTCATGGAAATAAAAGAATCTTTTCAAAAATGTGGGAGTGGTCAGCATCATTTAATGAAGAAGAGGGGCTGGAGAGAATGAGGACTGAGCAGTGAGCACTCAGTGCATCGGTCACTAAACAATTACAGTAGTTTCAGCAAAGCGACGTGCTAGAAGACAGATTAAGAGTAATTCAAAGTCTGCGAGGTGCTAAAATAAAGATGGAGCAGACTACAACTACCAATGAGAGAACAGAGATAAAATGATGGCAGCTCGGTGGCCAGATGACCAAGTGTCAGAACTGGGGGGACCTCAGCACGTGTGGGGAGGCAGAGGCTGCTGGAGCATGGAGCTAAAGGAAAGGGATCTCGTGACCCGTGCTCACAGTTACTGTTTTCTCTTTTAAAACACCGACAACTCACCTCGTTCACCAAATTAAATTTACTCCCTCTTTCTAAATATAACTTTTAATACAAATTACCCAAACACATCCCTCCTGTGCAGGCACTCAGAAAGCCCTCAGAAGCACTAGGGTCTGACCTCGCACTCAGGAAGGCTGACAGGGCCGTCCCGCGGCGTCCCACCCTGTCATCATCAAGGTCTGTGAGGACGCCAGCTACAGCAGTGTCAGGCTCCCCCTGCCTGCCGTGGCAGAGCTGGAACCTGCATCTGCTTAACGTCAGGCAGGGTAGAGACGCTGTGGACAGTCGACTGTGATGCAGTTCGTCACTGATTTTTAACTTGGATCAACATAACAGTTAATTCATATTCAAGGTAAGTAGAACAAAAGTCTTTCAGGTCTCTCAGTAGTTATTCTGAAACCACAGAGGCATCCAGAGTACAAGGTGGGTCTACTTAAAAGATATACTCACTTTCTCTTCATTGTCAAATACTTGTGTGGACATATGTGCTGTTTTTGTTGCCATGTGAGACTGAAAGAGCTGAAAAAGAAAACACAGATATTACTCCAAAAAACCCTATATCTAAGTAATGTACTTACATTAAAAAGGAATTCCAATATTGTCATTATCACCAAGCTTTGACTTGTAATCTACACAAGTGACTCATGTTTAAAACTGTGGTTTTCTTGCTGGAAGGATATCTGCACAGGTAAGTAATATGTGATAGTCAACACATGATACACATTATTGCACTTACACCCACACACACAAAAATGTAAAAATTATCATGTATAGAACCCCTACCACATGCCCATCACCATGCCAGCTCACGGAGTACGTGCTCTTATTTGATCCTCAGGACAGATCTGAGCTACACACATTACCACTCCACAGCCTGCACAAGAAAATTAGGATTCTGAAAGGTTAAGTAACTCACCCTAAACCGTACAAGCCAGTAAGCTGTAGGCACAGGTCTACTCTGACTGCAAAGCTGGTGTTCGTTCTACTGTACCAAGTGTAGACCAAGTACTCAGTCACTTGGATGCAGGGAGTGGGGAAGACAGTACCAGAGAAGCTGTGGGAATTTAATTTCCGAGCAACCGCCTCAAGGGCACTGCCGCCCTACTCTGGAGGGCAGTGCGAGGCAAGGAGGAAACGTGGCATTTTTAAAAAGTAACAGGAACATGGATGTAGTAAGAAAAAACGCAAACGGTGCCAATGAGAACACAGAGCAGAATAAGTACGTTCCCTTCCTCCCCTGATTCCCTGCAACCTCAGCAGTGCTCTCCCCAGAGGCTACCTCCTGGGGGTAGAGGATGCGTGTGGTGGGAACGTGCAGTCTCTTTGGCTCACAGACATGGCACATAACCCATGCTCTGCAGCGGGTGTTTCCTTTCCATTTAATCTATGGTGGGGGGACTTCCCTGGTGGCGCAGTGGTTAAGAATCCGCCAGCCAATGCAGGGGACACGGGTTCAAGCCCTGGTCCAGGAAGATCCCACATGTCGCAGAGCAGCTAAGCCCACGAGCCACAACTACTGAAGCCCGCGCGCCTAGAGCCCGTGATCCGCAACAAGAAAAGCCACTGCGATGAGAAGCCCGTGCACCACAACTACTGAGCCTGCGCTCTATAGCCTGCGAGCCACAACTACTGAGCCCACGGGCCTAGAGCTCGTGCTCCGCAACAAGAGAAGCCACCACAAAGAGAAGCCCGCGTCCCACAACTAGAGAAAGCCTGCGCACAGCAATGAAGACCCAACGCAGCCAAAAATAAATAAATCTGTGACTCTGTTTAATAAATAAATAATGAACACTCCCTCTTAAAAAAAAAAACCTCTCTGGTGCAGACTGTTTCTGCAGAATGTGAGCTGCCTCACTCCATCTACAGGACAGCGCTCTGTTCCGTAAACTACACAACATGCGGATGCACTGTCTTTAAATACAGTGAACTACACTGCAGTGAACAGCTTTGCCCACATGTGGGACGGGGACTGGACCCTGCAGCAAGGGAGGGGCATGTCTGGCGCCTCGAACCGCCCCTTCCCCCCCACCCTGGGCTGTGAAGGTAACACCAACAGACACACGGGGCACGTCGGGACTGCGTTCTACACAACGTTAACGACCCCCTTCCTCTGGTACTTTCTGGGTAATGTAAGCTTTTGAAGACTGACCCTGGGACTTAACAGGACACGTAGCAAGTCCAAACTCTGAGCAGCCAACTAACTGAGCTCACTGTGGTGACAGGTGGCTCTGGCCAGTGGGAAGAGGCCCCGTATAAGAGCACAGCCAAGGCTCGGGATGAACACACAAGCACTGGCTGTGTTTTTACCATTTAAAAAGTGAAAAGCACGTAATGATACGAAGCCCACCAGAACTGGCCTAGTGTGGTTTTAACTGTACACACAGCTCCCTGACTCCCCCCAGCCCGTCACAGTGTGTCACACGAGCCAGAGAGCACATCCCCACTCTGAGCCAGCACAGAAGAGTGAGAGCAGAGGGAAAAGAGAGCAGTGGTCACGGCTACGCACAAAAAGAGGAAAGACAGTGACACTGCGCTGGGCCAAGAGACGGCCAAGCATCAGGCAAGGCGGCATAAGGTGGGAAGACCCCTGAGCCCCAGAAGGGAGGCCGGATTTCTTATCTGGATAAAGTGAACCGTGAGGGAAAGTTTGCTGGAAACACAACGCTCATCATCTCTGGCGAAGTTACGAAGAAGCGAGAAGCCGAGCAGGGGCAGACGAGTTGTGGGCTGAGGCCTGGAGTGTCCGCCTGGGCTGGGACCTGCTGTTGGGACCCAGGCGCCCCCGAAGCTCCGGCTCAGGGCCCCGCGCAGGCCCAGAGGGAAAGCGAACAGAGCCTTCACGCGGCCATGCGCTGCCGTCGGGATGGGAGCGGGTGCCGCCACGTCTAACTGAACTTCATCAACTACAGAACTCTAATGAAAATTAATCTTTATAAAACTATACTAAGAAAGTAGTTTTGGGGTTTTAATATAATGGAGAGCATATCGAAATTTTTGTGAAATGCTGCTTAGGAAGCAGTTTCATTGATGTGTAAAATTTGCTTAGAAAAAATGAGATAGGGTTTGTACTCCTTTATGATTAAACTTTAAACTTTGACTAATAAAACCAAGGTTACATTTCTGTCATTTATGTAAGTTCATATCAAATATCCACTTTTGTTTATTCATTTCCTGTGTTTCTGAACACCAGCCAAAAAGCTTACTTAAAATCTCTGTGGATAAATATTTTGATCGGGAAGTAAAAATGAGTCACATAAAAGTATTATAAATAGTTATTTTTAGTATTTTCCACTGGTACTACCTGACTAGTCAAATTTCCAAAACACATTTTAGAATGAAAACAGTTTTTAATAAATTAACAAGACATTATTGACGGTAAAATAACAAAGGGACAAGAGTTGATCCAGTCCCTCTAGTGGCAAACACTAAATTAAAAAAAAATCTGGAAGTGGAATTCCAGTCTGCTCCACTACTGACTAGCTTCTTAGTAAATCCTATGCTGGGAACTGGGTCTCAGGAGGAAAAGACACGGCCCTTGATCTTAAGAACTTATCTCAGAGAAAACACAAGCTCATAATAGGCAATCAAATCTCATTCCAAGGCACCAGGGAAACTAACAAAATCACCATCTACATTTTTGATAAGAGTCAGTAGCTTTTATTTTAAATACAAGCATACGTCATATATACACAAACACACATGTATTTAAATCTCTACACCTACATCCCAGAAAGAAAAACTTTATACAGTACTTTTAACTCCTGGCAAAGTCTAACAAATTTTTTTAAACTTGTAGTATATAACGAATCACAGAAAAAATGCCAGAACATTTTGCGGAAGATCAGGTTCTCCACCGTCTTCAAAATATCAGTTTGAGGCAATGCAACAGAGGCTGCGCACAGTCTGTCCTGGGGTCCCTTGGAGACAGGTGGTAAGTGACCTTTTTCCTGCCGGTCAGTTATGGGGAAAATTCGGTGATTCTTTCACAACAGGACCCTAGATTTCCTGACGACTCTTCTGACTCTCCTGGAAACAGTTCTGTAATGCCTCATCACTTCTCTAGGTACAACAATGACGTTTGGAGGAACAGAATTATGACTTGGGTTACAATAGCTTCATTTTAACTTCACTTTTCCACAGTTTTTATCTTTGTAAAGCTAATCCAAGAAATAGAACCACAGTTTTCAAATTATCCTCTGGTACTGCTTGGAGTTCTTTGGCCAAAAAAAAAAAAAAAAAAAATAAGAGAGAATGAAGAGCAGAGAGGTCAAAATAGTTATCTGGGCCTATTTTATGGGTTTCAAGAGATCCGCGTTCTTTGGCTTAAAACAATACTTTGAAAGATTCCACAGATGCATTATTTAAAATCATTTTATTAAATCTTCAGCTTAAGTAAACTTTAAAAGTAAAGTTAATATACTCATCTAAAATTTTCCTAAAAACAAGTAGTAAAATTACCTTATTCAAATTATACAGAAGTTGATTTTGGAAGTGGATACTAATTACAACCAGGGAAAAAAAGAAACAATCCAACTGAATCAGTAAGACTGGGCACTGTCACGAGAAGCAACATGCTGGCCTCCTGTCCCTCCAAGACAGTCTTGGTCGAGGGCAGCTTAGGGTAGGCCAAGTTCCATCAAAATATCACTTCAATTTTACCACCATCTCCAATAAACATAAAAGTTAAAGGGTAACTACAGAGTCTCATATGCAGCCTCAAAAGATCATCAAGATGGGAAAATTCTTGAGAGTAATTCATATGAAAAAGAGTTAGGGATTTTAAACTCAAAAGAAACCCTTACAGTAATGTGTATGTAGCTGCTTTAGATACAAATGCAATCTTATTTTGAAATTACTTTCCCCCACTTAATTAGAAAAGGAGTATTTTATGTTTATTACAGGGAAAAAAACACCCTTTCTAATTGTGTCACTTTAATAACACTACCATGAACACTCCTCCGTGGCAGCCAAATGGTGTGCCCCACAGATATCCCTCCAACAAGAACTGCCCTCTGGCTACACAGGATGCAATGAGCTGATGGCCTCCAGCAGCTGGGCCTGAAGGACTGGACCCACACCACGCCTTCCCAGGCAGCCCTAGCCGAGGCCTGAGCGCAGTGCGGTGTCAGGACCTGGGCTCTTCTGCCCCACGCAGGCTGCCCTGGCAGACACTGGGCTGGCCCAGACTCTGCTGGATCCGCATGGCCTCTGAGGGTCTCTCTGTGGATTCTGCTTCCTCCCCTTTCTCCTCTAGGGCGTTACCCTCCCCCGCCCCATGCCCCCCCCCCACCGCTCCCCAGTCAATCTCTAACACTCCTGGCTCTTCCTTGAGGACCCCACACACACCTGTATAACCATCGATCACTGTGTACATCTATCTGATAAGTTTTCTCACAAGAAATCCCTAGACTGTAATTACTGGTCAGAGGTATAAACATATTGCCAAACTTACATTTCCAAAATCAGTATAAAAATAAAGTATCATTTCATGATATAGTCATCAATACAGGTGTTAACAATTTTTTAAGTGTCAATCTGTTAGGCAAAAACTGAAATCTTAATTTGATTTCTGGTATTCTGAACATTTTTTTTTCAGGTTACTGGCCTAAAAAGTACATAGTATATTTTCATTCATCACCAGTTCGCGTTTTCCCATTGGCCTATTAGGGTATTCCTTTTTTGTTTCTTATTAACAAGAGCTGTTGGATGTAACTCCATGCTTGTCATGTGTATTACAAATGTCTTTTCTGGATTTGTCACTGATCTTCTTGGTTTCCATAGAGCTCAATCGAGCAATCTTTTCTATTATGGGTTCTTCCTTCAATGTAAGGCTTAGAAAATCTTTCCACACTTCAAGTTTTTTAAAAACATGAATCTAAATTTTTTCCGAGTTCTCTCATGGCTTCAGGTCTTATACAGAAGCTTTTAAGCCTTCTAAACATTACTTTCTAGTTCTGTGTGAGGTACTTTTCCCCAGTGTTGTTGGCCTGTTGCAGCATCAGGGGACAGCAAAGCATATTCAAACATCTATAGTCTGTCTCATGGAGATGAATCTCCCAAGGGAAAAAGCAGGACCCACGAATGAACTAGAGAGGCTGACCTGACACAACAAAGGGAAACTTCTGAAGGTCTCTAAAAAAAAGGTGTCTAACAAGATGGGCTGGGCTGCCCGGGAAGGATTCAGCTGCTGACCCGGGCAAACTGTGGCGCCAGTTCCTGCTCTGATCTTCTAAGTTCGCTTTCAACTCAGAATGTATGACCTGTGAGCAAGCAATGAGGAAAAGTATGTGATGTGATGGAGAATGAAGGATGAGTCATGGGAAACTGCAAGTACAGACAAAGTGGATTAAGGAAAGACAGAACACAACCACACCTAGTTGATACGGAAAGGCTTATTTAAATGAAAAGTAGATGGTTTGCATTCCAGGGAGAGGTAGTATGTCCCAGGCAGGCTAGGTGACAAGCCAATCAAAGTTGAGAAGTCAATTACTTAGGACAGGGGAAGGCAGAAAAACTCGTTTAAAGGACTTAAAATTGACAAGGAACATTTGGGGAAGAAAAGAATACTCAGAAATAAGTGAGAAATATATCAATATACATTGCTTTTCGTTTATTCCACAAATATACACAGTATTTACTAAAAGACCTACATTTTCAGGACCCCAGGCATTGAGGCTCAAAGGTGAATAAGTCATATCTTTGCGGTTTGAATTTCAGCACAGGTAGGAGACATGCATACAACTATGGACAGGGCACAGGAGTGGCTTGTGGTGAAATGACGCCTGCACTGTTAGAGATGGCACTGCCAAGAAAGGCTTGAGCTGAGCCTTGAGGGAGAAATAGGAATTTTCCTAGCGAAGGAGAAAAGGACGTAAAGGAGTCAATGTGTGCAAAAGCATGAGCGCACCCCTGGCGTGGCTGGAAGCTGCAGTAAGTGCAGTGTAACCTAAGGCGGCTTCAGTTTAAGTGCGAGGAGGACAGCAGAAGGCAGCAGGGTGGGACATTCCCTCAGCCTCCCAGTGAGGCCAGGAGCACCTCCACGCCTTTCAGACAAAGGTAAACTGATAGGCCGCAGTGCTTAGCAGGAAAGAAAATTTGAGTTTAAGGTTCCTACGGCCCCGGATCCCTCAAGGAGCTTCCACCTAATCACTGGCATCTTTAGTCAAGTGTAAAATAAATCTAGGGAAATTTTTACAGGGTTATTAAAAACAAATACAGTGGTAGTTCCCATTTGCCTTAAAGTGTCCCCTGATTCCATAAGACTTGTACTCTTCCACATAGATAAGAGCACTAAAAATCCAGCCCAACTCACTAGGCCAGTCAGGTTTACTTTTCACACAGAACATAGTTAATACTATACTAGTTAATACTATATTACTAGTAACAGTTTAGAAGTTATTATCCCATTTTTGTAAGTCAGAAAAAGATAAATCTTCAAAAGGAAGGATGAAGTTGCATATACTGAGTCTATACTGAAATACTGGCTACAGGGAATATTTTTACAAAGATTAGAAGCAATAATTATGAAAATTAAGAGAAATTATATGTGATATTAACTGGCAAGAAAAGAATATAAGATTTTGTTGACACCATGGTTACAAGTAAAAATTATACATATGAGCAAGCATGTATAGAGTCTGATTCTAAAGGGAAGAGAATGAATATTTCCTTTTCTTCTTGATATCCATTAATATTATCATTTGGGCTTCCCTGGTGGCGCAGTGGTTGAGAGTCCGCCTGCCGATGCAGGGGACACGGGTTCGTGCCCCGGTCCGGGAAGATCCCGCATGCCGCGGAGCGGCTGGGCCAGTGAGCCATGGCCGCTGAGCCTGCGCATCCCGAGGCTGTGCTCCGCAATGGGAGAAGCCACAGCAGCGAGAGGCCCGCGTACCGCAAAAAAATATATATATATTATTACTTATGTGAATTTAATAACGACTAATGTAGAAAAAAGAATATGTCTTCCTCAAATATCTATAAAAATGCATTTATTTAACAGATATGAATTGAGTGCCTCCTATATTCCAGGAACTGTCCGAGGCCCTGGGGCTGAATAACTTAATAAAATAGAAGAAAACACATGAAGTCATTATGGAGCTTCCATTCCAGTTAGGGGAAGAAAGGCAAAAATCAAAGTAAAACACATGCTCTGATGTGATAACAGAGAATAATAAGTGCAGCACAGAACAATAAGGCAGCAGAGGGGGATGGGGGTAGGAAATGAGGCGGAGGCATGGCTCAGGGGCACCGCTCTGAGCAGGGTGGTTACAGGGGAGACGGCAGCTCAGAGAAGGCCGGAAGGAGCACAGGGAGCAGAGCGGTGAAGGGGCACCAGGAGGAAGAGCATTCCTGGCAGAGGGAATGGACCCCTGCAAAGATGTGGCAGCTGTGTGCGCTCCTGGGTTCCTGGAACAGCAAGCAGGCGAAGCAGCAGAGGGAGAGAAAGGCAGAGTGGTGCCGGACCTCACAGGGTTCCCACGGCGTACTGAAGAACTTGGCTTTGAAGGGCTTTTAGCATAAAGGGACGTGAGTTATCTTTGTAGTAAAAGATTCGTTACAGCTACTGTGTTGAGAGGACACTGAAGGATGGCAAGGCAGAAGCAAGGAGACAAGGTGCACGGCTACTGCATTAACCCATGGCAGTCTGTTAGCGGTGGAAGAGGTGAGATGTGGGCACATTCTGGATCCACCTCGACAGCAGAGCCAACGGAACTTGCTGAAGGCTCAGTGTAGAATGTGGAGCGATGTGGAGAACGGTCCCAAAGTTCTGGGCTTGAACACCGGGGAGGAGGGAGCTTCCCTTCCTGGAACTGGGAAGACCGCAGAAGGAGGGGTTAGGGAAGGCGGCTCTCCTTGAACTGGAGATGCCTGCTGGACGCTCAAGTGAAGGTCCTGAGTAGGCAGCAGGATGCTCAAGTGGACAGAGCAGAGATACCCGGACTGGAGGTAACAACTGTGACGTCATCTATACATGGCAAGTCCTCAGCGCTGTGGGACGAGGTGAGTCACCCTGGGAGTGAAGGTGCTTAGAAAAGAGAGGGCTCCCAGAACTGAGCCCTGGGGGGACTCTGACACTTCAAGTTTGGGGCACTGGGAGTAATCAGTCCAACTGACTGAGAAGGAACAGTCAAAGAGGGTGAAAGAAATCCGGAGAAGTATGGAGTCCTGGAAGAAAGCTTTGGAAGAGAACGAGTACCACCCCCACTCCTTGACCGACCGTGTGCGGCTGCTTTCAGGACACAATGTACACAGAGACCACATGGCTCGCAAAGCCAAAAATGTTTACTATTTGACCCATTAAAGAAAATGTTTGGCAACCCTCGACCTAGAAGGATGAGCCGGTGAATGAATGAGGAACATGCAGTACAGTCTGTCGGCAGCATCAAGGCCTCTTGAGCCGAGTGGTCACGACATGAAGGAAGACAACTCAGCACGATGCTCCCCCATCGCATTCAGCTGTGAGGACGCAGGAGCGGAGTCCGGCACCGCTTGACTGCAGGCGGTGTGGGTTTGCCGGGGGAGAACGATGAAGCGAGAGAGGCGGCTGAGACGTGCCACGAAGGGACAAGAGGGCATGGAGGATGTGAGGGGAAGGGAAAGGTGGCGGAATCAGAGAACCGTGGGACCGGGAGCAGCTGGTGGAGTGAACAGGAAGAGGGAAGGTGTGGTCAGACTGAGATCTCAGGGGTGCCCTTATGGATGATGACAAGGTCAAGGTGCTCCCCACTAGAAGGTGAGGCTAAAGTAGGGTGGAGAGCAGGACACTGAAGGAGAGGAGGCGGGAGGCTGAAATGGGCCGCGATCACACAGGTCACTCGCTGGAGATCCATCAGGCCCTGCGGCAGGAGGCGTTTCAGAGATGGCTGAACAGAGGCGGTGAGCATACAGTATGCCAGGCCCGTAAGAGTCAAAGCCCGGAACTTTCCAGGATGAGAGCGAATGATGGGGAGTGGCGACCACCTCCCCTCGGGGCTCTGTGCTGCCAGGTGTCTGTGAACCACAGGAAGCTTCCACACACAGCCCCCGGCTGCCGGTCCCCTCCTCCCTACGTCCCCCACAGAGGCTCCTCCTCTCCAGTCAAGGAGCTTCCGTCTGAGGAAGGCAAAGATTTCCTAGCTACAGTACCCAAAGCATGATCCACAAGAGAAGAATGATAAACTGAACCTAATAAACTAAAAAACTTCTGCTCTTCAAAACACACTGTTAAGAGAATGAAAAAACAAGACACATACTTGGATAAAAGATTTGTAAATCATTTATCTCATGAAGAACTTATGTCAGAAATATCTATTTTTAAAAACGTGTACAACTCAAAAGACAATAACTCAATTTAAAAAAACAGGAAAAAATTGGAACAGATGCTTCATCAAAGATATAGGGATGGCAAATAAGCACATGACAAGAGGCTCAACATCATTAGTCATTAGACAAATGTAAATTAAAACACAAGGTATCACTACATACCCATCAGAATGACTTAAAAAAAAACTATCTGGCAAGGATGCAGAACCATTGTTAGTGGGAATGCAAATTTTGGCACAAACATTTTGAGAAACAGTTTGGCAGTTTATAAGGTTAAAACACACTTACCGGGCTTCCCTGGTGGTGCAGTAGTTAAGAATCCGCCTGCCAATGCAGGGGGCACGGGTTCAATCCCTGGTCCAGGAAGATCCCACATGCCGCGGAGCAACTAAGCCTGTGCGCCACAACTACTGAGCCTGCGCTCTAGAGCCTGCAAACCACAACTACTGAGCCCAAATAGGGGCAGAAAAGTGATAGAGACTAGGAGGAGGGCTGCAAAGAAGCACCAAGGAATGTGGGGTGGAGGATGCTGGAACAGTTCTCTATTTTTCATTGTGGTTGTGGTTACATGACTGTATGTATTCATCAGAACTCATGAAACTTTGTACTAAAAAAGTAAATTTCACTGTGCATAAATTATAGCTTAATAAAAAAGTTAATTCTTAAAGATATAACAAAAATTTTTAAGTAAGTAATCAATACATGGGAAAGCAGTAGCTAACAAAAACAGAATATCTGCAGACAAACTAAATGATTTAGATGATACATGTATGATTATTTGTGAGAAGCAATAAAAAAGAAAATACTCAACAAAATATGCAAATATGCAATGAGAATAAAACAGTCTCTCCAATTGTTCAAATTACAGTTAAGTATTAGGTTCTTTTGGCTCTCAGAGTCATGTGGAAACTGTAAATTATAATTCTTTTCCACACAACAGAATCTCTGTTACTATATGACAAGCAGCCTATCTTTTCCCGAAACAGAGAGCCCCTAGAAATTGTCTCAATGACCGAGGTCACAAGAGAGAAGGGTTAACATGACATCAGTGTAAATGTATGGCTTAAGAAGGCTGCTGGGATTTCCCTGGTGGTGCAGTGGCTAAGAATCCGCCTGCCAGTGCAGAGGACACGGGTTCGAGCCCTGGTCCGGGAAGATCCCACATGCCGCGGAGCAACTAAGCCCGTGTGCCACAACTACTGAGCCTGCGCTCTAGAGCCCGCAAGCCACAACTACTGAGCCTGCATGCCGCAACTACTGAAGCCTGCACGCCGCAACTACTGAAGCCTGCACGCCTGGAGCCCGTGCTCTGCAACAAGAGAAGCCACTGCAATAAGAAGCCCGTGCATCGCAACGAAGAGTAGCCCCCACTCACCGCAACTAGAGAAAGCCCGCGCGCAGCAACGAAGACCCAATGCGACCAAAAATAAATAAATAAATAATAAAAATAAATTTAAAAAAGAGGGCTGCTGGAGCTAACTGCTTATGGTGGCAAGAGATACAAAGGTCGGGAGCACTAAGCAACTGCCAAAGCCATGTGCCAGGGCCCGGGCCAAAGAGGCACCAGCACAACAGGAGAAAAACAAGAGACAGTCTGTTAACAAATTTTGAGAGAGTTAACCCTCAACCCCCAAAACGGAGATAACAGTACTCGGCTCATGGAGTCGGGAGGAGAAATGTGATAATGCAAGTCAAGCACTTGCCCCAGTGAATGCATGTTAGCACGGGGAGCATTCAGTTACCCCAGTGGTGTCCCAGACAAAAATATACCTTGAATACTTTAGTGTTTGCAAAGATCTTTAGAGATTACCAGACCACTAAAAAAGTAAAGATTCATCTAAATAAGTTGAAAATAATGGTTAAAGTTTCCTTTAGTTTTTTAAAAATATACATTAAATTTTAAAGCTATTTTTTTCATGATTGGCAAATACAATTGAAAGGCATCTCGTGATATTTTAAGATTGAGTATACAGGCTGAGTCTGAGATGAAGAATCTTCTTCCTGCCTAAAATATTACTTCTCTGCTGATCCATGGCCATCTCTTCCTTTAATACTAAGCTCAATATTGAGTTTTGGCAAAAAAGCCTCACTCTTTATATAAATTTAAAACCAGTACAAATCACCATCTCACATATAGGTTGTATTTTCCAAAAGTTCATTTTAGTAAGCTTTTTGGATCTAGAATACAGTTTCCATAGAAACAACACTACAGTTAAGGTCCTGAGTAGGTTCACAAATGCCTTATTTAACCCATAATGTACAGACGGTTTATAGTCTTAGACTAAGTTTTCAAATCCATCAGCAGACAAAGTACACCTGTTGCCCTATTCCTAGAAAAACTAACTCTAGATCATGCATTCTCAATGGGGGGTATCCCCTCACCACAAAGGTGGTAGAAATTGGTTCTTGGGGGACCAAAAAAAAAAAAAAATCAGTGGTTTGTGGACCTCCAAAGCTCAATCAACCCTATCTGAAAAAATTTATTCTTTAGTACTGAATTCCTCTCATTAGGGAAAACTTAATTAATTGGATCAATTAATTTAATAAGACTAATTAAATGTTATTAATTAACTAAATTTGATTTAAATTTCATTTTTCTCCAGAAAGGGCAATAATGAAAAATGATAATTACTGCTCTAGACAAAAGACTGAAACAGGCCACGTTTGCATGCAGCATTTCCCACCTTCCTCCGCAGCTCTCTCCACGCTGCCCTGCGCTCCAGTCTCTTCACCCAGGTTGGTCCTAAATCAACTGCCCACCTGTTTTCACTGCTAATCAAACTCCTTTCTCGGTTCCCGAGATCTCACCAGCGGTTAGGAAAGTGACCTCTGACTAACCTTCCCTAAGCTAGTTATACTTTCACAAGAGGAGACTTGGTGAGGAGAATTCAATGCCTTTGTTTCTGAAGCCCTGAGTCACTGCCCTGAAGACTGAGCATCCTAGCTACCAATTTGCCAATGAGGACAATTTCCCACTTACACATACAGGACGGTCCCAGTTAATAACTCATCTTAAAACAAAGCTCCTTTATAACAAAGACATCTTTTAATGTTTGAAAATCATTCAAGCAATCCTGGCTTAATTAATAACGCAAAGTAACAGTCCAGTTAGTATACACTCAACTAAGCAAAAATATCACTGTGCACAACTTACATTTGTCCATGAAAAAACGAGTACAGACCACTCACAAAACATTTATGGTATCCATCAATATACTCTCTACCTAGCATTTCATTACTTATGGCCTCTTCCTACACATACCAATCACACTGTCTAATGAGAACAAAAGGACTCCTCACTGTCTCCATAAACATGGTCCGAATAGAGGGCAGGATAACCTTGATCCGGTTCTTCAGAGGAGAGGGAAAGGAAACCAGAGAAGACGTCCCACAGTTCTTGCACCTCATCTTTGATAAGCCCTGTGGTTGTGTGACGCCAGGCTGCCTGAAACTGGCTTGGAGGGGCCGGGGACCCCATCACACCTGGCAGGAACCTGCAGGGCCAGCCCGTCCTCCCGGTCCCTCCGCACACACGTCTCAAACAGAAACTGCCTCTTCTCCTTTCCCCCAACCTTAACTCCTTCTTATGCCTCACGATGCATATTTTATTTTTTCAGCATATGTCATAATTTTAATACTTGCTTCAGTTGTTTTACTCAGGTCTGACATCCCAGAAAACAACCCTATTCCTCCTATATAATTTCTACTTCTGTTAATAAGTATTTCTGAAACACATACTTTGTGAACTAAATGACTACCATGCAACCTCTGCTAAACTGCCATATGCTTACATTTCCATCTGTCCGTTGTCTCAGGCCTAGATGTCAGAGTATTTAGGATTGTTTCAACAGGAAAAGATTCCGGATGGCCTTAAATGGAACACGGCTGAGAGAGTGTATCTTTATCCCTCTCCCCTAACAGAGGTTCCACAGCCTCAGCCCTCCATGTTCATTATGGCACAGCTGCCACTTCCACTTACTTGCATCTCCAAGCATCTTCCCTCATAACACAAAGAAATGGGAGTGAAATTCTGACACCTAGGTTCATTTTCCTCCACTTCATTTCTCCCAAAGGCTGCATTTCAAAAATCTTTCACATGCTCTGTTTGACTCTACCTTCCTTTTGTAGTCTCAATACCCGGTTCATTTTTTTTAATTTGCCCCAACAATTTAGTTATTCCATAATTTAAATTTTTCTAGTGTCAGAAAAGGCAGACTGAAAGAAATCTGAAAATTCTAGAATGTAGTCAATCATGGCTCCTGAGAGAATATGGTCACAATGTTTCTCAAAACAGATGCTCCAAACACATGGTCTAAAAGTATCCTGTCCTTGGAAGTGCTCCAGAAAACCCAGGGCTCAGAGCTTCCCTAAGCTGGTAAAAGTCTAACCACACACCTTCATTTGCCTCTGACAGGGAAAGCCTGCAGATAGCCAAAAGGGAGCTTGTACATCCCTGTGGCATTATTTAAATTAACCAAAACAAATGAGGAAAAAGGGGCCATCAAAACACAATTCTGGACAACTTTAAGATTAGCACACAAAAGTTCACCTTTACAATGACTAGTTCTGGAACGAATCACATAGTGTAAGGAACCTTGAGTTCTATTGTATCTAAACTGCTTCAGCTAGATCCTCAATGAAGAAATCTCCGGACTTTTTGAGAAATACAAAGAAAGTAGTTAATTTCAAATAAGTGTAACTGCCAAATACAAAATTTCAAAGACAGGAAGAACACTCGAGCAGAATATGCGTATTTACTAAAAGTAATAAAAAATTCTAAGCATACTAAATCATGATTGGTTTTGAAGGTATTTAAAATGGTAGTTTTAATCTTGTGGTTTTGTTATTGAGACTGTGAGCTGCTTATTTCCGTGATCTTCAAATCAGTGGTAGACACAAATTGTAAAAGGTGTTAAATAAAATTTTAAAATAAAGCATCATCTAAATCAGACTTTCTCCCAGATATGATCAAAAGGAAGTGTAAAAATTATTCTCATTGAAAAAGCCTTGAGAATCAGGTATTTTGTACTAGGAATACTTAAAATCTTAAGCAGAGAAAATTAATTAAGTATGGTTAAAAATAAAGGGCCAGGGACTTCTCTGGTGGCACAGTGGTTAAGAATCCACTTGTCAATGCAGCGGACACGGGTTGGAGTCCTGGTCCAGGAAGATCCCACATGCCACAGAGCAACTAAGCCCGTGAGCCAGAACTACTGAGCCTGTGCTCTAGAGCCTGTAAGCCACAACTACTGAGCCCGTACACCTACAGCCCGTGCTCCGCAAGAGAAGTCACCTCAACAAGAAGCCCGTGCACTGCAACAAAGAGTAGCCCCTGCTCGCCACAACTAGAGAAAGCCTGCATGCAGCAACAAAGACCCAACACAGCCAAAAATAAATAAATAGATAGATAGATAGATAGATAAAAAATAAAGGGATAATAAATATTCTTGAGAAGAGTAAGTCTATTCTGTAGTAAACTACAAAAATTTAAAACACCCTCTTTCTCCTTTCCCACACACCCAAATAAATAAATAAATAATCAACACAAACAGTTACAGTCTGGAACTGTGTTAGGATCAAAATCAGCATGGAAAAACCTCAAAAGCTTGGAGGAAGGTGGAGCCTCGTTAGAACATAAATGCAGACTAACAGCTCCTAGCTGCCCGTAAGAATTTATAACTGATGTGTGTAACATTCAACAAGAATAAAATGATTCAAGGTGAACATACTTCCCATATAAAAAATATTCAACACCGGTCCTCAAAGACGTATAATCATGGCTACGGAGGATACAAAGAATATTACAGGTTGCTTTTCCTGAAGACAGATCATTTAATTTAGGGGGTGGGGGGGAAATGCAAGGTTCACTAAAATTTAATTGATGTGAAAAGTTAAGTAACAATACAAAACATAAGTTAGGAGGTATTGCAAGGAAGCACATGACTAGTGGCAAACAAGCAGTACAACAGACTGCCACAGGTTAAAGTGCTCTGGGTAAGCTTCAGAGAAGATGGGCCAGGAACTCGGTCTTTCATTATCTTATGATGATTACAGGACCTGGACCAGTGGGAAGGGATGTCTCTCCAGATCAGAAACACTGAGACGGTAATTAACTCCAGGACATAAAAGAGAAGAATTAAAAGTCACAACTTCAAGGTAGAAAGTAAAACAAATGAGGGAAGCTTCTAAGATAAAAAAATTATCCTCACTGAATGATAACTGAAAAAGAAACATAAGAGTTCAAAAGTATAGCATCTGAAACAGGAAATGACAGAGGCAGTTTGAAATTGAAAAGATCTGGACACCATTTAAAAGCTTTGGTAAGGATACTCTGAAGAAGCAGAAAATTATGAGTGTGTTTCTCAAGAGACAGGAAAAGGTAGTCAACGTCATCACAAGATCCACTATCAGAGTCAGCAATAAATAACTATACAGTCAAGATCTCTTGAATCATAAAACTTATGCAATTACTAATGGGGGACATGTGGAGACAGTGGCAGGCACAATATGGCCCAAAGCAGACCTCATCATCACTAGCTGTGATTCCTTGAGCATGCACTAAACCTCCCTGAGTCTTTTTAATACAACCTTTGAAGGTCAGTTTCCATTTACAGTTATTACAAAATACTGGCTATACCCCCTGTGTTGTACAACATATCTTTGAGTCTTAATGTCCTCTTCTATGAAAAAAAAAGGTCTGAAAATCTTAAGAGTTTCAAGTGAGATTTAACACAGAGCTCTTTAAAAACTAAAGGTAGAATGAAAATGAAAATACAACATACTAAAATCTGTGGAACACAGCTAAAGCCCTGCTGAGAGGGAAATTCATTAACACCATGTGCCTATATTAGAAAGGAGGAAAAGTCTCAAATCAGTGATCTAAGGTCTCCCCTCAAGAACTTAGAAAAAGAAGAGCGAAATAAACCAAAAGCAAGCAAAGGAAATAAAGATAAGATCAGTAATCAGTTTATTGAAAATACAAAAATAATAGAGAAAAACCAATGAAACAAATAGTTCTTTGAAAAGATCAATGAAATTGACAAACTTCTAGCAAGACTGACAAAGGCAGAAGATGCAAATTACCAATATCAGGAATGAAACAGGGACTGTCACTACAGACTGAAGAAATCAAAAGGATAATAAGATAATATTATGAACAACTCCATACACAGAAATTTGACCACTTGGAAGGAATGGATCACAAAACCACACACCATCACAACTCACCCAATGTGAAATAACGTGAATAGCCAGATAACTAGTAAGGAATTGAAATCTGTAAGTTTAAAAATCCCTCTCTGTAAACTAATATGTAGACTTAATGTAATATCTATCAAAATCCCAGCAAAATTCTTTGTAGGTAGACAAGACTATTCTAAAATTTATAATGAAAGGCAAAGAAACCAGAATAGCCAAAAAAATTTTTGAAATATAAGAATAAAGTGAGAAGCATCAGTCGACTCTATTTCAAGACTTATTTATGTAGCTACAGGAATCAAGACTGCATGCTAACAGAGACCCCAGAAAGAGATCCACACAAACACGCTCAACTGATTTTTGACGAAAGTGCAAAAGCAATTCAAGAGAGGACAGATAGCCTTTTCAACAAATGCTGGAGCATCCATAAGCCAAAAATGACCCTTGACCTAACTCTTGTATCTTATACAAAAATTAACTCAAAATGGGTCATAGGTTTAGATGTAAAACAAACTATAGAACTGTTAGGAAAAAAATTAGAGAAAACCTTTGGTATTTTGAGTTAGGCAATGGATTCTTAGACTTGACACAAAGGTACAATCCGTATAACGAAAAACTGATAAAATGGATGTTATCAAAACTTTTAAAAATGTTTGCTCTGCAAAAAATTCTTTAAGAGGATGAAAAAAACCCACAAAGAATGAGGAAAAACATTTGCAAGGACTGGTGTCTAGAATATACATTTTAAAAACGTCTAAAATCAGCAGTAAAAAAAAATCCAATTAGACAATGTGCAAAAGAAATGAAGAGACATTTCACTGGAGAATATACAGATGGCAAACAAGCACATTAGAAAAATGCAAGTTAAAACCCCAATATATCATTACATACCTATCGGAAGGTCTAAATAAAAAAACAGGAACACCAAGCGCTGGGGAGGATGTGGAAAAACTGGTCTTGCATACGTTGCTGACGGGAATGAAAAACGGTGCAGAAACTCTGGGAAAGAGTTCGGCAGTTTCTTATGAAACTAAACATGCAACTGTCATGTGAATCCCAGAGAACTGACGACTTACACCTTCCTCATGCTACATTACTAAAGCAGCTTTATTCATAACAGCCCAACACTGGAAACAACCTAGGTGTCCTTCAAAGTGTGGTATATCCACCCCCTGGAATACTACTCAGCAATTAAAAGGAACAAACTAATGATACTTGCGACACCTGAATGAACCTCCAGAGGACGCTGCTGAGTGAAAAATATCCAATCCCCAAAGGTTACACACTGGGCGATCCCATTATATATCAGTCTCGAAATGACAAACTTACAGAAATCACAGACTGCAGTAGTTGCTAGGGGCTAAGGAGGAGGTGGAGTGGAAAGGAAGTGGCTGTGGCTACAAAAGGGCAGCGACGGGCCCTGGGGCGAAGGAGAGCCCCGTCCTCACACAGCAGAGTCAGTGTCCTGGATGTGCTCTTCACTGTGGTTGGCAGCATGTTATTATTAAGGAAGACTGGGTAAAGGGTGCTGGGGAATTCTGTTACTTCTCACAGTTGCACAAAAATTTACAATTATCTCAAAAAGTTTAATTAAAGGTAAACTTATTGCAAAATAAGCACAGCAACTGACAAGAAATCCACCATCAATTAAATGATTAAACTCTCTCCAGCCCAAGTTTAATTCTGAAGACTGAACTTCACTCTGAAGCAAAGAGTTTAAAACACATTTTCCTCACCCACACGTGCACACAAACACAGCAACGGTAACAAGGCAGTCCAGACAGGAAAGCTGAGACCTCCCTAACGACAGGACACAGAGGAAAGAGACCTGGGCCGAATCAGGACAAAAACCCTCCTCCAGGCTCTATCAAACAAACGGGCTGTGTGACTTGGGAACATCACCCAACCTCTCAGGTCCCCACAACCTAAACTTTTAATCTGGGAGACTGCTTAGACCAGCACTTTTCAAACTTTTTGGTCTCAGGCCCCCGAAGAGTTTTTTTTTTGATTCCCTTATTTTTTATTTATTTTTTATTTTTTTGCGGTACGCGGGCCTCTCGCTGTTGTGGCCCCCCCGAAGAGTTTGAGTTTACAAGGATTACGACCACTGATATTTGTAGTATCAGAGATTAAAACAAAATTTTCAAAAGGCAAGTGGTCCTTCCACAACTTATAGCGTCTGGAAAACTCCACGGCACTCACAAGAGAATGAGAGTGAAAAGGGCAAGGAACAGCTTGGAATGGCCGAGGACACAACTGTGACCATCCCACGGCTTACTCTGAAATGAGATCAGTGCATAAAAGGGACTTGAAAGGTAGAGAACACCGAACAAATCAGCCACATCAGTTATTTTAACAGAAAAGGGCGCCAAGGCGGGAGAAAAAGGCTCCAATCCCAAGGAGGTCGATACTGGGTAAAATGGGGGGCTTCTATAAGCCTGGGAGGCCGAGTCAGTGGGCCAGCCCGCCACCGGCCCGCTCTCGCGCGTTCGGGACCGTTACAGAAACCGCCCCCGCTTCAGACTCAACTTCAGGGTAGACGGGAAGCCCCGCGAAGCCTCGGCCGCCGGGAGGGGCCGTGGCAGGAAGGCGGGGGTCCCGGGGAGGGGGGGCGGGGGACTCACCAGGTGCCGCGCCACCTCGGAAGACATGGTACGAGCGGGGCTGGGCGGGCGGAGGGCCAGCGATGCGGCTGCAGCCGGCCGAATGGCGCGTCCGGCGGCTGAGGGGCGCTGGGGGCGGGACGGGACAGGAGGGGGCGGACGGGAGGGAGAAAGGGAGGAGCGGCGGAGAGGGGTCCGGCGCCCTCAGTGACGTAGAGGGCCGGGCGGGATGGCGCGGGGCGGGGTCCGGTCGGGAAAGGAGGGGAGCTGAGGGGAGGGGTCCCGTGGCCTCAGTGACGTAGGGTCCGGGCGGATGGCGCGGCGGGCAGGGGTCCAAGAGGGAGGGGAGGGGAAATGAGAGGAAGGGTCCAGCGGCCTCAGTGAGCTGGGTGGCGGGGCGGGCTGCGCGTCTCCACCGCGCCCAGATGCCGCGCGCGCGAAGCGGGCCTGTCACAGGAGTGCCCGGACCTTTTAGAGAACCACCAGTTAGTGCCGGGGAGGGAATGGAGCACACTCGGGACGCTAGGAGAAAGACGCGCGGAAAAGCGAACACTGCTTTTCCGACCGCCGGGGCGGGGCTGAAGCACAGATTGCGGCCGGAGCTGGCGCCGGAAGTGGGCAGGGTCTGGGCGTGTCCCCTGGCAGGAGCGGCCATTGCGGACCGCTCACGGGCCGGAAGTGGGTGGAGCCAGGGCGTGTTCTCCGGGGAGAGCACTGATTGCGGCCTGCGCGGGGACTGAAAGGGGGCGGGTCGGACAGGAGCGGGGCCCGCGGGAGCTATAAGGCGGCCAGTGAGAAGGCCGGAAGTGGGCGTGTCCGTCCGGCGGGGGCGTGTCCGCGGGCGCGGCCGGGGGGCGGTGGCGGCTAGTCAGGCCGCTGCGGCGCCCGAGGGGCCTGAGGAGGGGCCGGCCGCGTCGGTGCGGAGGCGGCCAGGTGCGCGGCCACGGATGGAGGGTCCAGTGGAGTGCGGGGCCCGGGACCAGGCCGAGCTGGAGCAGCCCGTCGGCGGCGCCCTGGGCGGGACGCCCGAGCAGCGCGCCAGCGGCCGCCTCAGGGAGCCGGGGCACTCGGCGGCAGACCCCGCCGACCCCTGCGACCCCGCGGACGAAGCCCCGAGCGCGCCCCCGGGGAGGCGGCCCCGCGGCGGCCCCGCGGAAGAGGGCGCGCGGCCCGAGGTGCCTGGCGATGCGCCGCGGCCCGGCCGCCCCGCGCCCCGGGAGGCGGCGGGCAGCTCCCCGCAGCTGCGGCGCGGCCCCGGGGGCGCGGACGGCGCGGCGGCAGAGGAGGAGGGCGCGGGCGCGCTGACGCTGGACCCGCTGGAGCACGCGTGGATGCTGTCGGCCGCCGACGGCCGCTGGGACAGCCTAGAGGGGCTGCTGGCCTGCGAGCCCGGCCTGCTGGCCAAGCGCGACTTCATCACCGGCTTCACCTGCCTGCACTGGGCGGCCAAGCACGGCCGGCAGGAGCTGCTGGCCCTGCTGGTGCGCTTCGCGGGCCAGCACCGGCTGCCGGTGAACATCAACGCGCGCACAAGCGGCGGCTACACCGCACTGCACCTGGCGGCCATGCACGGGCACGTGGAGGTGGTGAAGCTGCTGGTCGGGGCCTACGACGCGGACGTGGACGTGCGCGACTACAGCGGCAAGAAGCCTTCGCAGTACCTGAGCCCGAGCACCGCCGAGGAGATCCGGACCCTGGTGGGCGCCCTGGACGAGGACGAAGCCGAGAGCACGGCGGGCAGCGGGGGAGGGCGCTGGAGGCTCTCGAGGGTGCTGCCCTCGACCCTCATCTCCGGCAGACTCTCGCACGCTCTGGAGGACGGCGGGGACCACCACCACCATCACCATCACCTGGCCGAGGGATTGGCTGCGGGCAAAGCGAAGGAGCCGGGTCGCAAAGCCTCGGGCAGCTCTAGTGGGCGGATGAAACCCAGACTCAACAAAATCCGCTTCCGAACCCAGATCATCCACACCACGCCCTCTTTCAGAGACCTGGAGCAGCCCCTGGAGGAGGGGGAGGACGAAGAGGAAGACCGGTCTTTTAAAGGCCACTCATCCTCATTCAAACTGAGACCCAAGTCCAATGTATTTGGGTAAAAATGATTTTAGAACGTTCTAAGACTTGTTTGTCGTCTTAGGAATAGGGTACTAGGTGTAGACAAGGAAGTGAGACCAGAAAAGACTTAAGCTAAATGCTGCATTCTTACTTCGGGGGGTTGGAAAGGATGGGGAGGAATTCTCCTTAGCAGTATGGCTGCAGTGGATTTCCAAGCGATTCCTCAAACCTTGACCTAGGCCTCTTTTCCCCCTGCCACCCTTCTGCGCTGGAGTCCCTGTTTCTAAGGACTGAAAGTGTATCAAAATCAGGTGCAGAGTTGATGACTGAGGGTCCCTTTGATTGAAACATTGCCGGCTACCATGCAGAGTAAGGAGCATTGCACATTCGTATCTGTTTTTAATAGTGGCGACTCTTCCAAGAGCAACAGGAAATGCAAATTGTAATGAAGCTGGTAGTGTTTGTAAGTGTGAACAAACCGACATACTACCCTGTGTTTTTACTAATTGCATTTGATTTTAAGATGCTACTGAAGGTGAGGTCAGAGTTGAAATGCACAAATACTAATTAGAGAATAATGTGAATGCAATTGGAAATCTCTTGGTACCCTACTTGTAAGTAGTGTTCACCTCTTTTCAAAAGCAATTTCAGCTTTGGTCACTGAACTAAAGAAATAGGCAACATTCACTTTTGAGTTAATCTGTTGTGTGGTTTCCTCTTAATTATCTCTAATACCACTGCACTTAGTATTAAGGTACATTATTAATAACTACATAAATTTTTATTTAAAGAAAACACTTTTTAGCAACCTATGGTACTTTTAAGTAAATGTTACCTCTGGTTCTGATTCTCACTAACTTGTTTTGCTTTTCCAAAAGTCTGAATTTGTCTGAGTTTTTATTCTGGGGGTAATTTAACCGTTGGTTCTACTTGGCATGACCCTATTTGACAGTGCTTAGAGTTGAATTGCCTACAGAAACTGTTTCTGGTTTAGATTATTAACAAAAATTGACATAAATGTTAATGAACTGATGCTTCTGTGAAGTAATTATTAAATCAACTTAATATTCTCACATAAGGTACACTTTTTTTTTTTTTTTGCGGAACGCGGGCCTCTCGCTCCTGTGGCCTCTCCCGTTGCGGAGCGCAGGCTCAGCGGCCACGGCTCACGGGCCCAGCTGCTCCGCGGCATGTGGGATCTTCGCGGACTGGGGCACGAACCCGTGTCCCCTGCATCGGCAGGCGGACTCTCAACCACTGCGCCACCAGGGAAGCCCAAGGTACACTTTTTATTTTACTAATGAAATACATTCATAGTCTCAATACTTTGTAGCAGTGTTTTGCAAATGTTTAAAATACTCAATCTTTTCAGTTTTCCAGTGTTTCCTTGAATCTATTAGAGACATGGAATGAAGTTATTGGAAAGCTGGCTAGTAAATCTACCCAGTTAAAAATAGCACTTTATAAAAGGGAAAAGAAAATAGGTGGGACTATTTCTATATTTAAATGCTGCTGGTTATTGAATCCCTTCACATATAAGTGAAAAAATATCGGTCATTAAAATTAAAGACTCGTTTAACTGTGGTTCTTAATTATATTTCGTTCAAATATGTTAGGGTGAATGTCTTTATAATTATTGTTCAATTTAGCTCACAGGCATATTAAATTCACTTGTAACAAGATTCAAAACGACTTGTGGGAGACTAATTCCAAAACGTCCTTCTCCCTTGGCCTTTTTGGTCTCATAGTTGCTGCAATATAAGTATTGCAGCCTATAGTGATGACAGAGTGAGTTAACAGATTGCAGAGTGAATGAACCAATACCTGAATTGCACAGAACTGCAGTGTTTAGAGAGTTCTTAGATCTTTAATTTCCAAAGTTGTAGAAATTTGTAACAAGTTGGTCACACCTCTCTAGACAGCAATTGATTTTGTTTAAAGACTAACGAAAAACATTCACATAAAATATATAAACCATTGTCCATTTGTGTGCCTTTACTTTTGTTTTAGGATTATGGAAGTGGGATATGTACATTTGAGAAGCACTTTTATCCATACATGTGGGTGAAAATCTAATTTTGTGTAAATCAAAATTAGGTTCCTTGAAGGTGAAAAGCAGTCATCTGTTCCGGATCATAACCACATTGCCTGTATCTAGTGTGGGATAAGTTGTAACTTCTCACTGAGTCTAAGGTTTCAAGGACGTGTGAAGCCAAAGTGAACCATAAAAACACTGCGGAACCACCTCCATGTTCCACTGAACAGTGTTAATCTCTCAAATGTGTATGTTAGTGCCTAATTGCACAGAATCTGTAACTTGCTAGATCTTTAGGGATGGAGTCAATACTTAACTTGCTTTTCACATTAAAGAATTCAACTTTTCAGATAAAATATACTTTAAAATTTCAAAAATCATTCCTGGGGGAACTTTCAGCATTCCTTGTCATGATGTACTTGTGTGCAGTAAGTGCAGCATTTGCAGCTGCTTAACTCTGTGCCTCTTATTTTTTCAATTTCCAAATCGAGATTATAAAAAGCAAGTGATTTGTGTAATTTGATGTTTGTGGAGTTGTGCCTACCATTAATGGAAATATGCACGTCAGTTACTCAGAGGTTGTTGATGTGAGACTGTGGTTAGAAATTCCAGGTGTGTCGGTGTGTTTCTTCCAGGTGCACTGGACACTAGTGAATTTGTCACAGCTCTCTTCACTTTTATGGTGTATAAAGTACAGCTAGCTTATAAAACTTGAAAATATGGCACTAGTCTATTCATGCCTGAAATCTTGGAGTCCAGGATGCCTTGTCTCTTACTTTTCAAATAAGTGAAACTTTGGGAGTTTAGAATGTAAAATTTGTAAAGTTTGTTTTGTCAAAATAAAACGTTCACACTAGATTTTTCCTCTGAATTGTCTAAATCGCTATAGTTCTTTATATTTTTACCTGTCTGGGGTTTTACATTTCACACAATGCTTTTTGGAGTTTGCATCTATTTGATCCTTTTTCTATCCCTTAAATCACTGGCCATATATCCTTAATTTACAGATAAGGGAATGAAGGTTGTTGCTGTTCAGGGTCACAAAGTCAATGACAGTAAGATCTCAAGACTTGATGCTTTTCCACAACATTATCTTTTCTGCACTTTGAATTGCCAAATTTTGGCAAAGGTGCTGCAGCTGGGCACCAGTAGTGGAGGAATCAGCTTGGGGAGAGGGTAGTACCTCTACCACTACCTTAAAAAAAAAAAAATTCAAATGAAAGGACCGACAAGGGATTAATCTCCAAAACATGCAAACAAATCAAAAAATAGGTGGAAGATCTAAATAGACATTTCTCCAAAGAAGACATATAGTTGGCCAAAAAGCATATGAAAAGATGCTCAACATCACGAAGTATTAGAGAAATGCAAATCAAAACTACAATGAGATATCACCTCACACCAGGAAGAATGGCCATCATCAAAAAATCTACAAACAAATACATGCTGGAGAGGGTGTGGAGCAAAGGGAACCCTCTTACACTGTTGGTGGGAAGGTAAATTGGTGCAGCCACTATGGAGAACAGTATGGAGGTTCCTTAAAAAACTAAAAATAGAATTACCATATGACCCAGCAATCCCACTCCTGGGCGTATATCTGGAGAAAAGTGTAATTTGAAAAGATACACACACCCCAATGTTCATTGCAGCACTATTTACAATAGCCAGGACATGGAGGCAACCAAAATGTCCATCAACAGAGGAATGGTTAAAGATGTGGTACATATATACAATGGAATATTACTCAGCCGTAAAGAAGAATGAAATAGTGCCACTTGCAGCAACATAGATGGACCTAGAGATTGTCATACCGAATGAAGTAAGTCAGACAGAGAAAGACAAATATATGATATCCCTTGTATGTGGAATCTAAAAAGAGGGGTACAAATGAACTTATTTACAAAACAGAAATAGAGTCACAGATGTAGGAAACAAACATGGTTACCAAAGGGGAAAGGAGGGGGATAAATTGGGAGATTGGGATTGACATATACACACTACTATATATAAAATAGATAACTAATAAGAACCTACTGTATAGCACAGGGAACTCTATTCAGTACTCTGTAATGACCTATATGGGAAAAGAATCTAAAAAAGAATGGATGTATATATGAGTGTAACTGATTTACTTTGCTGTAAAGCAGAAACTAACACAACATTCTAAATCAACTGTACTCCAATAAAAATTAATTTAAAATAATTTTAAAAACCCATGGCTCAAGCACACACCAGCTACCATAAACCCTCCCTTCCCAGCCTGGAGCTTAAGGAAGATGGGAATGCCTTTTTCCATTTCCTTTAATATCTATCAAACATTGGACATTAATGAATTTATTTCCTCATTGCCTTTGATCTTTGTTTTAACCAAGTTCAGCAGGTGGCAGAGGGACTTGTGAATCTTTGCTGTAACTGTCCGCCATTGGTCCCTCTTAGGAAGATCCTGCTATGATTGCTGCTGGGGCTTTTTGTTGTTGCTGTTAATTTAGGACAGCTTATAAAACAAGATAAGTCTAGTTTCCATTTCTAGAATGACTTCTTTCCTTAGAAGTACTTATCTTAGAAGGATTCATTGAGGAGCCCCCATGAAGATATCTTTAATTTTTCCTAGTGAAAGTATTTTTTGTTTTGCTAAATACATGGTATTATTTAGAGTTTCTTGTAAATTAATCCTAAAAGTACTTGGGAATTTGCTGCAAACCAGTGTCCCTTCAATGATGAGTCAAATAGTTACTATTAGAGGGCTGGAAGGTGACCCTTCCTGAACCTGTTTTTCAAGATATAGCAGCAGAGTTGTTCGCAACACTATCAGATTTCTTTTTTCTGAAGTATACTGCTTTCATGTTACCAAACTTTTTTCTCCTCCATCTTCTCTTCAAATGTCAGTTTTGTCTCAGGAAGTGACTTCCCCATTCAGCTAATAAAGTGTCTGCTCTTCCATATTTATCGGGGAATGAATGACAAGTGTCCCCACCGGCACAATGCCTGGCATGTCGAAGGTACACAATAAGTGTTTTGTTTTAATGGAAAACACTAAGGAAATGTTTCATAATGTTGCATCACAATGATAATTTCAACAATATGCGTTCATTCCAACTGAATAAAGGTAAGAATTTTTCCTACAATGTGGCTCTACTGCCAGCCAACCCCTGCATCTGCAGCCCAGCCCAAGGAACAACCTATTCCAATCCTGGAGGTAAAATCGGCTTTATTAGGATTTTACTTTGTAAGCAACTTAAGAGATTTTCAACAGTAAATTTGATTATAAGGAGTTTTACCTTACAAGTTTATTCAAGTACATAATCCCTAGGAGAATCTGCTTTAACTGGCTTTAAATATTCTAAGTATTATCATGCATACAAATGACTACTTATTCTGTGAAACCATAAAAAGCAAGAGAATAGGGAGATGAAGTTTATTTCAGCTGAGAGAACTTTCTAATAATCATTTTGAACATGCCGTGGACTGTCGCATAAGGTAGAACACTCAGCCTTTGGAAATATTTGGTCAGGGGTTGCATGAGGACCTGAAAAGCTAAAACAGATCGTTTTAAAGCACCCCTGTGACTGATGCAGTATTGAGAAACATTGCTCTAGGCCTTCCACTCTGACCAAAGTTTCAGCCCAAATTTGGCTGACTTAGAATGAAGTTTAATAGTAAAGTAGGATCGTACAAGTTTGTTGTTTTTTTGTAAACCAAACTTTACGCCGCTCTGATCAAAGAACCTGGAAGCACCTGTTAGAATATTCTTCTGGGTCTCTAAGAAACTTTGAGCTAAATACTCTAGAAAGATAATTGAGAATCCTTGACATTTGTCCAGAAGTTTCCAATATTGACGAATGTGATCTTCAAGTTTTGTCTTCATCCGTTCGGCCTGCTGAAACAGAATCCCGTAGACTAGGTGGCTTGTAAACAACAGTTACCAGTTGAGCTTGTTTTTCACAGTCATGGAAGCCGGGGGCACAAGATCAAGGCCCCGGCAAATTTGGTGTCCAGTGAAGGCCCGCTTCCTGGTTCACAGATGGCCGGCTGTTCCCTGTGTCCTCCCGCTGTCGCGTCAGAGGGTCTCTGGTAAGGGCACTAATCCCGTCATTAGATGAAGCCCTCCAAAAGGCCCCACTTTCTCACACCATCAGCTTGGGGTTTGGGTCTCAGCACGAATTCTGGGGGACACAAACCTTCAGTCCATGACGAGCTTGCATTCACCAGGCAGTTACTTAGTTGCAGTCAGCAGTTTCATGCCCTGCTGCAGGCTGAGTCAGCACCGCGGGGATTGAAAGCTGGCCAAGGGTGTTCTTTGGCTGTAAACACCGTCAGTTCTCCCAGGAGGCAGGCTGTGTACGCCAGGCAAGGTTTTAAGCACTTTATGAAAAGTAAGCTGTTTAATTCTCCCACCTCCCCCCGCCCCAAATCTAGCATCTACGTTTCGTGATGAGGAGTCCATGGCAGAAACTGGCTGTTTGCCCAAGTTCACAAAGCGAGTTGGCAGCAGAGCCTGGCCTTGAACTCAGGCAGCTGGGTGCCAGGCCGCACGGGGACCACGAGCTGTGCCACTTCTCTGGGAGCACAGAAGGCAATGCTACCACCCTGTGATGCAGAGAACGCACTGTCCTTGTGGAAGAAGAGACCAGACAAACCGCAGACAAGCACGAATGGGCGAGACAGATTGGACTTGCACATTTAATATTGTCTCCGCACAGGAAAAGAATAGAACTGGACTTTTGGGTGTTTGGTCCTTTCCATCTCACCTAGGGTAAAATTCATCTGTGGTGGGAAAGAACATCTCCTTAGCTCCCAGTGGTGGAGTTGCTAAAACGTGCGGTGTGTGGTTACGTTTCTCTCTTTCCTCTCCAACCTCCACCGACTTGTCTGAGCACTTGAGCTCTAGTGGAAGGGCCCATTCTGCATAATCCTGGGATTATAGGTAGACCTGGAGGAGAACCACCAACACGGCAACCACTTTCCTTACCATAAATTTCTAAATTTGTAACCCACTAATTCCGAATTTTGAAATCTCATTTTGGAATAGGCAGACGCTTGCCTTTGCTCTGCTACAAAGGGTGATGGTTGAATGTCTTTAAGAACATAATCTTTTTTTTTTGAAGTTAATTTTCTCTCTTTTTTAAAATAGATTTATTTAATTAATTAATTTAGGTTTTTGGCTGCCTTGGGTCTTTGTTGCTGCACGCTGGCGGCGAGCTGGGGCTACTCTTCCTGGCTGTGCGCGGGCTTCTTATTGCGGTGGCTTCTCATGTTGCAGAGCACGGGCTCTAGAGCGCAGGCTTCAGTAGTTGTGGCTTGAGGGCTCTAGAGTGCAGGCTCTGTAGTTGTGGCGCACGGGCTTAGTTGCTCCACGGCCTGTGGGATCTTCCCGGACCAGGGCTCGAACGGGTGCCCCCTGCGTTGGCAGGCGGATTCTTAACCACTGCGCCACCAGGGAAGTCCCAAGGACAGAATCTTTAAGGATATTTGCTCATTGCTTGCAAACTACTCTTAAAAAATGTTACTCGCTACAACTTTGATACCCAATTAACTATGCATGAACTTCAAATGAATAAAAATGCCTTGTTTTAATTTATTTACTATTTTTATATTTTAAAAAGTGTATGTTCATGGACAGTTAGAAGAAGAAAGGGCGGAAAGTAAAGAGTACTCATTTCTCTGCCATTTGCATCTCCGTGTAACTCCAGCTAACGGTTCCTTCTATACTTCTGGGTATTGGACTTTTCTTTAATTCAGGCAGGCCTCTCTCCTTGATTTAAAATGATTTACCCAGTTTCTGCTGGGTTATATGGAATGCAGACATTGAAGAAGTGAGAAAAAGCTGGTATTGGGCTTCCCGCCCCGGGGCGCCCTTGCCCCGGGAGGCGTGCGCACGCCCGCCCCAGGGCTTCCGCCACCGCCGCCCGCGCCGGCTTCCGGTCTCCTGTCTCACTTCCAGCCCTTCGCTGCCCACAGCAGGCCCTCTCCAGGCCCGGCACCCTTCTCCGAGATGCGCAGGCAGCGGGGTCGCTTCCTGCCGCTGCCCATTCCCTGCCTCCGTCCCCAACCCTGACCAGTTGACAGTTTGCCGCTGCGCGCCTCCCGCTCCCGGGGCCCTGGTTTTCTGGACCCTGTCTGTTCCCAAAAGCAGGTGTCTTCGTCTCGCCCAGCCACCCTGAACGTGCTTCCTCTCAGGAGCTGTTTAAAGACTGAGGAATGAACGGCTCTTCTGGTCGCCTGGCCCTCCCGCCATCTATACTTTGCCCACAGCTTTCGGATCTCCAAGAAGGGTGCATCTGGAGCTGCTTTTCCTCAGACCTGTGCTGAGTGGCGCTGGTGGAGAGCTGCTAGGAGGTGAGTCTGGGGTCTGTGTGAGGCCATGTTGTCCGTTTAAAAGCCATCCCACCCTGGTTATCTTCCCCAAGGCCTTGCCCAATGCCTGTTCCTGGCAAAGTTCTTTCCAGGAGAGGTAACACGTTAAACCTTAATCGCCACTAGAAAACCGTGCATTCCTTGATCAAAAAGCTGGAAAACCACCTTCAAACAAATTTAGCGTCCTGAAAAAACTCCACAGCAAGATTGGTAAGGTTGGGGTGGGGAGAGGAAAGAAGGGAGAGAGGACCCAGGAGAGCCTGCGGTGGGGAGCACTGGATGGCCATCTTCTCCTGCGTCATCTTTGTGCCCGTTTAAGTCTACAGAAATATGATGGTCGCCTTTCTGTGCACCATCAGGGCTCGGCATCCCCTGTCAATCTGCAGGCTCCAGGAGGGAAGCTCTGCATCCCCTGCTGTGGCAGCTGTTTGCATCAAAGTGTTCAAAGGAGACCATGGGGGCCTGGATGTGGTCTGAGGCTAAGATGAAAACAACGCCATGGTTCAGCCCATCATACAAAACTGTTTTGCGGGAACCTCCCCTATGTTCCTGGAGGTCAGCTCCTCCTTCCTCCCTGGCGGGGATAATAGACTCTGACCCTTCTGCTTGCGGCGGGTTCCACGCACTTCCTGCCGTCTCTTGCTTGAACACAGGTATCTGTTTATTCAGGTGTGGGCTGTGTTGCAATTAATCCCTTAACTAACTGTGGAGCAAGTGAACATAATAGAGGCGTATTTAAGCGAAATGTTGCTGGGGGCGAGGGGGACTTTAAACCACCACCATGTGCCTTTCATTCGAGGCTAATTCTGCCACTAGTGCCAGGCTAGACCTTGAGGTCATTTTAATTAGAAACTCGTGTGATATGGATGCTTGTTCTCCTGCCCCAGAAACTTAGCTGCAGGTCGCGCTACGGGTTCGCTAACCCCAGGACCTATGTTGAAGCAGACGTTTGTCAGCCTAGTTTGAGTTTGCTAAATAGAAATGAATTGCACTTGTCACATCTTATAATTCAGATTTTTCATCAATTCATGTTGATCTCACCCTCAATTAGTATTGCTTTTAGTATTTTAAAATACTTACTTAGATATAATTGACTCATGAAAAACCTAGATTACTTTGTCCTTGAAAGCGACCACTATTTCTTTATAACTGGAAAATTGATCTGCCATACTTGCCATTTAAACCTAGGCAGCTATGTATTTTGAGTTTCAGTAGTTCATCTATAAATTGGAGGTGATAAATGCTGTATGTACAGCGCATCACACTTAGTGGTTTTGAGATTCAAATGATATATCGTGAGGATGGTTTAAAATACTAAATAAAGTACTGACCACATAACAAGTGGAATTAAAGCAGGAGTTCTTTTTCCCTCTTTTCTCACCAAATCAGGCTGTTTTCTTCCTTTTCTAAAATCATTAAAAGGCATAGGGTAATGTATACCACATTTAATCTGATCTTTACCTCTGGGGAAAAGGAGAACGAAGTGGAGAAACTTAACTGTATCTATGGAGTTTTGTTTCTTTAAAAAAATCTGAATCAAACATAGCAAGATGTTTAAATATGATAAAGCTGGGTGATGGGTAGACATTTACTATATTTTTCTATATGTTTGGAATATTGCACAAGGGAAAAAAGAACAAGACAGGCATTCTTTGGTCTTCTGTGTCACGGCACTTCCGTTCTCCCTCACTGTGCTGCTTCTCTGAACTCATTCACGATAAAAATCTAAGTGATAAAGCATGACTGTCCCTGAGACGCGGCGAGATTGCGCGGAAGAGGCCACGGCAGGAGCACCAGGGAGCAGAAGGGGAGTGGGCTGGTCTGCAGGCAGTCACACAACTCCATTGCAGCCCCGTCCAAGCCTCACGTCTCTCCCACTCACAGCTATGCCTGTCAGACCCGCAAATCTGGGAATTTTACTTAGACTGGCTTCCAAACTGCTGCTCTCAGGTTAGAGAGATCAAAGTGAGGTGTGGGCTACAGTGCTGTGTCACCCACAGGCAGGCTGGCCGTGGGGTTCCTCCGGGAGCAGAGTCTTGGTGTGGTCCTTAGCCTTGGGATGCTAGAGCCGTGTGGAGGCACCCATCCCTGGTGTGGACGCGGCTGGGGCAGTGCGGGCCTGGATCCACAGCCGAGGCAAAAACCCAGACTTCTGTATGGAAGTGAAGAAAATGCATACAGAAAGCACTCAATTCTATGTATACACTGATGACTTTTCAATAAACTCATCACAGCAGCTGTGTAACGGGTCACCCAGAATGAGACACAAGGCGATACCAGCCCTAGAAAACCCTCTCACGCCCCTTCCAGTCCCTGCCCTCCTTACAAGGGCGACCCTCTCCTGGCCTGTGACTCTGATGGCAAAGATTCATTTTGACTGTTTTGTACTCCTTGTGTCTGATTTTTCTGCTCAACAGTATTTGTAAGATTCGTCCATGTTCTCGCTTATGGTGGTAATTGTTTACTCTCCTTGCTGTGTAGTTGCGTGACTGTAACAGTTTCTCTCTTCTCCTGTTGATGTCGATGCGCGCTTTTGTTTGGGGCCTCGTGCTGTGCTGCTGTTCGCGGGCGGCTGTGTGATGTGAAGCGCTGGTCCTGGTGCGGCGGCGGCGGGGCCTGACTTCCTGCTTCTCCGTCTTCCGGGTGGTGAAGACGGGGGCGGCCCCCTGGCCCTCTGTTTGGCGGTTTTCTGGGAGGGTCCTCAAAGCACGGCCTGCGGTCGCCCCCTAACACTCACGAGGCCCGGGGGACGGCAGGGGTCCCGTCTCCTGGTTTCTGTCACAGGCAGCTAATCACTAACCATTAAAAAAGGGTGTTTCCTATTTTCCCGAATGTGGCCACATCAGTTTACACGTGTACGCTTCCCTCACTTATGTCCACGTTTGTGTTCTAATAATTTATGCTAAACTCATCCTTTTCTCCCCAAAGCTGTCTGCGTTTTTTTTAATGTGCTAATTATTTTGTTTTAAATTACATGGAATAGATTTTCTTTTTTTTTCCTTATTGAAGTATAGTCGATTTACAATGTTGTGCCAATAGCTGCCATACAGCAAAGTCTGTCTGCTTGCTTTATGCCTTTCTCTGTTTCACACGTTTCGCCAACATGACGACATGCTACCTTTGCACAGCGGTACAGCTCAGGTGGTACATTCAGGCTACTTTTAAACAGTATATATTTTTAAACCATAAAAAATTTAAGTGAGATCATTATTCCTTTCCCTTTAGAGGAATCTCATGTTCTTGGCAAGCAAGTTGGCAATTATGTGTCCTACTAATTATAAATCCTACTGAGTAGCCACAAGCAAATACAAACATTACTTGCCCTAAAGTAGTTTTTGAAAAATAAATCATATTGATTTTTATTTTACTGGGCCTTATTTCCACAAGCTTGAAAAATGATAAATCTCTACCTTAACATAAAAATTAGCTTTATAAATATTTACTAAATAATTTATTTTAAAATCTCAATCCCACTTGGTACCAATTTGAGTGTTAAGTATGAAAATATTTGTATAAGTGTGTATGTGTATATATATATTTGCTGATATTTATTCATTAAAAGTCACTCTGATCTCATACAAGGAGAGCAGCAGTGTGCTTCCCCCATTGAGGAAACAGTGATCCAGGTCCCAGGCTCTGCCCTTAAGAGACCCAGTCAGAAGTGAAGCAGAACATGCCCCCAAATAGCTGCAGTGCAGGAACGAGTAAGAAAAACATCTGTGTGGCTTCTACAGACAAGGTGACGCTGAGGTTTAGAATGTTGACTGAAAAAATTACACAACCTAAAAGTTGAGAGTTCTGTTTAATTCTGCAGATATTCTTAGGACCTCAGACCTGGGAGGCAGCATCTCAAGTAACCCTGAGAGAACTGCTCCAGGGAGGGGAGGGGAGAGCCAGGTTATATAAAAGTTTTGCAACAAAGGGCAGGTAGCCTGAACGTGAAAAGATTATTGTTAACTAAAGAAAACCATATCTCAATGAATTTAGAGCTTTTCTCTGTATGGGAAGTTGCAAGAGTCTGGGCTCACTGAAAGCATTCCTTTGATATGCACCTCAGCTATCTGGGGCCAGTATCCTGTGTTTTCACATCCCGAGCTTCCTCAAGGCTCACCAGAGTGGCTGCAGTCTGATGGCTGCTAGATGGCAGGTGTTCTCTGTTTCCTTCCTGAGTCCCCTCAGGGCTCACCAACTCGTGGTTGGAGGGGTGCAATTGCTGATGACTGTGACATCCTTTCTTTACTGATATGGCGGGCGATATTTTATTTCTCAAGAAGATGATATCATTTCCATCTGGAGGATCAGGGAAGACTTGTGGGGTAACAGCTACAGATGTATAAGGATGGAAAGTTTCCAAGATTAAACACTTGAAATAAATATTTTGAAAATACCCTGAGAGCACTGGTTCTCTGAAGGTCGTGTGAACTGTTGACTCGTGGTCATCATCGGATTGCAGTACCATCTCTTCCAGTTCTTGCTGTCCACATATGATGTTAATGCAAGTTCACGTGCCCGATGTACACTGAGGCCAGACAAATTGAAACGTCAGAGTTCGGAGCAGAGAAAGGTTTATTGCAAGGCCATACAAGGAGACGAGGTGGCTCTTGCCCTGAAAAGCCTCGAGCTCCCTGAAGGGTTTCAGCAAAGCCTTTTTAATAGGCCAGGCCGCCCTGACCGTGGGGCCCACGCTGACCCCTGTGGCTGGAACTGGGTGTGGGCAGCAGCCAGGTGGAAGGAAACAGGTGTCACGTTATCTCTTCAATACGTGCTGTCCAAGGTGAAGTACACAGGTACCATTTTGGGTTTCTTTCCATTCCAGTTCCTTTCGGCTCCAAAATCTTAATAAGTTGCCATAAACTTACTGTCGTTCCTTTTTATTTTGCTAATGCTCTGTGGAAACCGGTTTGGGAGAACTGCTGGGGACGGGTCCTGGCAGCAGTCAGAAGGCACATTCAGCTAAAATTTTGGGAAAGACTTTCAAATGAAGTAATGATTTTTAAAAGAATAGACAGGAGGAAGGGAACCAGCAGGGAAGGCTGAGGCTCCCAGGGAAGCTGCCCCCCACCCCGGGCCTGCCCCCCAGAAGGACATGTCACTGCTGTCCGGCCCTCATCTACCTCCTGCAGCGATTCTCAGGGGTGGGTGGCGGTGAAGACAAGGCTAAAAAGGAAACTTGGCTAGAGAATGAATCTGGGGGCAAACGGATGATACCTAACAGCACAGAAAATGGGTGTCGGACTCAGCCTAAGAGACAGCTAGCTTCCTAGACTCCCACCGACTGGCTGATTTTCAGAGTCAGCGGACATGTGCTTCTCCTATAGCTGAGAGTTGATTCTATTTAATTCTCTTAAAAATCTAGTTTGTGCAGCAGCTGATACCATATGAACGCCATTGTAGAAATATGGATTAACTCGTGGTTTTGATTGCAGTTTGTCACTTTTTCCGAGAAGCTTTTGATGAGCTGGCTATATTATATGTTGCGTGTTCCCTGTTGCGTTTCCCCTGTGATGCTGTGATTTAGTTTTTCTACCTGCCTATTTTCCTACTACATGGTAAGCTTTTTCAGGGCGTGGATTTTCTCATGTTCCTTTCTCAATAGTCAGCACAAAAATGTGAACAAGTAACAAGAGACTGTAAGTTGAATAAGATTACTTGAAAAAGAATTAAAATGTTCATAAATAAAATGTATAATAATTGACATTTAAACAAAAAATAAACTTAAGGGACAGCCTTACACCAGGAGAGAAAAACAATCAACTGGAAGACACATTTGAAGAATTTTTCTAGAATATAGCTCAGAGAGACAGATTTTATTCTAGTGTAAAAAAGAAGTTAAGACACAGAAAGGATAGGATGACATCAAAGATACATGCATTTAGGATTTCAGTAGGAGAGAATAGAGAGAAAGAAGAAGCAATATTTAAAGAAACAATGGCTGGGAATTTTCCCCAGCTGATGGAAAAACACCAGTCATTGACCAGGAAGTCCAACAAACCACAAAAACCCAGGCCTAGAGACATACTTAAACTGACGAACATGAAACAAAGAGAAGACATTAAAACAAATCGGAGAGAAAAGACAGGTCATCTCTGGAAAATGGACAGCTAGGCTGAGAGCTGATGTCTTGATAGCACAGTAAGCCCCAGAAGGTGAGGGATGATGGCTATAATATTAGTTATTTGCAAATAATATAAAGTCACAACAACAAATGAGTATCCATGAAGAAATAAAAACCTGGTGTCCATGAAAAATTAATCAGTCGATCTAGGAAAGAAATGGAAGATTTTATTTATTTTATAATCTGGGAAGAACATCTCAGAAAGCTCTGAGAATTCTTCCACCCATTAGAAGTCAAGGCACAGTCAAGTTTTTTGAGAAAGCGGGCCGTACATCAAATGACATTATTTATTTATTTTATTTCACTTGGCTGACCCGGCGGCTTGCAGGATCTTCCCGACCAGGGATCGAACCCAGGCGCCTGCAGTGAAAATGCAGAGTCCTAACCACTGGATCTCCAGGGAATTCCCTTCCAGTGACATATCATTGACAGTTTACATAATCCACGTCTAAGCACAGTCCTGGTGGGCCGCGTGAGCGCTTACAAGATCCAGAAGGAGCGTTATCTTCTAAGGAGTTGTCTTGTTGATGCTGGGAGAATGTTACTCTTTATGGTCGAGCAGGTATTTCTAGCTGATGGGGAGCCTTGGTGGATGCCTAATGCAGATACACAATGCTCAGTGAGGGGAGAGAGGAGGCCAAAGGGCAGAGAAGAATTTTTTATGTTTAAATTTTTCTTGTCTTGCCATAAAATATGAATTTTATTTCACACTGGTAAACAGTCATGATCATCGCTTTCTCGTTAAATATTGCACTGCTGATACGTTTACTTATTTTGTCATGTGCCAGCGCCCACTTGCACGTGGGCTATGGCAAGAGCCTAAATGTTATTACCAGTTTATGGAGAATCCTGAAACTGATGATGTTTTATCCTAAGTTTTTCTGAAATTGCAAAAAGAACAGTTTTTGACTGTTTGTGATCTAGTTCTTTAGTCCACTTTACACAACTTCAGTGTTTAGCAGAAGCGAGATAACTATTTGGCATATCGTATTTTAAAGATTTTTTTTTGATGTGGGCCATTTTTAAAGTCTTTATTGAATTTATTACAGTACTGCTTCTGTTTTATGCCTTGATCTCTTGGTCCCGAGGCATGTGGGATTCCAGCTCCCAGACCAGGGATCGAACACTCATCCCCTGCACTGGAAGGCAAAGTCTCAACCACTGGACCACCAGGGAAGTCCCTCAAATTTTAATCGTTTATTTTTCAGTGATCCGACCTTGTCAAGTGGTGGGTGAGGACGTTTTAGCCACTGCTCACCAGTGGAGCCACACAGCACATCCTGAGAGGCAGCTGCACCTGGACTGGACTTTCTGACCCTGTCTGAGCTGAGGAAGAAACGGAGATGGGGGGAGACAGTGGAAACCAAAACGAAAGACGGGCGGTTCTCATTCCCATGGTGGGTGCCAACTGGAGGTCATGCCCTTCACTACTGCTAAGTCATAAACGTGGATGAGACCCAGTCTCTACTCTCCCTACGACTGGAAATTGATACGTAATCAAAGAATCGTACTACAGTTATTACGAATCCGATGATAGTTTAGAATTCTTATGGTTTCTTATTTCACTGAGAAGGGCATACCGAGATACAGTTTTCCTGTTAACAATGATTATACGTCAGCTCCTGATATGTTGCACTAGAAAAACACACGGCTTCTATGAAGTCTCTGCCAAAAGTGCATGACCTGAACGGAGTCATTAGGAAACAGCCGAGCAGCCCAAATGGAGGGACTTTCTACAGTGTACTGAAGTGTAGTCTTCCAAACTGTGAAGCCTGTGGAAGACAAAGACTGAGAGCTGTTCCAGATTAAAGGAGACTGAAGAAATACGACAGCAAGTGCAGCACAGGAGCCAGGCTTTTCTTTTGCTAAAAGGACGTTTTTGATGCCGAAAGCTCAGTTTCAGCGTGCACCGGTGCTGAATCAAATCTCGGAGAGAGTTTTGGGTGAAATAGAAAAGGAGAGCTTTATTACTTTGCCAGGCAAAGGGGGACACAGCGGGCTCCTGCCTTGAAAAACTATGTGTCCCCCTCCTTGGAGAAGATAGAAGTTTTATAGTAATTGTTCAAAGAGGGCATGGTCTGCTCGTGGACACTCTTCTGATTGGCTGGTGGTGAGGTAATCGGGAGTTGGCATCATCAACCTTCTGGTTCCAACTGGTCTGGGGTCTACATGCTTGTGGGCAGCAGACAGTTAACTTCTCCCACCTGGAGGGGGTTTCAGTATCTGCAAAATAGCTCAAAGATATTGTTGTGTCTATCTGTTGATGGGGAAACAGGACCCTGCCCCAAGGCTGCTCTTGACTGTTTCTCCCTGGTCTCACATCCCTTCCCTCCCCTAATTAACAACTGCTTGAATCTGCCCATTGGAACTCAGGGAAGGTCACGGGGGCTGGAAGAAGTCTGTTTTCTGTGATCAAAGAAATGGGGGGGGGGGCCTTCCCTGGTGGCGCAGTGGTTAAGAATCCGCCTGCCAATGCAGGGGACACGGGTTCGAGCCCTGGTCCGGGAAGATCCCACATGCCGTGGAGCAACTAAGCCCATGTGCCACAACTACTGAGCCTGCGTTTTAGAGCCCTCGAGCCACAACTACTGAGCCCACGTGCCGCAACTATGAAGCCCGCGTGCCTAGAGCCCGTGCTCTGCAACAAGAAGCCACTGCAATGAGAGGCCCCCGCTCACCACAACTAGAGAAAGCCCACGCGCAGCAATGAAGACCCAACACAGCCAAAAACAAAAACAAAAAACCTACTATTTAAAAAAAAAGAAAAGAAAAGAAATGGGGGACACAGAAAGGCTTTGTGCCCAGGAGCCCCACAGGGCCCTGCTCAGTATCATTATTAAGCTAAATTGACCAAGTCTGAATAAGGCCTGTAGATTATAATGGTATTGTGTGATGATAGTTTCCTGGTTTTGGTCTTTGTTCTGTGGTTATGTAAGAGACTGTCCTTGCTTCTGGGAAATACACACTAACTATCTGCACTTAAGGACATCACGTCTGCAACTTACTCTCATATGATTCAGGGAAAAAAGCAAGAGCCAGAGAAGGTCAGGGCACGTGTGGCAAAATGTGAACATTTGAAGAATCAGGACAAAAGATGCATGGAAATTCTTTGTGCTCTTATTGCAACTTACAGTTTTTTAAAAAAGGTAACAGAATAAAACTGTTATTCAATAAAACTATTATTCAACTATTATTCAAACTGAGATAAAGCATTTCAAGTATTGGTAGCACTCACTAGAAGCAGGTTAAGTCCCTTTAAAGGGGAAGACACTGGGTTGCTCTCTGAAAACATGAGATTTAATAGTCCCTGGAACTTCCCTTTTTATGTCCCATAAATGCAAACTCAAGTTCCAAATTCCCCACCAGGTGTGCAAGTCGTGTGCTTGGACTGAGTGTTTTGTTATTGTTTTTCCTGAACCTGCTCTGAAGGCACCTCTAGAGTGGGACTAAGCCACCTGCCAAAGGTAACAGTGACAGGGCTGGGCCTTCTGTGCAACCTCTTCCGTTGACTCGTTTAAAAATCAGTCCAGTTAGACTTAGCTTTCACAAATGTGTTAATGAAATCAATTCCTGAGTCCCCATGTACTGTATAGTAGGTTTGCACAGTAATAAAAAAATGTTTTAATGGAATCTCAGCAACAGGGTTTCCTTTGTTTAATTCTCATTTAGATTCTTTTTAAAATTTTTTACTTTCTTTTTTAATTGAAATATATTTGACATGTAACATATAAATTTAAGGTGTACAACATGTTACTTTGATACATTTATACATTGTAGCGATAATTAGCACCTCTATCACATTGCATAATTATCTTTTCTTTTTAGTAGTAGTATTTCAGGATCCCTTTCCCAAAAGCAGGTAAACTCCAGCCAGGGTGGAGCTGATGACTCACTGTGGTCCACGGCAGGGCTTTTTAGGAGTAGTTGAACTTAAGAATCATTTAGTTCTTGGCAAGACTGATGGTTATAATACACTATTGCTGTCTGTTAGATTCCTTTACTGGCTCATTTATGAGGGCATGGTCTCAGCTACTAGGACTGGTTCTCCTAAAAAGCACTAAACTGTTAAAAACTACTAAAACTGTTAAGAAACAGTTCAGATGCCTAGGGTGTTGCATTGTTGAGATGTTCTTGTAAGACTCCCTGTTTCTTCTGCCAACCCTCTGCGATGGTGTTTCTTGCTGTAAATAGAGGCTGGGGACTTTTTCCCACCTCCAGTGGTGCTCCGGTCACGTTCCAAACGGAGCCTGGGCCCAGAAGATGACGCTGCTGGCCAAACCCCTTTCCAGCAGACACGGAGCAATCTAGCGCAGCACCCCTGGGTTTTCTCGCCAATATTCTTGGAAAGAGGAGCTTGTTGCCCAGTGCTTAGGATGCTTCTGTCGTCACATCGACCGTTCACGTCAAAGTGGTTTCATCTGCAGCATCTCCCCCTTTGTAGGGATTCATTCAGATTTTTTCAAGTGCACTTGTTCTCTACCTTCTGAATTCAAAGAGTATTTGTACTCAGTGATGGATATAAGCATTAGGCCAAATCTGCTCGAAGGAAAAACCAGACATTTCTCCAGAGTTTTCTGCAGCCTTCAGTGAAACAGTGATCTTACTTCGGAAACTCTGTGAGGGAATCAGTTGTAACCTAGAGGCTCTGACCTGCCTTTTACAAAAGGTCATTTATATTTTCTAACAGTGCAAGGTTAAGAGGGAAAGAGAACCCAGGGAACTTGCTGCTCTTTGTTGTTGTTGTTGTTATTGGGTGGGTGTGTGTGCCAAATCCAGCCTGATGGCTGAGCCTTTTTTTTTTTAATATAAATTTATTTACTTATTTATTTTTGGCTGTGTTGGGTCTTCGTTGCTGCGCTCGGGCTTTTCTCTAGTTGCAGCGAGCAGGGGCTACTCTTTGTTGCGGTGCATGGGCTTCTCGTTGCGGTGGCTTCTCTTGTTGCAGAGCACGGGCTCTAGGCACGTGGGCTCAGTAGTTGTGGCTCGTGGGCTCTAGAACGCAGGCTCAGTACTTGTGGTGCATGGGCTTAGCTGCTCCGCGGCATGTGGGATCTTCCCGGACCAGGGCTCGAACCCATGACACCTGCGTTGGCAGGTGGATTCTTAACCACTGCGCCACCAGGGAAGTCCCTATTTATTTTTTTAAATTAATTTTTATTGGAGTATGACTGCTTTACAATGTTGTGTTAGCCTCCACTGCATAACAAAATGAATCAGCCGTACACATACAGATATCCCCTCCCTTTTGGACTTCCCTCCGATTTAGGTTACCACAGTGCATTAGGTGAGTTTCCTGTGCTAACAGCATGTTCCCATCAGTTGTCCATTTTATCCATAGTGTCAATGAGGAACTTCCTGCTCTTAAAGGGCTGGGAATTTTCTTTTTTCCTGCCCTCTATTTTTTTCTGAAAGGGTGCATCAAGCATAATGGAGGGTTCACAGCAATACTTAGAAATTATATGATTCCTTGTGTTTTCAAAGCCCGAATCTCCTTTTTTTCTTTTTTTTTTTTGCGGTACGCGGGCCTCTCACTGTTGTGGCCTCTCCCATTGCGGAGCACAGGCTCCGGACGCGCAGGCTCAGCGGCCATGGCTCACGGGCCCAGCCGCTCTGCGCGGCATGTGGGGTCTTACCGGACCGGGGCACGAACCCGTGTCCCCTGCATTGGCAGGCGGACTCTCAACCACTGCGCCACCAGAGAAGCCCTCTGGGTGGTTTTTATGTTGTTAACTTTGCATTTTGGAAAATGTTAAAAATAAGGGAAGGTATGTGAACCCCAGTGTCCCCACAAACCAAGTTCCACAGTTATCAACGTTTTGTTGAAACTGTCTTTCATCTATTCACCTACCCACTTTCCCCATCTCATGTTATTGTGAAGCAAACCCGGACATCAAAAAAAGTGTTCATAAGCATTGTTGAAATGTCTAAAATTGCATCTGGTAATTTTGTAATATAAATTTGCCAGTTTTCTACAGATAGTAAAAATAAAAGAACTTACTGTGCTGCCAGGTTACACGTCACCAGGGTGTGTGAATGTGAAGGACATGGGCATGTGTAATTTGGAAATTCCTGGTCCTCTATGAAATGTTTGTATTTTTAAATTCTTACTAAAACTCAAGATTGAAAAAACGCGTTTGTGTGCATGTGCGCACACACACAATCGCAATACTGTTACGCCTAAAGTACTGGCAAGAATTCCTTAATGTCATCAAATACTCAGAGTGCTCAAATTTCTCCAATTTTCTCATATTTCTAAATAGTTTGGTTGTTTTAAAAATTAGGTTCATGCATTTGAATCAGTCATTCTCATTATGTCTCTTAAATCTCTTTTAACTGATAGGTTCCCCCAGTTACCCATCAACATTTTTTTTTTTTTGATGAAGAAACTGGGCCATCTTTGCTGTCGAGCTCCCACAGTCTAGATTTTGCAAACTGCATCCCCATAGTGTCATTTAACATGATCTTCTGTCTCCTTATTTCCTGAAAATTGGTGTCCTATCTAAGGCTGAGTCACACTCAGGCTCCATTTTGGCAAGAACACTTTTAACAGCAGACCCACAAGAGCTGTTGTTTGTATGTAGCGGGTGTGGAAGATCAGTGCCTGCCCGGATCCGTTATTTCATTAGAGGGCCAAAATGTTGACCTTCTAATTGTGTCATTCCTTCTTCAATTGTTAGCTGGTCTACTCCTATAAAAGGAAACTTCTTCTCATCAATTATTTGGTTACCCTGAGGTATAGTTCATATAGGAAAAGAAGGGTACATGCCTGGGTTTCCCCTTTATTTGCAGGTTTTCCAAACAACAAAATGGTTTCCTAGCATCTTCCAGAGACGACCAGTGATCTGTACAAAGACATCATGATGAGTTCTGAGCTTTAACACATTTACTGGGCTTCTGCCTTCTGAAATTATTTTTTATGCTCTAGTTTTCATATTATAAGCTAACTCGAGAGGGTTTTTCTAACCTTTGATTGGCTCTCATATTGGCTGATAACACCTTTGACACAACTCTTTTCTTTCCCAATATGACAATATCTTCCAAGTTCCTTGGTACACTGTCTTCTGCATACCTGGAATTGGACAGTTCTCTAAGGCAGCCTAGTTTTTTGTTGAGAAATGCTGTAAGGACCTCTAAGGTGCTCACTGCTATTGGGCTTATCATTGTTTCTAGGTCTTTCAGAGGACAGTGCTACAGAATTCTTTTTTTTTTTTAATTTACTTATTTTTGGCTGCGTTGGGTCTTTGTTGTGGTGCACGGGCTTCTCATTGCAGTGGCTTCTCTTGTTGTGGAGCACAGGCTCTAGGTGCTCAGGCTTCAGTCGTTGCAGCACACGGGCTCAGTAGTTGTGGCTTGCGGGCTCTAGAGCGCAGGCTCAGTAGTTGTGGCACACGGGCTTAGTTGCTCCGCGGCCTGTGGGATCTCCCTGGACCAGGGCTCGAACCCGTGTCCCCTGCATTGGCAGGTGAATTTTTAACCACAGTGCCACCAGGGAAGTCCCAGAATTCATTTTTAGAAATCAACTATATTACTAGCTGTGAGACTTAGATCAATATGATTTACTTCTCTGAGCCTCAGTTTTCTCATCAGCAAAGTAAAGATGAGTGATCCCTACCATCTCATAGGCTTGTTACAGGAACTTAACAAGGCAGCACATGCTGCGATTAACTCAGATGTCCCTCTGCACAGCTCGGAATGCAAGCCACAGGCTGTACTTTGATTTTAGACCAGTTGTGCGTAAGCTCTTACGTGCTCTTGGGAGGTGATAGCCTCGAAGTGCAGTCTATCTCCTTCCTTTCCTTCCTGCCCCTCCCTCTTAGTGCACACAGGATACCCCTCATAATAGGGGTCCTTAGGGGAGTCCCATCGACCTGTCTTCTTTGGGGTGCAGCCTGCAGTGGGTGGTCAGGAAGACGTGAAGGCTGAGAGCACCGGCCCTGCCACAGCCCCTCCTAAACGCAGAGCTACCACCTCGCCATCCCCGACTTCTCGCTGACCAGCACTCTCTTGACAGCTTTTTCTTAAACTCTCAGAACTCAAAAGGTCGTTTCATCATTTTCCTAAAATATGCGAGGGATGCCTCTTGATGCCTCCACTCTTGTGAGACCCGGATTTTTCGGTCCTTGCGAAGCAGCCGGCATTTTCTCTTTAAAGTAGAAAGTAAAAGCCAGTGTGATGCCTGGTGCAGCCACTTTCCAGCAGAGGCCCTGCTCCAGGAGGCCAGCACGGAGCCAGGGGCTGCTTCGTGGGGGGAGGGGGGGTGAGGGCCAGACCTGGCCGCTCAGGACCGTGTCCACTCAGTATGTGATCCCAGCAGGGAGACAAGTGGCCTGCGGTTTTCAGACGCCTCACCTCCAGGTCTCAACCCCATCCCTTATCTTCAACCCATCCCACCTACTGTGTAGGCTCTGGGCTTTGATTCCCAAATAGAATTCCCATAGAATCTGTAAAGTTAGAGCACCATTTCATTAATTTTGATTTGGAGTTCTGAATTTTAGACTATTTAAAATTAAGTAAGACACTTGAACCCACAGGTCAACCATAGCTTCACTAAAACTGGGGCAGTAGACCCTGTACCCCTGGGTGAGGCACTAGGAGGCTTTCAGCACCACTTACGCATAGTCTGCTGCAAAAAATGGAACCCGATCTCATCGAGCCTGTAACACTAACTGCCCGTTAGGGAATGGCAGGGACAGTGAAACAATTAAATGACATCATGAGGATGTCATCAGTCAATCCAGAATGTGGAAAACTCCAGAGGACAAGCGACCAGGTCCTCCCAAAATTAATGGCATAAAAAGGGAAGGGAAGGATGGTTACAAAAGAGACTTAAGGGACAGATTAGCCAAATATACTATGTGGAATTTGTTTGAATCCTGATTCCACCAGAGCAATTGTAAGAATAGGTTCTTAAGACAATATGTACAATATGAAAAAAACTTAATTTTGTGACATATGATAATAGTATAGTGGGTATGTTTCTTAAAAACTTTTCATCAGTTACAGAGGCATACTACAGTATTTATAGGAAGAAAGGCATGATATAAGAGATTTGCTTTAAAATATTCTGAAACAAAACAAAGTACCAGTGTTTGTGGGGAGGAAGTATAAAAATAACATGTGCAAGATGTTGATTTTTTGAAGCTGGGTGGTAGGTTTAAGGAGGTTTATTATATTATTCTCTCTGCTTTTTATATGTTTAAAACTTTCTGTAACAAAAACGTTTTTTAAAGCAAAAAACAGTAAAAATAAAAAAGTGAGAGAGGGAGAGGAAGGGAAGTTTTCACAATATGGTCTAGGTGGAGACAGAGGTGCCTTGTACCCTGCTTCTATCCAGCCAGATGGCGAGAATTGATCAATTCGGGGTATATTTGGGAGGAGTAGAGAGCTGTTTTCTAGTGGTATTAGGAAAGGGGTGAAGATGAAGAATGTCACCTGCCGTATCAGTAAACAAAGGATGCTGTGGCCATCAAGCCACCAGCCACTGCAGCCGCCTTGATGTGCACCCTGAGGAGATTCAGGATGGAGAAAAGCAGGATATTGGCCCTAGATCATTAAGGTGCACATCAAAGGAATGATTTCAATGAGCCCAGACTGTTGCATCTTCCCATACATAGAAAAGCTCTAAATTCATCAACAGTAATCTTTTGATGTTCTGATGACCTGGTTTTTATTGCAAAAACTCCTATATATCCTGGCTCCGTTCCCCCACCCAAAACCTAGCCACCACTGCCTTGCCTCTACAGAGAAGCCCCTCAGAGCCCTCTGCATCCCAGGCTTAAGTTCTCAGAAGTCGGCCAAATAAAACTTAATTCACAACTTTTAGGTTGTGCATTTGTTTCGGTCGACGGGGGGAAATTGATTATGATTCCTCAGTTTTGGGCTGCGGCGGCCAGAAGGATGGCCATAAACTTGTTGAAGAAAACTGGGAGATGGGAGAGGTAGGCAGAGCTCCAAAGTTTGGTTGTGGCCACACTGAGTCTGAGATGGGATTAGAAATCTCGGTCCCCAGGCAGACATCCAGCCCTGGGGCTCAGGGGAGAGACACACTTAGGACTCATCAGCCAGACGATAGCATTAAAACTAGGGGATTGAATAAGTTCACTAGGAGAGAGTATGGTTAAAGAAAAGTAGTTTGTGTAGCGCTAGAATTTTCCAGAATCTCCGAGATGAACACTAAGAAATCTGAGGCAAAAAGGAAAATCAGGCTTCTGCAGTAACACGTTCAAGCACACATTCAGACCGCAGGCGCCTTGTGTTGGCTGGTGTCTCTACACCCACAGGCTTCGGGAACTCTCGCTGGGAAGTCACTGCGGTGCCGTCTGGATGCAGCCTGGGGTGGAATGTAAGCTTGCGGTCAGCACTCCACTTTCCAAAAAGCAATGCTGTCATCTAAACCTGGACCTTGTTTCCTGTCTGCTTCCCCGGCTGCTTGTCAGTATTTGATTTTCAGATCACAGGACCCCGTATTGCCAAACCCCAGGCCTGTCACTTAAAACAAACAGAAGAGGAAGTCAACAGGAACCGTGCTGATCGAGCTGTCCACTTGGGAAACTTTCCCTTGGTCCTTTGCTGCTGCTGGCCCCCACCCACCCCTAGGGAGAGTGGTGCAGTGCTAACTGAGCGGCTTTTGTTTGTTTCCTGACTCCGTGGCCCCAAAGGACAATGCCACATTCACAAGCCAGTGGGACCCCAAATGTCTGCAGATGCCAGCAGCAAGGTTACTGTTCAGTCTGTTGGCAAACTTCTCCCTGGTGCGTGCCTGCACGGGCTGTGAATTTAATTCCCTGACCTCTGTCTCTTGAACCTTGACTGCCAGGAGTGCAGGGTCAGCCTTCCAAGGTAAAGAACTTTAGAGGCGGATTGGAGGAAGGAGGTGGGGTTCACGTTGCAAATTCTCACCAGTTTAGTCGGTAATTTCAGCTCCTTCTCCTAGAGCAGCGGGTAGTCTATGAATTGGCCGAGTGGGCAATCAGTCAAGGTCAGTGGGTGATGCCTCAAACTCACCCTTTTAGCCAGAGATTTCCTTCTCTGTGTAAAGCCATTAGTGAGTGAGACTGTGCCTTATTAAAATAAATCCAGGTCCCCCCAAGTTTCTGTCTGAAAGGAGACCTTCTAGGTGAGTATGGTGGGGAGGTGAGGAGACAGCTAGGGCTGATCATGTAGACAGAGACAGAAGACACGGGATGTGCAGACTTGGAACAACGTTCTAGGTCCTGGAAATTCCCCCACGAGGCTGCCTTGAGTTGCGTGATCTACTCGCCTGTCCTTATGCTCAAGTCCTTTTTTCCCCCTTCAGCTGGTGTAAGTGGATTTCTCTTTTTTCTTTTTTTTTGGCCATACCACGTGGCATGCAGGATCTTAGTGCCCCGACCAGGGATCAAACCCGTGCCCCCTGCACTGGAAGCACAGAGTCTTAACCACTGGACTGCCAGGGAAGTCCCGATTTCTATTACATAGAGTCAAAGAGTCCTTGATGCAGATTTGGTGAGTCAGTTAGGACAATGGGTGTCACCTCACATTTCTGAGGCCACAGATGCTCCTTGTGCTGGCAGGGCTGGGGAGGAGAGGAGACCCCAGTCTCAGAAGAGGCCCCAGGTATGTGGGGAGCCCTGCGGGGCCTGCCAGGGACAGCCAGCAGGTTCAAACCTCCAGTCTGTGCACCAAGCACAACCATTCTGTTTCATGACTTTAGTGGGAACCCCTACACCACAGCGCGGGGCTTCTCCATGCTCCACGCGAATGTGCATCGCCTGGGAGCCTTGTTGAATGCGGATTCAGTAGGTGTGTGGTGGGGTAGACACCCCTAACTCCTAACCAGCGCCCAGATGACCTAAGAGTAGAGTAACCTGGCCAGGTCACCTTGGCTCGGACCTGCCTCTACCCTAATTAGAGCCAATAGGGTTCTGCTGCTTCACTTAGAACCATGCTTGTTAACTGCTACCTTCACCCCATAAACAAGAAGGTAAGACACAGTGCTTACCAAAAACTGAAAATCTTACAGCTTTTGTTGAGAACTAGAAAATAAACACCTGACTACCTAAGCATTCAAAAAGGTGGGGGGGGGGGAATGGGAATTCCCTGGCGGTCCAGTGGTTAGGACTTTCACTGCCTCGGTCCTGGGTTTCAGCCCTGGTAGGGGCAGTAAGATCTGCAAACTGCAGTGCGGCACAGCCAAAAAGAAAGGGGCGGCGGAGGGAGGCTTCTTTCAAGCTGGGAACAGAAAGCTTGGACACGGCTTGGAAAGGAGTAATTTACCTGTCTCCTTGCCTCAGCAGAAGAGTCCTAGTGATCAAGGTTCCTGAAAACGGTGCTTGAAATGCATCACAGGGGCTCAGTGTTTAAAGGTATTGTGAATTTTATACTTACCTAAAATAATTTGTTTTCTTTTTTGGTAAAGCATCTGACTAATTCCTCATTTATCTGTTCTAAAATTCCAAGTTTTTTTACACTCCATTTTCTAAGAGCTGAATTCCAGAACACAAATTTCCTTTATGGAAATTCCCCCCCTCGCGTGTTTACTTGGGCAGTGGTGAACTTGGGGACGCGGGACAGCCCGTGGGGGCTGTGACCCCGCCCTCACAGCATGTCACACTGATATGATGACATGACATGCAACCGTTTGTTGCAAAACAGTTGTGTCCTTTTCTTAGGGCAAGGCTTCCCTGAAGCTTCCCAGAACAGTCCCGGTTCTGGATGTGCCTTGCAGGGCCCTGCTGTGTGTGGCTTTGATTTTTCAGTTGATTCACAAACATTTGTGCTTGGTTGGATTTTGTGGGAAGCAAAAGTCAGGGAGATGATGGAAATTCATTATACATTCTAGTGGTGTGACGGCACACGTGGTAGCAGCCAGGCTCAGGAAACGGCCTAAGCTGCACAGATTGACAGTGGGAATTTGATCTGGGGAATTTGGAGCAATGTCTGAGGAAGCCCGCAGAACACGGTGGAAGGCAAGCTGTCCCAGACATTAGCCATTTCAGGAAAGGCAGAAAGGACACTGACAGGGGGTGAATCCAGGTGTCCAAGAGCAAGGACCACCGTGTGAGCTGGAGCCACCGGGGCTGCCTGGTGGGGCTGGGGCCCTGGGGGAGGAGCTGCCCAGCCAGAGCTGCAGCACACATGAGACACAGCCAGAGGAGCAGGGGGGAGGGGGAAGGGAGGGGGAGGGGGAGGGGAGGGGAGGGGAGGGGCCCTGCCTCCCTCCTCCTCCTGCCAATCTCCCACCAGTACCTCCCACTGTCCAGTCCTACCTGGAAGCAGACGGCAAACAGCTGGCACTCATTTGTGGCTCAGCATCAGTTCTCTTGTATCCGCCTGTATTTGACTCCTGTTTGATGACGTCATGGGTCCAACCACCAGGAATAGCTCTCCTTAATGTACCCTCTCCCGCCAAGTGGAGAGACACAAAGTCTCAGCAATCTCTGGATCTATTTCAAAGTCCAGGATCTCTGGTGATGCACAGCCCCCTTTGTCAGATCCAGATGTGGCTTCAAATGTGGTCTATGAACTGCACGGGTTAAGTACCACCCATTTTCCTTGTCTAAAATAATAAGCAAGAGATAAAGCGGAAATATAGGTGCGTGTGTATGGGTAATTTTAACACTTACTGACGTGTTATGTTTTATATTTATTTATTCATTATATTTTACTCTTTAAAACTACTACAGTTCTCATTTCTGTAACCGTCACTGGGTTGATATGGTCACTTTTTTGTTCTTCACCCCCCATTCCAAGTTCCCTTTGCCATCGTATGGTTGACATTCTCTAGCTGGTGGGATGACAAACGTTTGCTTCTGAATAGTTCGACGCGTCTGTGGTCCTGCCTGTAGTTTTCCCTTAGATTTTACTTTGGGACGTGGAAGTATTAAGAAGGACCCACTAAACCCCTGGACGCCCCAGCTGGTCCTCTCTTGTCCCCAGGATCTAGGGCCAACCGCCTATCCCCAGGGAAAGCCAGCTCAGCATGTCCCCTTCTCTGTCTGCCTGGTGGGTCAGTGGCGTGAGGAGCCCCAAGTAGCCAGGCCTCAGCGTGAGTCAGTGGCACCTTGTTGCAGCCTCGGACGAAGACTCCCCCCCTTGACAACCGAGAACTCTAGGCCTGCGGATCCAGTTTTCAAGGCTGGAAATGGTTTACCAGGTGGTGGTGAGAGGGTCCCTATCATCTCTACCCTGACCCCTGGACCTGTGAACCCTGCTGTGGAAGAAACAGCACATATACCCTCCTTGGTGCAAAGCATTCAGGGGCAGCACCCAGCCTTGCTTCCCAGCTGGTTCCTTAACCAACCATTTGTAAGATTGGGCTCAGGCAGGTCCAGGAGGTTAGGGTCCCATAACAGCTCCTGCTGCCTTGCCCTCCCTCCCTCACCCAAACTCAAGCCCTCGTGGAAGCTCCTTATGACCATATGAGAGGACAGAAAAGCTTGGGTCTGGTTTACAGATGCTTCTGCGCAGCCTGCTGGACCAGCACGGAAGGGACTGTGGCTGCACTCAGACCCTCTCCAGGGCCTCCCTCGAGGACAGCGTGGAGAGAGACCTTCCCAGTGGACGGAACTGTGGGCACCTTGCCCAGCTGGAGAGAGAGCCGGAGGTAAGGATCTGCACTGGTTCGTAGATGGCGGCTCATGGCTTGGCTGGTTGGTTGGGGGCTCTGACAGGGAGCCTGGGGAGTGGGCAGAGCACGGTGATGTCTGTGACCCCTGTGAGAGCTTCCAATGGCATCCACTACAGAGGAGGCTTTCAGAAGTCAGGTGAACAAGACGACGTTAGTGTGTGAATGTTGCTCCCCACGCCCCCACTTGCTCGGTGGCCCCCGTGCAAAGTGGTCATAGCGACAGGGGTGAAGCCTGTGCGTATGGGCAACCCCTCCCCAAGGCTGGTCTGGCCACTGCTGTTGCTGAGCGCCCAGCCTGCTGGTGGCAGAGCCCACGCTTCTTCCCCGAAAGGGCGCTGCTTCCAAGAGGGGGTGGTGACGGGCCAACTACGTGGTCGTAGGTTGGTTGCATTGGACCCCTTTCCTCCATGGACAGGGCGGCAGTTTGTCACTACAACAGACAACTGTTCCGGCTGTGGACTTGCTTTCCCTGCCTGCGCTGCTTCTGCTAACCCCACTATTCTTGGATTCAAAGAATGTTCTGTTTACCATCATGATAAATGTTCTATTTACCATCGTGGCAAAACCTTCCTCTGCCCAAGCGACTCTCATGCATCAGAAGAAGTAAGTCATTTTCACTTGGACGATTCCTGCTGTGCGTGCACAGCCGTGTGGCCTGGTGGCTCACACAGCACCCAGTAATGATGGCAGCTTGAGTGCCCGCTGATCTGGTGTCCCCTGGTCAACTTTTCAGTCTCTAGACAAGCCCAAGAGGAAACCTGCAGCTGTTTCTCAAAAACATGGATTACAGTTCTTGGTAGAATAAAATAGATTTGCGCTGGGTGGTAGAAACAGGGGTGTTTTGGCTTTCCAGAGGCTCACGTTGACGTATTTCAGTGCTGACTCAGCCCTCGAAAGTCTGGTTGTTTCCTTTCCTAGATGTACAGTCACCTGGTAACTGACCTCAGGTCCCTTTGGGAAGGGCTCTGAGGAAGACTCATAGATTATTATATTTCTGACAGTGCTGAAGATTCCTTCCTAAGAGGACCTGGCCTCCTCTTCCTCAGGGTTTGGGGCTCCTGTGAGCTGACAAAGGTCTGGGAGTCAAAAGAGAAATAACTTCCTTTTCTGGTCACTCAGTCATGCTTCTGCTGACCTAGAACTTTTCTGCTTGTGTGGATGAAGTAACCTTAGTCGGGTGCCCTTCCATTTCAGATCTCTGTAGTTCAGACAGTCTTCTCCCCTTTTGCACATCACAGTAATTGCACCCATTTGTCTGCTGGACCCATTGCTGCAGGACCCCGCCATTCCTGCTGGTCAGAAAGCCCATTTCAGTGCAGAGGTTCCCACTGTCATTCGCACAGGGCTTTTCAAGGCTGCTGGTCCTCTACTCACCAAAGCATCTCTCAGAGCCTTAATAAAGGGAGTCTCCAGGTCCTCCTGGGAGACAGTCAGGTGGTGAGGAGGTGGGCTGCACAAAATAATTTCTTTTCAACTTTCTCATATTCCTAAATCTTTGGATTCCTTCCTTGACATTATCCCAGGGAAGTTCTGGCCTCTCTTGTTAAATGTAGACTACCGTCGGGCCCACATTTCAGTCAACCAACCAACCAGATTGTTAGAGCCAGCGCACAAAGTCCAGGGTCTTGAATAATAGTCCCCATTATCCAGTGCAACATTTCTTTCCATCTCAGGTGACTGTGGATATAAACTTAGCAAAATCTTGAGTTGTTTTGGTTTATAAGTTATCTGGGAACAGACCTAGGATGCATGGGTCCGACTGTAACTATGGGTTTGGAAGTAATGAGCAGAGGTGAAAGTAAGTCTTCAGGAGAATAGGCATTTCCTTAAAAGACACTTACCTCAGGTGAGTGGCTTCAGGTGCTGTGGAAGGCATGTTGCTACTGGTAAGGAAGTCTCGGTGGATCTGGGGTACGAGGTTGTCAGACTCTTACAAACCCATCCAGATGTCCTCATCTCAATCTCGAGGTCCTACGTGCCGTACTAACAATTTCCAAGCCTTAACATGAGAGACTTTACAAGGCTGAAGGTGGAACTCTCTTGTGATTCAGAAGCTTGCACAACTAGATTTTGGGTCTAGTCCTCAGCCTGTGACATAAAAATAAGAAATTCTGTTAGGGCCTCCATGGGAGTTCTGTTCCTTTGACCAGGCCTTGCCTTGAGCCAAGAGTTTAAAGCCCTGAGCTTAGCTTTTTTCTCTTCCTGAGCCCTGTAGTGCAACATGAAGAAACCAGTCCTTCTTCACTTCTACCCTAACCATCATTGCTACCATCATCAACATTACTACCACGATCACTACCCTAACTATCATTGCTACTGCCATTACTACCCTAACCACCATTACTACCTCCATTACTACCATCACCACCATTACTACCACCATCACTGCCCTAACTACCATTGCTACTGCCATTACTACCCTAACCACCATTACTACCATTACCACCATTACTACCACCACTACCCTAACCACCATTACTACCATCACCACCATTACTACCACCATCACTACCCTAACTACCATTGCTACTGCCATTCCTACCCTAACCACCATTCCTACCATCACCACCATTACTACCACCACTACCCTAGCCATCATTGCTATCACCATTACTACTACCACCCTCGTTACAACCATAACTATCAAGTATATTAGCTACTTCATGTCCCAAAGTCTTGCTTTCCACTGGCCTTTTACCTTGAGTCAGCACAGATGACATTTAAGCTCAAATAGGTAAGCAATCACAGAATTCCTGAATCTCAGAATTCCTGGACCGCTTCTGGGGTCACCCGGGAACCCATGTAAGCCCGAGCAGATACGTTTGTGGCGTGGTGTTGGGGTGCAGCATTTGTCCTTGATGATGAACTAGCTGTATGACTTCTCTGGGAGGCTCTGGTTTGTACCCTGGAGCTGTGTCATTTCTGTACCACCGCACTCCTCTGAGTGGCCGGGAGCCGTACATCCCGAGTCCCACTGCTTCCAGCCACAGTTCTTTGGAACTGGGAGGACACCGGAGCAGCAGCTTATGAATGGCTGGCAGTGAAGGGCTCTGCCCAGATAGAGTCAAGGCTCTCGTTTGAGAATTAGGATGAGGCCGGCCCTGCAGCTACTAGGGACGTTTGGGGTGCTGAAGAAGGAGAGGATGAGAAGGATGAGAAGAGGAGAGGTGGAGGCTGGGGAGACTGGCAGGAGACGGGGCTTCACCGGTGCCAGCATCCCACCCCACCTCCCACCCTGCGCGCATGGGTTCCCTGAGGGGCCCCCGTAGCCTTAATTTAAATCAAAAGCAAGCAAGCAGAAGCAAAGCCAACAAAACAAAACCCTGCCTTTCACCTGAACTGTTTGCATGGTCTTGGCCTGGGGAAAAAAGAACACCTCTGGTGGCGCAGTGGTTGGGAATCTGCCTGCCAGTGCAGGGGACACGGGTTCGACTGGTCTGGGAAGATCCCACATGCTGCAGAGCATCTAGGCCTGTGCACCACAACTACTGAGCCTGTGCTCTAGAGCCCGTGAGCCACAACTACTGAAGCCCACGTGCCTGGGGCCTGTGCTCCGCAACAAGAGAAGCCACCACAATGAGAAGCCTGTGCACCGCAACGAAGAGTAGCCCCCGCTCGCCACAACTGGAGAAAGCCCACGTGCAGCAATGAAGACCCAATGCAGCCAAAAATAAATAAATCAATAAATTGTTTTTAAAAAAGGGAAAAAAGAACACCCCTAATACACTGTTGTGTGTATCTAGGCTGGAAAAAAACTTGTTTTCAAAATCAGATAGCTCATGGTTCAAGTTCATGGCCTTGGGTGGCTTAACCTCCCTGCACCTCGGTTTCCTCACCCGTAAAGTGAATAATTCCATTTGGAATGCCCTTCCAGCCCTACCCATGTCCACTTGCCAGCCCACTCTTCAAAGTAGCTCAGGTGATACCCACAGCCCTTCTAAGTCCTATGGCGTCACTGGCCTCCATAGATCCATCCTACTCCACCTTGTACACGCATTCACACGCCTTCCTATCGGGGCCGCGTCCAACCTTCCTTTGCCCCAGCAAGCGCAGCAGAGAGCCTCTCGGGGAGCAGGTGTGGAACGAGTGAAGCGTCCACAGTCCGTTAGAGCCACTTTATTTCCTTTAATTTTCAATTCCTTTTCTTAAAAGTAAAATCCCAAAGGAAGCCCGGCTTCATTTGTTCAGGTGCCTAACATATACAGTCATTTCTGAAGTGTATCTCATGTGATCATTAGTTAGCAATTGTAAAATTCATTTACACTCTGGCATTAATTAATGTCATGCGAGTCTTCTGGGTTTTCTTCAGCTCAAATTTTAGTGAATGAAGAATAAAGTCTGAAGGGGATGGAAAAAGATAAAACATGGTGTATGATTCTGTTAAGAAAATGGAAAGAATTTAGAAAAGTAGGAAGATTCATAGGAGGAATCAAGTTCCCCGATGGAGAAACAAAAAGGCAGATGGTAAAAATTAACTATAGGCTGAGGTTGATCTTTGGTCCAATTATTTCAACATTGGGGCCAAGAAAATCCATGATGTGATTTGAGAGAAGTCATTTCAGCTAAATTAGAAACACCCTCTGGATAGCCTGCTCTCATGAATGGCCCAAAGCTAGACCTCACCTACCCGGTGACGGTTAATGGCCAGCCCTGTGGGGACATGCAGGCACCCCTGCATCTCAAATGCCAGACAGATGTTTGTTAAGTGGAATGGGACACACCTATGTTCTTTCTCTATATTTCCATAGAAAGAACATCACACATGTGTGCAGAGGGATGTCCAACTTGAAATAAATGTTTAAATTGGTTATAACTTCATGTCTGGTGTGTGCGACTTTTAATAACTAAGAATGACATTGTATTACAGAAGAGGAAGAATGCACTCTCAGACGGGAATCCAAGTTGACTGAGGTCTCCAAAGGCATGATTAGCCCTTTGTCATTAGTCACTTGACGTAAAGTCTTACCCAAATTCATAACTTTGAAATTAGCACAAATCAGAATTCATGTTGTATAAGCTGATTCGCACTTTCTCTCCTGAATAAAATGATTTCATTTGTAACAAATATAAATCAGGATCGCACTGTTCTCTCCTTATTTAAACAGACACCATGATATCTAGTGCTAAGATTCTTTGAGAATAATGTTGAGTCACAGTGAAAGGATCATATTAAAGCTGTTCAAATATTGAGCAATGGGGGCTTCCCTGGTGGCACAGTGGTTAAGAATCCGCCTGCCAATGCAGGGGACACGGGTTCGAGCCATGGTCCGGGAAGAGCCCACGTGCCGTGGAGCAACTAAGCCCATGCACCACAACTACTGAGTCTGCGCTCTAAAGCCCGTGAGCCACAGCTACTGAGCTTGTGTGCCACAAATACTGAAGCCCGCACGCCTAGAGCCCGTGCTCCGCAACAAGAGAAGCCACCGCAATGAGAAGCCCGCGCACTGCAACGATGAGTAGCCCCCACTCGCCGCAACTAGAGAAAGCCCGCACGTAGCAACAAAGGACCAACGAAGCCAAAAATAAATAAATAAAATAAATAAATTTTAAAAAATATATTGAGCGATGACATCAGCGATATCCCAAGAAGGCAATTAGATAAAATCAAATAAGCTCATGTAACAGCCATGCAGTGGCCTGGGCTCCGTTTCAGAAGTGAATGGTGACGAGTACCGGAGTCGTGTCTTCCGACTTATCCTTGGGCAGCTGTGAGTGTGGTCAGAGGCTTGCTGCCGGCTGACTGGACAGAGGGAGGGGCTGGGAGAGGGATGCAGGCGGCCTGGCATGGTGGGAGCTCTACCACAAGGGGGGCAGAGGGGCCAGGGCACCTGAATGATGGGTCTGCCTGTCCTTGGTACCCAGTTATGAGAATGGGGGCCCAGGGTGGGGCTGAGTCTCAGGCACAAGCAGGTGGACAGATGGCTGAACTGGGGTGCCAGGTGGGGGCACGGGGGGAGCAGCAGGGGCTCAGCTCTTGTCTTGAGTCAGGGCTGTTCCCAGGAAATGAAAGGCAGAAAGGGCTGAGCCTCAGTGGGGAGCAAGCTGTCCCCAGACCCAGGCGGCCAAGGGTGGGGTCCGGCTGGCCAGACTGTCGAGGGCCCGAGCAGCAGAGTGCCTGTTCTGGTTCTGCCCCAAATGATGTTAAGCTCTCAGAGACCCATTTCCTCTTCTGAAAGAACAGCAGTGCTAGCAGCTCTGCCTCCCGACATCTGGGCCAAGACCTCCTTCTCCTTCCCCGACTCCTTGCCAGCCACCGGCCCTGGGTGCAGAGAAGGCGGGAAACCGTGTCCATCCTCTCCTTCCAGGCTCTACCTGAATGCCCTTATCTGTTCCTTCAGCTGCATCTTTGGCCTCTTCCTTGGAGCTCGGTGCACCAGGTAGGGTTCATTAGGCTACTTAGGGCTGGCTTATCTGCTGAAATACATAGATTTATAAAAAATGGGGACGGCCTGAGCACAGCAGGTAAACAGCCCTGGTCATGCCGGGCAGGCAGAGTGGCTTTGTTCCCCGCGGTCATCCAGGGACCCGGGTTGAAGGAGGCTCTGCCACCTTCAGCATGCGGCTTGGCACTTGTGCTGTCCGTGCCCTGGCGGAGGGGAGGGGAACGAGGGAGCACAAGGAGTGAAGGTGGCACCCACTTCTGCTTCTGTTCCCCTGCCTCGTGCCTGGTCGCGGGGCTGCCCTGACTGCAGGGAGGGCTGGGCGTGCAGGCGGGTGGTGAGCCCCCGGGGGCGTGGTCGGCGGGGATGTGGGTTCGTGGGCAGCTGCCGTCACCTTGCTTTCCCGCTCTCATCCCTCGGATGCCCCCCAGGATGAGGGCTAAATCTGACCAAGGTCAAGCTCACTAATGTCCCCAGTAGTGTCCCTTCTGCTACCTTCCTTCCTCTCCGACGCCCACTACAAAGTCAGGTGCAGTGGTGGCCATGAAAACCACAGCTCGTACCTTCTCCTCGGGAGCGTGACTGGCCGCGGCCCCGGCAGCTGAAGACCCCTGCTGGGCCTGTCTCTGTGTTTGAACTGAGCCCACACTTCCCCCCTGTGGCTGAGTGGCCCGGCCGCCCCTCCTTTGGCTTGAGGATGCCCCATCCTCCCGCGGAAGCTTCTCAGACCTGTCTTCCTTTTCTCTCTGCACCGGGATCACCTCTGCTTTGTCCAAGGCTCTCCCACCTTTGCCTTTCGCAGGCGTTTCCCGCAGCAAATGTCTTGAGTTCAGTCTGTTCTGCCGGCCTGTACGTTTCAGAGTTGCCCTCCTTCGCGCCCACTGCCACCGCCCGATTCAGGCGCGCCTCCTTCTCCATGAACTACTGCAGAAGCTCCCGATGGCCTCCCGGCCTCCAATCTCCTCTTTTCAAACGAGTGTCCAGACTGCCTCAGAGCCCGTTTCCAATGCAGGTATTAACACGTCACTCTTCTGGCCAAAGGCCTTCAGTGGTTCCCACCTGCCACCTAGGGAATCCCCCTACATTTCTTAGAACCTGGTTCAAAATCCTTCACCGTCTCTCCGCGGCCCCTCCTCCCACTGTCCTTTCTGCACCAGGAGCACGTCCTTCCCTTGAACCTGTACTGTCCCCCTTGGTCTGGGCTCCTCCCTCTACCTGAAATGGCTTCCACCTTTCCCATTCTATCAAAATCCGCTTCATTCATGAGAGCCCAGCTTAAAACCCTTCCTGATCCTCAGAGACCTATTTTTTCCCCTTTTCTGGGATCTCACAGCACTTTGCACAGACCCCTTACCTTGTGTCTCTTTACTTAGGTGCATGTCTATCTCCTCCTATAGTGGAGAAACCTGAAGGCAGGGTGGTGTTTCATTCATTCATTCATTCAGCATCTACTGTGCCCCAGTTCTTGTCCTGGGAGTTGGGGATAAATCAACAAGACAGATAAAAGCATCCCTTTCCCTGTGGAGTTTCGTTCTAGTTTAGAGCCAGTGTTGAGTGGCGCTCTTGCGTATGGACAAAGTGCCTCACTGGTAAATACTGAAAGGACAACGTTATTTAAAATAACCTACTGACGAAATACATCGGTAATGGCGGTGCTGAAATACGTCTCTCTTGGGAGGAAAAAAATGGAATTGTGACTCACAATGTCTGCAGAAATCGCATAACTACACCAACAAAAGTGAAATGAGCCACAAATATAGGCCAAGAACACTTGAGACAAAAGTTCGAACGGTTGATGGAACACCCAGAATGAAGGGAACAGCCTTTGTGATGACGCTGAGGAGTCCACATGGCTGTCCAGGAGCCATTTCCACTTGGCTTTGGGGGAAAGGCTCTGTGACATTGGGCTACCTCCCCAGGGTCACTGGGCAGCAGCTGACCTGAGCACGGTCATGCATGGACCCAGACACATTGAGAGCTGGGGGCAGCACGAGGCGAAAAAGTCCCCAAAGACGAGCCTTCATTCTCTTCTGCTTGGGCACTTCCTGTGAGCTGACCATCCTGTCCTGGTGCTGGGCAGGCCTTGTTACGTTTATTCCTCTTCTGATAACATCTTGGTTTTTTCCCATCCTTCTTGTTGGGCAAGATCTCTGCTTGTAGCAAAATGCCGTCGTTATATTTCTGTAGAAATGATGTGTGCGTTTAGAAATTCAAGCAATAGTGCAAAATTTAAAATCACCCCAAATCCCCCACCCAGAAAGCACCTTTATGAATGTTTAGTGAATATTCTTACAGAAATCTCTCAGTAAATACTTAAATGTAGGTAAAATGAAGTATACCAAAATGAGATACCACAATCCTACTTGTAATTTTTAATTTTATTTTAAAACTTTGTTTTTAAGTATGGTATACATACAGAAAAGGGAAAAAATCAAAACTGTAAATGCAACAGATTATCACAAAATGAATACATCTGTGTAACTTCCGCTTAGGTCAAGAAATAGAATCAGCATTCACAGAGCTCCACTCCTGCTTCCCCCGTAAGAGTCCTCCTAATCGCTGTTCTCTCCCTCTTCCCCCAAGTACCACTGTCCTGACTTCTAACATCATAGCTTAGTTTTGCCTTTTCTCTTTAACTTTTTTTTTTTTTTTTGGCCACACCTCACGGCATGCGGGATCTTAGTTTCCTGTCCAGGGATCGAACCCGTGCCCCCTGCAGTGGAAGCGCAGAGTCCTAACCACTGGACCACCAGGGAAGTTCCTCTTTTTAACTTTTTATAAAAGTAATCATTTGTTCGGCATTACGTTGTTTCTGGCTTCTTTGGCTCAAAATTATGCTTGTGAGGGACTTCCCTGGTGGCGAAGTGGTTAAGAATCCGCCTGCCAATGCAGGGGACGTGGGTTCGATCCCTGGTCCGGGAAGATCCCACATGCTGCGGAGCAACTAAGCCCATGCGCCACAACTACTGAGCCCACGAGCCGCAACTACTGAAGCCTGCACACCTAGAGCCCGTGCTCCACAACGAAGAGTAGCCTCCGCTCACCGCAGCTAGAGAAAGCCTGTATGCAGCAATGAAGACCCAACGAGCCAAAAGTAAATAAATTAATTAATTTTTAAAAATTATGCTTGTGAAATTCATCAACATCAATATATGTCTCTGTAGCTGGTTTTCATGGCTGTCTAGTATTCCGTTGTATTCCACAAATCATTCAGTTGTCCGTGGACACTTGTGTATTTCAGTTTGGGACTGTTATAAATAATGCTGGTCTAGATATTCCTGTCCGTGTTTCAGCCTGTGTGTACACACTTTTTAAATATATATATATATTTTTTTTTTGGCTGCTTCGGGTCTTAGTTGTCACCCACGGGGTCTTCGTTGTGGCTCGCGGGCTTCTCTAGTTGTGGTGTGCAGGCTTAGTTTCCCCATACATAGCATGTGGGATCTTAGTTCCCCGACCAGGGATCAAACCCACCTCCCCTGCATTGGAAGGCGGATTCTTAACCGCTGGACCGCCAGGGAGGCCCCCGTGTGTGCACACTGGTGTTAGATATTCCCAGGAGTGGAGTTGTTGGGTCATGGAGCACGCACGCTCCACTTTAGTCAGAAAGGCCACTTTGCCAAGGCAGTGGCATCCGTTCAACCTTTACAGACAGTGCACGAGGGCTCTAGGACCCCCAGCCTTGTTTGCCCTCGACGTGGCTTGGTGTCCTTTCTTCATTTCAGCTCTTCTGGGAGTAAGGCAGTAGCGCATGCGGTTTTAATTTGCATTTTGCTGAAGGCTGATGAGGCTGAGTGCCTCTCCGTGCATTTATTGCCTGCTTGTGTGTCTGTTTTGTGAAGCGCCTGTCTGAGTCTTCTGCCCAGTTTTTCTGCTGGGTTGTCAGCCTGTGTCTCATTAACGCGTTAGGATTATGTTGCAGATACTGCCTCACGCTCTGGGTGAGATACCTTTCACTCTCTTAATGCTGCTCCACGACGGTAAGCGCAACCATCCTATTTTAATTAATTAATTAATTAGGCTGCACCAGGTCTTAGTTGCGGCATGCAGGATCTAGTTCCCTGACCCAGGATCGAACCTGGGCCCTCTGCATTGGGAGCGCAGAGTCTTAACCACTGGGCCGCCAGGGAAGTCCCCAAACATCCTCTTTTAAACATTAAATATTGAGTCACTGTACTTGAATTTAACAGAAAAAAAACGGAAGTAAAATGGAAGGAATTGCTGAATTTCAGCTAGATCTTTCCTCACCTTTCCTGGTTTCTAAAATAAAGCTGCTAGAATTAAGACAGGGGCTACGGAAAGTGTTAATAGGCAACGGTTACTTTTGTCTGTCTGTTTGCTTTGGCTGCACCACGAGGATGAGGGATTCTAGGTCCCCGACCAGGGACTCCGCCCCCTGCACTGGAAGCTCGGAGTCTTAACCGCTGGACTGCCGGGGAAGTCCCAGCATTTATTTTAAAATAGCTTTGTTATAACTTTGGATAGTATCTGCTAATGCCGTGATTTGAAGAAGGAGATCAACTTCTCGCATGTCCTTTCCTCCTCTCTCCCAACCTCCTGAGTTTGCCAGGTTTATGCTGTCGAGGTTTACGTTTTATTCTGAAACCACACTTCCTACCGTGGAACAGTCTTCACTCTTCGTTTCCGTGGAGTCATCCTCTTTGCCAGTCTTTTTACCGTGGCCCCTCCCTCCCTTAATTTTCTATTTTGATTCAGCTCTTGGTTGTTTACACTTCATTTTCAGGGACATTTTTAAGTGCCCTCAAGTGCCGATTTCCTCTGATGCTGGAGAACGGCTGCTACCTTCAAACTCGAAGGACGAGGTGGCGAAGCCGTGACCCGAGTACGTCCTGCAGCGTCTGCCCACCAGCGCGGGGCTCAGCCTGCCCGCCTCTGCGAGGGCTTTGAAGGCTGTGTAGGAAAACGGTCCCACGGATCGCTGGCCCTCGGGCACCCGTCAGGCTCCAGGCAGCAGCCCTTCCGTGTCACTGGGAGCGGGCTGCTTTGTTCCTTTGGGAACGCAGGCGTCTGGGCGGGGCAGGGGGACCACAGGGGCCGAGGAGGAAGATTACGGCTGCTTCTCCTTCCACAAACATTTACAAACGAGGAGGTTCCTCCACGGAACAACCGTCAGGGTCCTGCTTCTTGTGCGGAGTGCTCTGGAGGACCTCCGGCAGGCTGGAGGGACCACGCCGGATGGCGCTCCGTCTCCCTTCCAGCCCTGGTCCCCCCAACACCTTCCTCCTCCCACCCGTGAGGCCCTGGGCGCTCGGGTGAAAGCGGGGCAGGCTCTTCCTCAGCATCTCAAGGCCCTTTGCGGGACGCCCTTCCCCAGCAAAACCCCCTTACTGGGCGTGCTCTGCCCTGCCCTCCCTGCCCAATTCAGTGAGTAACTGCTGAGCGCAGGTTAGCTGTGGTTCTCACAGCGAAGCAGGGGATCCGCAGGCGGGTGTGGGCAGGCACATCCAACACACCCGGCCCGGAGTCCGGGCCCTGCAACGTCGTCGCAACAGGACAAATTTTCTACCTATTCAGCACAGCCGGGGAGGAAGCACCGGTTTTGCCCTAAGCCCTGAAATTACCTTTGTCAGAGCATAAGCCAGAGAACTGACGTGACATGAGAGGCTCAGGAAATTCCAGCTAAAGGAGAGGTCGTGAGCCTTCCTATGGAAAGAAAAGGAAGCATTTTTCCTCCTAAAATAAGGAAGCCGGCAAGCTTTTACCAACACGAGCACGTGCACACTGCCTTACGCCCCTCGGTGTTCATCCTGTCTTTGCAGGGCGGCTGATTCTCCTGTGAGCCCTGGACTCACTGCCCACAGTGGAGGCTGCCCTCTGGGCATCTGGGGACTCGCGCTTGCGGAGACGCAGCCTCGTTTCTTTGGCGTCAGTCTCTGTCATCTTCTCTGTGAGATCTGAATCCTAGCAGAGGGGCCAGTTGTCTTTCAGAAGCTAAGAAGTCAGCTCTGAGTTTCTCTACCTCTGCTCTGCTCCTCACTAAATGGGGCCCCATCCCTTTACGGCACATTCTCCGTCTTCCGAGGCAAACACCCCGTTTTGCAGACGGCCTTTGCGCACGCCCTTCTCATCGGCACCCGCACTCCTCCATCGGGAGCTCTCCTGGGCGGCAGCCCCTCTGGGCACCTTCCCTGACTCATCCCTCACCTGCGCTGCAGGATGGCCCACAGGACGGCAGGCCCTCACCACCCCAACGCCTGGATGCAGCACTCAGGTCCCGTCACCCAGCTTTCAGACTGTACCCGGGCCCCGCCCGAGCTTTCTCTGAATTGGTCGTCTCAAGGTCAAGCCTAGCCAGTTTCCAGCCTTGGCCCCGCGGTCTGCTCTTTCTCTCCGAGATGTGGCTCATCCTTCACCTCTGCCCTGATGTCAGCATGTAAGAGTCAAGGCCTGTCCTCTCCATGGTAACAGCGAACCGCATTCTGCCAGGGGCAGCAGAAAGTTTCCTGAAGGTTTATGGGTCACAGGAAGTGCTTTTAAAAGCAAAGCACTTAAATCCACATGGCTCTTGAGCTGGGCCTCAGCCAGGACTTCCGCAGCTGAATCCCTGTCCTCCCTCCCGTCTCTTCTCCTCTTTTCCACGAACTCCCTCCCACCCCTGGACTGTTCCCCAGGCAGCCTCCATGCCCTTGTGCGCCAAATCCTGACCCAGAAGTTTTATCAAGTCATTTTCCCAGATAAAGTCACTTTCCTCCCAGTGAAGAACTCTGGTGTCAGCTGTGTAGATGAAGGAGCTTTTATTTCCTTACCAGAGCAACTGCTGCTCCTTCGTTTCTGTGTCTCCCTCCAAAACCAGGCTGGGCTCTCCTCTTTCGATCCATGCATCCCCAGAACCTGGCAGGGGGACTCGTAAGCACCCAGTAAGTCCAGCTGCTGAGAGACACAGAACGGCTGACCAGAGGACAGCCTCAGGGGATGCACCGCGGCTGGGGATGAGGGGCTCCGGGGGGGTGTGCAGCGCTGCCTAGCAACAGTTCCTCACTCTCCTGTCACTCAGAACGTACAGACCAAACGATTCTTAGGGCAAGACTAGCTCTTTGGTCTCACTTAAAAATAGGTACGATCTTTCCTTTTGTCTCCGCTCAAAATCCATAATTCTTAAAGGACCCCGAGGGTGAAAAGTATTGAGGACCTCAGATACTCACACCCAAGAATCTACTTCATCAGAGGGTTAACTGTGTCAGAGGATACTGGGAGGCCATCCAGGGGCCCACAGCCTATCTTCCGCTACCTGAGGGACAAATCCCACCCGTGGTGGCGGGTGTGCTTCTGGCCTGGAGTTGAACCGAGTGCTCACGTGGTCTGGCCTGGACCGGGACAGAAATGCCTTCTGGATGGGCTTACGCAGCCCAGGAAGAAAACATCCAGAACCTTCCTGTGAACTTAAGTTCCTTGAAGATTTGCATCGAAAATGTTGCACATGAGTCAAATAGTAGTAAGGAATGACCAGATTTCCCTGGTGCCGGAGACACAGTAAACACTTGGTTTTTCCTTTCCCTCTTTCCTTTGGGCTCCCAAGGGAGCCTGGACTCAGGCTGCAGAGTGGGGCCCAAGGGGCTCTGCGGGCTTGTGGGTGCAGGGAAAGCCCCGCTGCCCCGTAGCTCTGGAGCTGCAACCCACCGAGAGTGGGACCCCCCAAGGTGGATCCAGCGCACAGTAGGAGCACAGCCTGTGAATAAACCTGGAACCTTCCACCACTCAGCTCTCAGCCAGCAGCTGCTGAGGGCCCGCCCTTTGCTGACCCGGGAGTGACAAAGACAGGTCCTCCCACACTCAGTCTGGTCGGCCGCACAGCCTCCATGGCCGGTCTGTTCTGGAAACTGGCTCGTCGCCCCAAGGAAAGTACAAGGGCAGGTTCCGTGACACAGCACTTTCATCAGCGAATCAACACATAACCTTGTTTTGTGTGCTTCAGTTTAATTCACACTTTTTAAAAAATTAATTAATTAATTAATTTTTGGCTGCATTGGGTCTTCATTGCTGCGCGCGGGCTTTCTCTAGTCGCGGCGAGCGGGGGCCACTCTTCGTTGTGGTGCTCAGGCTTTGCGGTGGCTTCTCTTGTTGCGGAGCACAGGCTCTAGGTGTGTCGGCTTCAGTAGTTGTGGCACGTGGCCTTCCGTAGTTGTGGCTCGCGGGCTCTAGAGTGCAGGATCAGTAGCTGTGGCGCACGGGCTTAGTTGCTCCGTGGCATGTGGGATCTTCCTGAACCAGGGATCAAACCCATGTCCCCTGCATTGGCAGGTGGATTCTTAACCATGGCGCCACCAGGGAAGTCCCTGTGCTTCTGTTTACAGACACCTTATTGAATATAAATTGTTGATTCATTAGCACTGAACTCTCAGTGACAGCCCCGTGACTCGGGCCTGAAGGAGACTCATCCCACACGTGCATCTTCTCCCTGCAGTGCATCCCAGCCTTCCCGCCCTTAGAAGCCCCAGACAGCACCCCAGCAGCATGCTTGGGGCCGTTTCCAACAGCACGAAATGTGAAAAACATGTGGAAACTAAATAGGCCACAGAAAGGGCACTTGCTGACAGTGTGACATGAAACAGAAAGCAGAGCCCTGTTTGTTTGACCTCTGCTGGGAACGTGCAGACAGGTGACAGATTTCTCTCCACTCTGAGCGTGTGGACAAATGCCCACGAACGCATGGTGAGCGTTGATTTTGGGTTACAAATTGGTTTTGGAGAGCAGGTGAATTCACAAATACAGAATCTGTGAACAACAGGATCGACTGTATGTATGTACGGATGTATGTGGCATATCTTCCAAAGTGGGACATCTACGCACACAAAGTGAGACATCTACGCACACAAAGTGGGACATCTACGCATGGGTACATGTGACAACCGTATGCATGTGTTTGTCTTTAAAAAGTAAAGCTTACACTCTTTGTACCACCCACCTCAAGATGAGGAGGCATGGCCCTAAAGGTGGCCTCCACCAGCTGATTGGAGCAAACTTCTGGTTACTTGGTTTTCCCAGAGAAATTTCCAAATCTAACCGTCCCACACCATCTCAATCAGACTAACCCTGCTTGTATCCTGACTTAGTGAAACAGATTCAGGTTTCACTAAGTCCTACAGCCCAGGAGTGTGAAGGCAGATTTTACAGTTTTCAAAGTTCACAGTTTGAGAATCACCTGTGAAGGTTTCCAGCCAGTGGGAGACGTCAGCCTGGAAACTTTGACCCCGGGGGCAAGAGGCAAGCCACAGCCCTTCCTCCCCACTCCCAGCTTGTGAGCAGATGAAACCAGTCTGAATTTGGCTCCGGGAGACGTCGTAGGACTGGGAAGACAGCCGCAGCTGCATTTGGAGCTGGGTGACCTGTGTCACACACAGGTGCTAACATTCACTTCCCTAAGGAACTGGGCCAATTGTCTGACTTGGGCATAATCTAAGAAGACACGGGCCTTTAAAAGACACGCTGTGAAAATTGTTTTTCATTCATCAACTTTTACTACACTTGACCTACCAAAGTGACAATTATTTAAAACCTGTTTTAAAGAGTTCTCCAGACGTTTATTTTAAAGTGTAATGTAAAAAACTGTATAAAGAACTAGATTTTATAATGGATTTGTGAATAAAATAATACCCAAGGTTGTTGCACTGAATAAATACCTTTTTGATAGTTATATACACAAATATGCAACTATGTGAACTTTAATTAGCAGCTCTCTTCTTTTTTCTGTTTTTCACTGGCTTTTTTTTTTTTTTTTTTTTTTTTGTGGTACGCGGCCTCTCACTGCTGTGGCCTCTCCCGCCGCGGAGCACAGGCTCCGGACGCGCAGGCTCAGCGGCCATGGCTCACGGGCCCAGCCGCTCCGCGGCATGTGGGATCTTCCCGGACAGGGGCACGAACCCGTGTCCCCTGCATCGGCAGGCGGACTCTCAACCACTGCGCCACCAGGGAAGCCCTTCACTGGCTTTTTACTTGATGCTTTTACTTGCATTGCACTGATGGTCTGTGTTCTGTGAACAAAGTAAATTAACAAGTTTTAACAGTATTAGTACTAGGATCTTACTTTTGCCAACTATGACAGAAGAATACTGTAACCTTGAAAGGCATCCAAACAGTTTTACAGACCTAATTCTATAAACCTCAGGTTGAAGAAACCCAGAGAGCAAGCTTCTAAAAAGTCTTGAGTATATGTATACGTTTGACACAAGTGCCCTCAGCTCCAAACCATCATTATGTCAACGCGACATAAGCGGGGTGGCACGTTCTTCACCCTTCAATACGTTCACCCCAAGTCAAGTGCAAGAGCAACATTAGTAATGACCACACTAGGAGCACCCGGGGCATCTGTTGATGGTGGAGCGGGCACGAGTGCTGGGACATGCACGCAGCAGGGACCCCGTGGAGCTCGTTTGCATGACACGGGGGAGAGGGGGACAGGCAAGCCTGTGATGTTACAGGCCAGGTGGGGTCTCCTCGAGGGGCACGGAAGACAGGGAAGGAGAGACAGGAGGGTCTCCGAGTTTTTGAGCGTTTGATCCTGTGCTGCTTGTCCATGTGTCTGTACCTCGTGAAAACTTTCTTTAGTTGTGTGCTTACTTATGCACTTTACGCAATTTGTATTACATTTTTTAAAAATTTATTTTATTTATTTTTGGCTGCGTTGGGTCTTTGTTGCTGCGCTTGTGCTTTCTCTAGTTGCAGCGAGTGGGGGCTACTCATCGTTGTGGTGCACGGGCTTCTCATTGCAGTGGCTTCTCTTGTTGCGGAGCATAGGCCCCAGGCACGCGGGCTTCAGTAGTTGTGGCATGCAGGCTCAGTAGTTGTGGTTTGCGGGCTCTTGAGCACAGGCTCAGTAGATGTGGCGCACGGGCTTAGTTGCTCCACGGCATGTGGGATCTTCCTGGACCAGGGCTCGAACCCGCGTCCCCTGCATTGGCAGGCGGATTCTTAACCACTGCGCCACCAGGGAAGCCCCTGTATTACATCTTATAAAAGTTTACTCAGAAAAGAAAGGCAGGGCTGTGAAGAAGTGTGTGGCTGGAAGCAGGGATCAATGTCAAAGATGGAGAAAAATCAAGTGGCATTAAAGAGGAAGGGAAGTCAAGGACTGTTCACTGTGACGATTTTGAAAGATGAAACCCAGAAACTGTCGAACTCATAGAGGCTGACCTGGAGAGTCACAGCCAGGTTGCGTGGCCCTGGCGCCCCAGAGTGACCTCAGGGGCCCCGCCCTTCTCCATCGTGTCCTTGGGGAGGCTTGCATGGCTGTGGTCTGCTTCCCAGGGACGCGTCTTCGTTCGTTTGGCCGTCAGAGGTTCACGGAGCTCTTCCTCCTTCCTCCTTCCATCCACCTCAAGCCGGGTGGAGACAAGACATCCCTGGGGGGATGATCTCTTCTGTTCTCTGAGCAGAGATGGCCTTTCTCCCAGTGCTCCCCAGACCTGCCTGTCCTGGGTCTGAGGATCACCGAGGCGCTTGCCAAAAACGTCCTCCCAAGGCCGTTTCCTGGAGACTCTGATTCGGTTGGTCTGGGGCGGGATCCAGGACCCCAGGCTCTTCTTCCAATCAGACAAGTTTAGGAAACAGTGCTCTGGTGCAAAGGACATTCTTTGGAAAAGAATAAACACATTACTGTAAATAGTGAGATGACGTTTTGAAAATTGTCCAAGATATTGTAATGATTTTACGATTTCCTGCAGGGGAAAAGGAGAAGGGGAGTCCTGCCAATGTGTGCAGCAGTGAAGTTGCTACATGAAAATACAGGCTGCCCGGTTAAGCTTGAGTTTCAGATAAACGACGAATAATATTTTAGTGAAGTAGGAATGAGATGTTCTTAGACTGTTTATCTGAAGTTCAGACTTAGCTGGATGCTCGGCATTGTTATTCGCTAGATCTGACCACCATCCAGGAGAGGGTTGAGGACCCCGAGGATGTTTGCTGGGGCCATTGCAGAAGGGAACCGGCAGGTTGGGTGGGGTCAGAGGGGCAGTCAGAGGCTCGTATGATGGGAACATTGATTGACTGTTACGTAAGCACTTCACATTATATAGTGAGTGGATTTACTGCTTCCCCTAACCTATGATGTCAGGTTTATTCTTATCCGCCTTTTACAGATGGGAAACGGGGCAGATAGCTGTAACTTGGTCCAAATCGCGGCAGTGAGGAATCCAGGCAGTTTGACCTGTGCCCTTGGACCAGCTGCCAGCCTGGCCACCACCAGGGAGAGGCCAGGGTTCTCGGAAGTGGGGCTCTTCACCGTGCGTGGTCCCTGCCCCGGCCCCGTCCGTCCTGTGTTCGGCTAATACTGACTGTGTACCTGCCGTGTGCTGGCCCAGGGCTCACAGTGGTGGGGCGGGGGGTGCTGGTTCTAGAACTTCGTCAGAGATTCTGATCCCTGAATTCCGGCCCCTCCGTGGAAGGTGAGGCCCCACTGGTCTGGCTCCTCTCCCCCCGGCTCCTTCTCAAACCTCCGGCTGCCTTGCCCAGGGCTGGCCACCCTCCCGTCGGCTCCCACTGTGTCTCATCCATGTGTGCTCCTGCGGCTGACCTGACAACTCAGCAGCACTTGGTCAGGGAAGCAAGAGGCGTCGGCCAGCCCCCTCCCCCGGGCAGTCTGAGGACTGAGGAGGCTCCCTGGAACCCACTGAAGACCTCACAGTGGGCGTCAGTTTGGCACAGAGGCATGTCTGGGAGGACTTGGCGCCCAGCAGGAGACTGCCCATCCCTGGGAAGACTTTCCACCTTTTCGGAAACGCGAGCCATCCTCCTGGCAGCGGGGGTCTTCCCAGTTTCATCCCTGCCTTTACAGAAACTGGTCTTCCTTCACCCTCCCTCCCGCCAGCCCCACCCAGGCAGCGAACGAAGGCACAGCATTAAAACATGACTCTTACAGGATCGTAATGAAGGAAACACAAATCACAGCCGTGGGACTGTTTTTCACACGTCAGGCTGACGAGCATATGCCAGAAGTGAGGACGGCAGTGCTGGTAGTGATTGGAGGGACAGGTACTCTCACACCCCAGGAGAGGGTGACTTGGAACACATTATTGGAGGGCATTTTGGTAACATCTATGAAAAGTAAAAGTACACGCACCCTTTGACCCAGGTCTCTTGGAGGAAGTCACCATATGGCGTAACCCAAAATACCTGCCTAAGGATGTTTACTGCAGCACTAGGTGCAACAGTAGAAAAGCAGAAACGATAAACCTCAGTGTCTGTCAATGTGCAAATGATTAAATAGTCTGTAGTTTCTTTGCAAAATCAAATTCCACTTAAGTATTAAAAGGAATGAGCTAGAAAGCTCCCCAAGACACCTTTCTTCTTTTCTGCATCTGCCCTTGAGGAATTCATCCCACAGTCACCATAATTACAACGTTCTGGTCACAGTGCTGGGGAAGAAGCAGTTAATCCCAAGAGCCTCAAAAGCGGGCACGGGGAAAGTCAAGGAAGGTTTAGAGAAACGTGAAAACTGTGGAAACTGAGGGAAGTGAGGCGGCGGATGGAGGTGGGTGAGGGGACTGCAAGATCCATTTTGAGTGGGAGAAACTTGAATATGGAAAAGCCAAAGGGCAGAATTCAGCTGCAGTGTGCCATTAAGTTAAAAACAATAGCCACAAATGTGTGTATACCCACGTGTCTGTAGAGTGTAACAGGGCATGTATAGTTTGATCCCATTTGTGTAAAAGTTTAGAGGCTGGTCATGATGGTGTATACATAAACGTCTTCTGGAAGGACACGTAAGAAATTATTAATATTGGTAACCGTTGTTAATTATTAGTATTATTTTTGTTTTTTTTTTTGCGGTACACGGGCCTCTCACTGTTGTGGCCTCTCCCGTTGCGGAGCACAGGCTCCGGACGCGCAGGCTCAGAGGCCGTGGCTCACAGGCCCACCCGCGCCGTGGCTCACAGGCCCACCCGCTCCGCGGCATGCGGGATCTTCCCGGACCGGGGCACGAACCCGTGTTCCCTGCATCGGCAGGCGGACTCTCAACCACTGCGCCACCAGGGAAGCCCCATTGTTAATTATTGATAGTGGTAACTATTATTATCTTTGGGGAGAGCTGTTGGGGTGGAAGAGAGGTGTGATTTTTCTTTTTATTTCATACTTCTGCACTCTCTTCTTCCTCCCCCAATCAAAATTCTAATTTTCAGGGTGATTGATGTCATCTTAGTAGGAAGAGGAAAGCAATTCTAGTGAAAGGAACCCAAGCTAAGAAGTAAAGTGTAAATAACCCCACTCACCCCAGTAAACTGTGCTGAATCCCAAGGCAGGGGGAATTTGGGGAATGTGGCCCATCCCTCCCCTTCCTGGGTGCTGGTGTCACTGTGACTTGTGCCCAGATGAGCATCCAAATAATCCGGGGTCACCTGCAGGGTGGGGTTACCTGGGGACCTTCAAAACCGCTAATGAGTAGTTACCACACCTGATCAGGTAAACCCATGGGGTGGGGCCCAGGCTTCACCATTTTGAACACTTGACTCTCAACCCAGCTGCCTGTGAGAATCACTTAGGGAGTGAGAAATGTTAACATCTGTATCAGTCTGCTCGGGAGGCTGTAACAAAGTACCACAGATTGGGTGGCTTAAAAACAGAAATTGATTTTCTCATGATTCTGGAGGCTGGAAGTCCAAGATCAAGGTGTGGGCCGGGTTGGTTCCTTCTGTGGCCCCTCTCCTCGGTTTGTAGATGGCCGTCCTCTCCCTGCGTCTTCAAATGGTCCTCCCTCTGTGAGTCTGTGTCCTAATCTCCTCCTCATATGAGGACCCCGGTTTTACCGGATTACATTCTGCCCTAAAAACCGCACTTAACTTGGTCACCTCTTTAAAGGCTCCATCTCCAAATACAGTCACATCCTGGGGTCCTGGGGGTCAGCTTTGACATATGAATTTTCAGGGGACACACTTCAGCCCATAACACCGTCCAAACTGCATTCTAGGCCAGCTAAGTCTGAATCTCTGGAGGTGGACATGAGTGTGTTTTCAACCACAGATGATTCTGATGTGCAGCTGAGGCTGAGGTACGCTGACTCACAGGATGGCAGGGTGACAGGCACAGGTGGGCTCAAGGGACCAGCAGGCAACCGCACTTTGTAACCGGCAGGTGTGTCCCCAGCGAGGGCCTGGATGGTGCTGCTTAGCGTGGCCGTCGGAATCGAGGGGCTATAGCTGTCCCCCCACCAACTGCGTCTTTAAATCCATTTTGTCATCTCCTCCCAGTTTGGAATTCAGTCTTGGAGGAGCTCAGTGAAGCGTGCTCTTAATCAGAGTTACCAGATCGAATTCCCTGAGGCCAGAGTGATCAAAATATAAGTGAGTTTCAGATAAGCTAATGACATCACTGAAAAGAGCCAGGGCACGTGACAAGTCCAGAGAGTTGACTTCCAGAAGGGAGGTGAGTTGACTTCCATACCCCAGGCAGCGTGCCCCTGCCCCGTCCCATTGCTGCCGAGCCCCATGGACCTGTCCATGTGAGGATGTAGTGCCAGGAATCGGGGCAGAGGCTGATGAGGTGAGACGGACCCTCCCAGCGCAGAGGTGGTGATGCCATCGCGTCCGGGAGGTAAACCAGCCCCAGAACTGCTCCACCTTTGAACTTGTAGTTAGAGGACGTAAGACATTTCTTAGGGTTTAAACTGTTGACCTGGGATCTTCTGTTTCTTGCAGTCCAGAGCGTCCTAACCTGACACAGCTAATTACTGCCAGGCAGTGGTTCTCAGTTACAGCGGCTGAAAATTACACCCACTTGGTAGCTGTGAAGAAAACAGAACAAAACAAAATCCCACTGGTTTCTGAGTTCCACTTCCAGAGATCCTGATTTAATTGGTCTGGAGGGAAGTAAAGGCACTGGGAATTTGAAAGGTGGGATGGGGCTGAGAACCACGACGCGAACGTCAGGAAATTTATACGAATGGGGATCCAGAAGCTGCCTCGGAACCTTTCAAGCCAAAAGCTGAGCAAAGATGGGGTGAAACAGAAGGTGGGCCTGTGCCTCTTGTCCTGGGCTGCTGTCAGGGCCGAGCAGGAGCAGCTTATGCCCGTGCGGTGGGCAGTCCACAGGGAGCTGCCACAGAGCCACCTAGGGCAGGTGTGGACCCAGGATCTGGAGAAAAATGACCTCATTTCCTCATCAGCCGGAAGAGCCAGTGTGTGTGCTCCGCGTGTGCATATGTGTGATACACGTGCATATGTGTGTATGTGTGCGTGTGTGCATGTGCTGGTGATGGCGAGATGGGGTTTGCACTTTATTTGGAACTGGGAAGCACAGGCTTTCAGGAAGGAAAACCAGAGGGCATTGAAGGCCCGACTGTGGTGTGAGCCCACACCAAGCCTGACCCCAGGTGGCTGGTGTGGGGTTGTGTGTGCGTGGAGGGGCACTGAGGTCTCCCCCAGCTCGGGAGTGAGGTGGGCTCCGCTCCTAACTCTGAGACCATGGGATGGCTATGTGCCATCTGCAGACACGGCAGGGATGGGGACACACAATGGGACCTTGGGGACAGGAAAAACCAACACCCCAGAAACAGCTCTGGCGCTGTGTGGTGGGAGTGGAATTTTCACCGTCAGTCTAGACGGTGGCCGTTGCTGCCAGTGGGATGTCGACCTGTAGGTCAGAGGCGGGTCGTCATCGGGAGGACCTGGTTGTCTCATTTCCTTGGCAGACTGCCTCTAAGGATTTTGACCAGGACAGATCACCCTTTCCTTTATTTTCCTAGTTAAATAAGAAGCAAACAGTGCTTTCTCTTTAAGTCCCTTTAAGGGTTGCCCACGGGATGGCCTGGGTGAGGATGGCCAAGGCTGACTCGGATGGTGATAAGCAGGAAGGGGAGATGAAGTCATTTGATTGTTGGAAAAGTCCTGAGTGGGAGGCTGCTAAAACGTGGAATAACATCGTCCCCGCCCTCAGAGAGCTCATAACTCGTTAGGGAAAGCGGACTGAGATGGAGAAGGGTACCAGGAGTGGTTAGAGGTCCAGCTGTGTGACCCTCAGAACAAAACCCCTGAGCTGGGAGGCCTGGAGGGGGAAGCACCTTGCTGAGCAGGCCCCACTGGGGGGGGTGACAGGTGCAGGGCCTGGGCCAGGGGAGGGGCGGGGGTGAGCTGGGGCCGGGGAGGACAGCGGGCGGACAGCCGGCAGGGCCACGGGTGGTGCGGTGGGCGTGGGGTGGCCGGGATGCGGGAGGGCCCCAGGGAAGGTCAGAAACCAGCTCACAGGCCCAAGGCCAGGCAGCCCCTCCCTCCTCTGTGTCAGCCTGACCTGCAGAGTCAACATCGCTTCCAGAACCTTGACCTGGTCACCTCTGTGTCCTGTTAGGCTGTTGGCCTCGAGCCCTGCAGTCGGTGACCGTCCTGCCAAAGTGCTGGCAGATTGAGCAAATGCACGGCTTGCGAGGCAGAACTCGGCTGGCTGGAGTCCAGCTGAGCTGGCCGGGCTACCCCCAGGGCCCTCCGGCCCCTGTCCACGACCTGACCCCTGGGGGACCCTGCTGGGGGCCACAATGGCCCTTTCCCTCTGAGTAGAGACCACGTCATGTTCTTCTCTGTGTCTCTTCGGGATAAGCGCCAGGCCCACCGGGTTAAATTCAGTAACCTTTCACTTTCCCCAAATTTATTAGAGACAAAACTATACATATTTTTAATACTTTAATTTTTTGAATAGGTAAATATGTACATGAACAAAATTGTAAAGTTACAGTTTTGGGGAGAAAGAGAAAAGCAAGTTTCCCTCTCTCCTCGGCTTTTCCTTCCATTTAGTTCCCTCAGGCAACCGCTACTAGGCTTCTTGGGAACCCTACGAGAAACATCCTGTGTTTATGGGCTTCTGTGAACACATTTTTCTCGCTAACGGCATGACGCTCAGCACGTTGCTTTCGTCACTTTCCAGACACCCTGCGGCTTTTCTGTACCAGCGCACCTAGTCCTGCTGCTTTCTTTCTAACAGCTGTGCGCTGGTGCACGTGCAGAGGCACGTGATCTATTCAACCAGGTGACCCCTGGTGAGCCTGTAGGGCAGATGACGTCACGCTGAATAGCTTTTAAGACATAGTTTTGTACCTGCACCAGTGAAGGGTAATCACTGAAGAGAAGTCCTGGGCCTCAGGATGCGTCTCTTTCGAATTTGGGCGGTTAGTGCTGCATTGCCTTTGTAGAGGCCACGCCAAGTTACGTGTAGTTTTCAGAAGCCGGGCAGGGTTTTTGGTCTTACCAGGCCCCCATAGCGCTCTGCTCGGGCTGTGGGGGTGGGACCCCTGAAAGCCCCTGTGGCTCGACAGGCTGGCCAGCTGGCGGGACGCCCCTCCCCCACCCCGGAGATCAGCAGTCGCACGTCGATGGGTCCCAGGGTCCTGTCAGGCTAGGCGCCTGGGCGCTGGGTTCTGGTCTGTTTGTGGGAAGGGTCACCTCAGGGTCACAGAACAGGGGGAAACGGTTCCCAGGGCCAGGAAGGGACGGTGAAGGAGGGAGGAGGATGGGAGAGGGGTGACGGGTGCTGGCCAGCGGCGGGGGGCGGGGGGGTGGGGATCTCTGGAGAGCAGATCAGGTCTGGGGCCGGGGAAGCCTAAACCGTGGGGGGAATTTGGCGTTTTAAAATTCCTGAAGAAATATCACAGAAGAGTAATTTTTTAGAGGGATTCATGGTTAATTTTGTGAATTTTGGGATTTCCTTGTCTCCCAGCCTCTGGCCTTCACATCTCAATACTTGTTTTTAGATGGTTTCACCCGTTTTGCTCAGTCCCGTGGTAACTGGGTGCCTGTCTCAGGGCTTTTGCAGTGTTAGAGGCAGCCTGTGAGAAGGGTTCCAGGGGCCCTGGATTTTTGCTAGAGCAAGTCAAGGCCCTGAACCAGTGACCTCCGGACGGTTGTGAGGAGGGAGAATGGCTTTTTAGGAGCAATCGCAGCATCAAGCGCAAATCTTATTAAGCAAACCGGTTTCGGTGCTTAAATGTAAACACACCCATTGTGATGCCGGTAAGCCTGCTTCGTTTCTAACCTGAAACCTGCTGGTTTGAACAGGAAAGAGCTTGTACCGGGGCTGTGCCTGCGTGAATAAAATTGCTCACAGGCTCCTCAGTGTTTGGCAGCAGATGGCTACTCTTTATTTATTTATTTTATTTTATTTGTTTTAACATCTTTATTGGAGTATAATTGCTTTACAATGGTGTGTTAGTTTCTGCTTTATAACAAAGTGAATCAGTTATACATATACATATGTTCCCATATCTCTGCCCTCTTGCGTCTCCCTCCCTCCCACCCTCCCTATCCCACCCCTCCAGGCGGTCACAAAGCACCGAGCTGATCTCCCTGTGCTATGCGGCTGCTTCCCACTAGCTATCTACCTTACGTTTGGTAATGTATATATGTCCATGCCACTCTCTCACTTTGTCACAGCTTACCCTTCCCCCTCCCCGTATCCTCAAGTTCATCCTCTAGTAGGTCTGCATCTTTATTCCCGTCTTGCCCCTAGGTTCTTTTGACCTTCTCTTTTTTCTCTTTTTTTAGATTCCATATATATGTGTTAGCATACGGTATTTGTTTTTCTCTTTCTGACTTACTTCACTCTTTATGACAGACTCTAGGTCCATCCACCTCACTACAAATAACTCAATTTCATTTCTTTTTATGGCTGAGTAATATTCCATTGCATATATGTGCCACATCTTCTTTATCCATTCATCCGATGATGGACACTTAGGTTGTTTCCATCTCCTGGCTATTGTAAATAGAGCTGCAATGAACATTGTGGTACATGACTCTTTTTGAATTATGGTATATGATATGCCCAGGGTATATGCCCACTAGTGGGATTGCTGGGTGGTATGGTAGCTCTACTTTTAGGTTTTAAGGAACCTCCATACTGTTCTCCATCGTGGCTGTATCAATTTACATTCCCACCAACAGTGCAAGAGTGTTCCCTTTTCTCCACACGCTCTCCAGCATTTATTGTTTCTAGATTTTTTGAGGAAACCATAAGACCAAAAGACAACCCTCAGAATGGGAGAAAATATTTGCAAATGAAGCAACTGACAAAGGAATAATCTCCAAAATTTACAAGCAGCCCATGCAGCTCAATAACAAAAAAACAAACAACCCAACCCAAAAATGGGCAGAAGACCTAAATGACATTTCTCCAAAGAAGATACACAGACTGCCAACAAACACATGAAAGAACGCTCAACATCATTAATCATTAGAGAAATGCAAATCAAAACTACAATGAGGTATCACCTCACACCGGTCAGAACGGCTGCCCTGTAGAAGCAGCCTCCCCTCCTGTCCAAGGACACGCAGCCTGTGTGCCCGGCCCCCTTTAGGCTCAGCACATGCGCTTAAGTTACTTGCTAGGCTGTTGGTTTACATTGGTTTGGACTCCAGAATGCTTATGTTACAGGCTCCCAGTCCAGAATTATCACTACTTACTTGGCTGCTTCCATTGGCCCTGCAGGGGTTCCCTCAGGTCGACTACCCCTCCTCACCTTTCCTTTCAGCAGCACATGCTATTTAGGGTCATCTGGTCGTTTCCTTGACCCATCCGTGGCATCAGCCCCATCTCCAAGAAGCCCTGGTTCCGTCTTGTGGAGAATGGTGTCTCTGTCCAAGTGTCTCTAACATTTCTTTTCAAATCCATTTAGGACAAAACTACGGGTTGGAACGTAAATGTAAGCGGTTCATCTTTACCTTGCAGTGCTAGCACTCGGGTCAGCAGGCCCGGAAGAGGGGAAGGGTCAGCAGGAAATCACTCGCGGAGAGAGTTTTAAGTAGCTGTAGCGTATTTTCAAACCTGCTTTTCATTAGCAGTGACAAAATCCAGCCACACCCCGGACCTGGCGGCACTGCCTCTTCAGTCTCCTGAAAGCCCTCTCTTTCCCCCCTCCCCCATCTCTGCTCCATTCCTAAAAGTATGTTCTTGTACTTACAGGGAAATTTGATCCATATGGGCTGGACCATCTACACTTAACTCATGAAAACTGCTCTTTTATAAGAGTTATCCCACCGCCAAGTGTCTGTGAACAACAATAAAATGTTTTCCCAAGAAAAAGTGACAGCTGAACTCCCAAAATTCACCCTCTCTCCCTGACCTAAAATTTCGTTCAATTTAACCAGCATTTATAAAGTGTCCTAATCTGTATCGGGGACGCATTGGGGTGTAAACATAAAGGCCATCTGGTTCCCGGTCTCCAGGACCGGGAACTAATTAGGCTAATGAGGGAGAGAAATGTGACGACGATAAGACCCTAATGGAGCTGAGGGAGGTCCTGGAGCAGGTGACAGAACCTCAGCGGCACTTGAGGCCGGCGATGAGCTAAGGGTGAAGCAGCGAGCGGGCGACTGAGCCCCTCCGAAGCCCGGCCGCCTGGCGTCCGCCTGCGGCTCCCCAGCAGCAGGGCACCCATCCGGGACCGCGCCGTGAGCGCCGTGCGGGAGCTGTGCCACCCCGCCTGGCTTTCCTCCCTTCACCCACCTTCCTCCTTCCTGCCCACGCAGCGACCAGCGGGTTCTCACCAGTGCTTTTGCGACTGTCCCTCCCCAGCTCAGCCTTCGCTTCGCTCTTTGCCTGACTGTTGCACCAGAGCGGGGCCCCTCCCCAGGGCAGACGGCATCCGGTTCTGCAAGTTTTACAATGTTCTGAGCCACCAGCAGTGTCCTGCCGAGCAGAGGCCTGGGGTCTAAGCGTTACAGCAGCTCTGCCAGAAGCCCAGCAGATGTGTTTAAAGAAAAACAGACCTACTGTCCAGCAGCAGAACCAGCCACAGTCAGCCCTCGATGACTGGGAGAGAAACTTCCCTGAGACAACACCTGACAACGGTGGTTTCAGCCTAAACGCGGGAACCTGGGGGAGAGCCACCTGGGGGCGTGGTCCTGTGATCAGTCACTGCCGAGGGCATAAATTAGCTGAGCGGCTCCTGCGGGACCGCACCAGGCGGGGCCGGTTTCCAGGCTCTGCTCTGAGCTGGACCAAAGCAGGAAAGCTCAATTGACCTAACACTTGGCAGGGCCACTGAGCCTTAGGCTGGGACCAGTTCAGGTCTGGAGCGATCCTTGTGGAGCATTTTCCAAGTTCTGCCAGCCCCGGAAGTGGGACTCGTGGCTGCCTCAGTGGTCTCGGGTCCCAGCCTGTGGCTCTTCCTGCGCTGCCCCTGCCCCTGGGTCAGGGGGCGGGTGGAGATGGGGCCAGAGCAGCCCCAAGGAAAATCTGTACCGTGAAACTGAGCGGTGGTGGGTGTCCTGGGGAACACAGCCTTATTTCTGGAACTGAGTCCCCCTAAAACCGAGTTTCCCCTACTGCGTTTATGATTAATCTCTCTGTCCATAACTTTATTCCCTTTCTTGTCCCCTCTGACCTCAATCCTGTGCTCACTGAACACTAATCAACCAAGGTCAGGTGACCAAGGTTGCTGGTGTTGATAAGATCGTACCTAACAATCGTACTAATGAAAACTGCTGGGACTTCCCTGGTGGTCCAGTGGCTAAGGCTCTGCACTCCCAGTGCAGGGGGCCCGGGTTCGACCCCTGATCAGGGAACTAGATCCCATATGCCACAACTACGAGTTTGCATGCCGCAACTAAAGATCCCACGTGCTGCAATGAAGATCCCGATTGCCGCAACTAAGACCCGGCGCAGCCAAATAAATAAATTTAAAAAAACCTGCTGCTGTCGATATATCATCATTAACATACACACTCAGGTTGTTTCTCCAGGGCCAGATGAGCTAACAGAGGCATGAGCCACCGTAGACATCTTGAGCCCTGAAACCATGATTAAGTAATGTCACAGAAATGTCACAAGATGAGCCATCCCAGCCTCTTTGTTCTTCCCCTTTAAAACACCCCCAACTCAGAGACCAGGCTGGAGTGGAAGTGAGGCCTGTCTCCCGCTCCTGTGGTTGGTGTCCTGTTAGTAAATCCTTGCTGCAAACTCCTGTCATCACCGTTCGGCTTTCTGCGCTGCAGGCACAGGAGCCCTTGCTTACTTACAAATCCACCCCCAACCTCAAGCGTCCTGGAGAGTTTGTGATGGTTTTCAGTTTCCGCCTCTCAAGCCCAAATCCACCTCCTGAAGGCTTACTGCCCGGGGAAAGTGGCCTTTCTCTTCTGGATCAGGTGCTGGTCAAATACGGCCACAGAAAAAAGCCAGCACAGTGGCAGGTGGTGTACAGCCCCACCTCTGTTTGCATGCGGAACAGGCAGATCCACAGGGATGGAGAGAGAGCCTGGGTGCCTGAGGCTGGGGGTTCCAGTGAAGGGGTGTGCAGTGTCTTCCTGGGGGTGGGTGCAGAAGTCTGGGCATAGACCAAGACCCACTGAACCGCACACTTCAGAAGGGTGAACTTTATGGCACGTGAATTACATGTCAGTAAAAAACAAATGTGACAGCAGAACCGAGAGACACACAATAGAAGCCGAGCACCTCATGGCTCTCCTTGTGGGAAAGTCCCTGAGTTTTGCTCTTGCTTTTGGCTCAGCTGGAGGCTGCTGGCCACGTGGAAGAAAAGCCTACAACTCAGGAGGGACGGGGTCCCTCTCCCTGTGCTGGCTCCTTGCCCTTTCTTCTTCCCTAAGTCAGAACCTGGGTTTCTTGGAAGCTGTGAAGTGGCTGCCTGAGTTAATTCGCCTCCGGAGCTGCAGCACAGGGGCTCTGTCTGTCCTTCAAGGCCCTTTAACTCCTGTCGTTCATCCAGGTTTGGGCCAACTGCGTGCGACTCACTGCTCTGGGCACTTGGGATACGTCAGATCTTCCCACGGTAGTCAAGAAGACAGAAACACAGTAAACATTTAAGAAAGTAAATCATGGGGCATATAAGAAGGTGTTAAGTGCTAGAAAAGAGAAAAGCAGAGCAGGGTAGTGGCTTGGGAGCCAGGGCAGGGGTGCAAGTTTAAACCACTGGGTGGGCGGAGCAGACCCACTGAGAAGGTGTCATCCGAGCAAAGAGCACGAGGAGGCCCGAGAGAGCCCTGCAGGGAGCTGGGGAGGAGCTGTCCTGCCGAGGCTTGGCCCCAAGGCAGAAGCTTGCCAGGCGACTGAGGTGCAGCCAGCAGGCAAGGAGGCCAGGAAGCCAGCGGAGGGCACCGCTCAGGGAGGCACCACAGGTATTAACCGTGTCTTCCTTATTCTGTGTTTTTGATGCTTTGACATCTTGGGGCCTTGCTGACCCTGGAGGGACTGCTCCTCTCAGGTCAGCTAATCCCCAGAGACAATAAATATGCGAACCACCCAATTCAGAGCGCACTCCCAGCCCCTCCTGCATAGACTCTCACTGTCCAGGCCACTGCTCCCCTGCCTGCTCACCCCAAGGCCAGGAACCAGAAAACTAGGGGCAGCTTATTCAGTTATTCAAACCACCCAGTCCCTACACCATTACCAGCCTTGCCTGCACCCTCCCGGGGAAACCACATATGCCTCTTCCAGGTGAGAGATGGAGCGGAGATCAGTGGTTTCCGCTTCAGCTATCAAGTCTTCGCTCAGCCCTGCTGACACTACCTTGGAAGGGGATAGGCATGCCACCTGTGTCTGCTGGGTGAAGATGGAAGCCTAGCGCCCCGCTCAGCACTGCTGACACCACCCTGAAGGAGACCAGAGCATTGCTGCTGCTTCCAAAGGTGGGGGGTTGGCGGTGGGGAGTGAAAGACCAGCTTCCTACTCAGTCTTGCTGAAGCTGCAGTTGGCAGGGACGTTTTCCATTGAATTTTGGCTGGAGTACGGTGGGTATTGCCAGAAGTTCTTTTCTGTTGTTAAGCTGTCTTTTTCTCAGACTTTGGTTAGGGATAACAGGCTTTGCCTGAAGGTTTTCTTTTTTCGATGACTGTTGTTAGTTCTAGGTTGGAGGCTTCTATAGCTTTTTGTCCAGTGTGTACGGGACACATAAGGAAACCCAGGGAACTTCCCCGCATGTCACCCCTCAAGTGCTGAGGTCCCCAGGCAGGCCATCTCTACTTTCCACTGTTCAGAGTCCTCCTATGCTTTTTGGTTGTGTCATGCCCAGTGTTTTTTAGTTACAAAACAGAGGACCTGGAAGGACTGGAGCTACTCCACCATATCCAGAACTAGACAACAAACTTCTTTTTAATTTATTACTTTTAACTTATTTTTTAAAAATTATGGGTCTTGCCAACCTAAAACCTACTGCCATATCATGTGCCACTCAGCCATTCTTTTGTGTTTGGAAGATAATTTGCAAAAATGAAAAGTATTGGGCTTCCCTGGTGGCGCAGTGGTTGAGAGTCCGCCTGCCGATGCAGGGGACACGGGTCCGTGCCCCAGTCCGGGAAGATCCCACATGCCGCGGAGCGGCTGGGCCCGTGAGCCATGGCCGCTGAGCCTGCGCGTCCGGAGCCTGTGCTCCGCAACGGGAGAGGCCACAGCAGTGAGAGGCCCGCGTACCGCAAAAAAAAAAAAAAAAAAAAAAGTATTACAGTGATAGCATAGTGAGGATGTGAATAAATTTAATCAATTTTATTGTTATATAATTTATATCCAACCGACGTCACCCATTTAAAGTGTATGACTTGATGACTTTTAACAGACACATACAATTGTGTAACTACAACCATAATTAAAATATGGAATATTTGCATCAACCCCGAAAGGTCCTTCCTGCTCCTTTCTGTCAATTCCCTCCCCCATCCACAGCCCCTGGCAACCATGGATTGGCTGTCTTTGTAGCCTTCAGAACCACACATATGTGGGGTTACCCAGCATATGGTCATTTTGACTACAGCTTCATTTACTCACCTTGATGCCTTTGAGATTTATCCGCGTTGTTGCATCTGTCCTTTTTGCGCCTTTTATTGCTAGTCAGTATTTCTTTGCATGAATGTACCTCAGTTTCTATTCATTCACCACTTGATGAACATTTGAATTGTTTCCAGCTTTCAGCTATTTTGAATAGAGCTTCTATAAACATGTCTGTAAACGTTATTTTTTCTGGTATGATATGTTTTAATTTCTCTTGGTTAAATATAATACATAAACATCAGATTGCCAGAATCACGGTAGGTAAACACATGTTTAATTTTGTGAGAAACTGCCAGAGTGTTTTCTAGGCTCACTGCACCATGTTTAGTCTCCGACAGTGTATGAGAGATCTGGTTGCTTACCATCTTTTCCAGCATTCGGTATTGTCTGTCTTTGAAATTTTAACCGTTCTAGTGGGTGTGACGTGGTAGTTTATCGTGGTTTTAATTTGCATTTTTCCAATGCGAGTCTTTTAATGTACTTATTTGCCACTTCTCCATCTTCTTTGGCAAAGGGCCTATGGAAATATTTCATTTTTTTTGAGTTGTTCATCTTCTCATTAATGAGTTGTAAGTGTTCTTTATTTATTCAGGATACCAGTCTTTTATCAGATATAGGCTTTGCAAACGTTTCCTCAGGCTTACATATTTATCTTTCTAAAAAATATTTATTTTTGGCTGCATTGGGTCTTCATTGCTGCACGCGGGCTTTCTCTAGTTGCGGCGAGCGGGGGCTTCTCTTCGTTGTGGTGCGCAGGCTTCTCATTGTGGTGGCTTCTTTTGATGTGGAGCATGGGCTCTAGGCGCACAGGCTTCAAGTAGTTATAGCACGTGGGCTCAGTAGTTGTGGCTCACGAGCTCTAGAGCACGGGCTCAGTAGTTGTGGCTCACGGGCTTAGTTGCTCCACAGCATGTGAGATCTTCCCGCACCAGGGCTCGAACCCGTGTCCCCTGCATTGGCAGGTGGATTCTTAACCCCTGCACTACCAGGGAAGTCCCCAAAAGTTTTAATTTTGATGAAGTTCAATTTGTCCATTTTTTAGTGTGATCCTTGCTTTGTGTATTCTCTCTGCAAAGACCCTTTCCCATCTCATGGTCATAAAGATTTTTTTTCTTGGATTTTCTTCAGCAATTGTATACTTTTAGCTCCTATATTTAGGTCTATGATCGATTTCAAGTTAAGTTTTTACACGTGTGAAGGGTTGAGGTTCATTTTGTTTCCTTATAGATATCTTATTTTTTCATGACTGTTGAAAAGATGATCTTTCGCCGATTGTATCACCTTGTCACCTTACATCAAAGATTAATTAAACATGTGTGAGCCCATTTCTGGACTCTTATTCTGTTCCATTTATCTACATGTCTATTTTTATGCCATTTCCAGTCTAGGCTACTTTAGTTTGTAGTCTCAAGACTGAGTAGTAAAATATTCTCTAATGTTCTTTTTTAAACTTGTTTTGACTATTCTAGGTCTTTTGCATGTCCATATGAATTTTAGAATTAAATTAAAACCTGCTGAGATTTGATTAGAATTATATTGAATCTATAGATCAGTTAGGGGAGAATTTACATCTTAACAATAATGAGTTTTGTGATTCATGGATATGGTATACCTCTTCATTTATATAAATCTTTAAAAATTTTCCCTCAGTGATATTTTGTAGTGTTCAGTATATAAGACTTGTACTTCTTTTGTTTATTTTATTCATAAGCATGTATTTATCTATGCCAATATAAAATGTATTTTTCCCCCTGAACTTAAACCTCTGAATGTTTGCTGCTTGTTTATAGAAATGTAAATAATTTTTGTATAATGACCTTGTATCCTGTGACTGCTAAACTCAGTAGTTTTACTAGCTTTTTTCTGGATTCTTGGAAATTTTCCACATGGAAACAAATTTACTTCTTTCTTTCTGATCTGGATATCTGTTGTTTATTTTCTTTGCCCTATTGCACTAGCTAGGACCTTTAGTACAATATTAATGAGAAGTACTGGGAGCAGACAACCTTGCCATACTCCTTATTTCAGGAGGAAAGCATTTATTATTTCATGATTAAATATGATGTTAGCTCTAGGTTTTTGTTTTGTATATCCTTTAACAGGTTGAAGAAGTTCCCTTCAACTGCTCATTTGCTGAGTTTCTTTCATGAATGGGTGTTGAATGTTTTGAATTTTTCTCCATCTAAATATATGTTTTTTTTTCTTCTTTTATTTTGATAATATGGTAAATTATATTAATTGACTTTTGAATGTTAGCCCAACCTTGTATTTCTGGTACGCCACTGGTCATGTTATATATGTTATATATGTTGCTTGATTTGATTTTCTAATATTTTGTTAAGCATTTTTACAGATACTTTCATGAGGGTTATTGGTCTGTACTTTTAAATTTTGTTTTACAATCTTTGGTTTTGGTATCAAATGTTTGGGTATCAAAACATTAACCTCATAAAATTATTTGGAAAGGATTAGCTCCTCTATTTTCTGGAAGCATTTGCAGAGTATTGGCATTATTTCCTCCTAAAATGTTTGGTAGATTTCACCAATAAAGCCATTAGGGCCTGAAGTTTTCTCGGTGCAATGTCTTTATCTGCAGATTCAGTGTTTAAACTAGATAGAAAGCTATTCAGCTTATCTACCTTTTCTTGAGTGAGCTTTGGTAGTTTGTGTTTTTCAAGGAGTATGTAATGCCATCTAATTTGTTGAGCTTATTGGCATAAAGGTGTTTATGACATTGCTTTATCATTTTTGTAATATCTATAAGATCTGTGGGGATAACTTCTCTATCATTCCCTATACTGATAATTTGTGTGTTCTTTATTTTGTTTTCTTGATCTGTCTGGTTAAAGGTTTTTCTACACTATTGGTATATTAGTTATACCTGTAAGGCCAACTGGCCTGAGGCAGGGGAACACAATCAGATTCACAGGTTGCATCAGAACGAAATTCTCCGGACCACCCAGTTCCAGAAACTGACCTGGGGACTTTGAAACCAGCCCAGACTTCCCGCCTTTCGAGGGGCGGGAATAACGGTCCCCCAGGATACCCGAAAAGACCACCAAATAAGGAATACCTTGCGCCCTCCCAGATTCACCACACCCCTTTCCCTTCTTCCCCTATAAAATCTTGCCCGACCCTCGCCCGGGCGCGACTTCTCTGGCCCCCTTTCTCTCGGACCAGTGAACCTCGCCCGGGAGCTCTCCCTAATAAAGCTCACTTGAAGCTTTCCTCTGTTTCGTGGTGCCGTTTGTTAAGATCCGACCTTACAATACCTTTTTTATAATGGTTGTTTTAGAGTTTATGATATACATTTTTAACTCATCACAGTCAACCTTCAAATATTATATTGCTTTATGTATAAGAACCTTACATACCTTGATTTTCTTTATGTTTCTTTTGCTTGGGTTTCATTGAAGTTCTTACATCTATAGATTTGTGGTTTCCATCAGATTTGAAAAAAATGTGGCCATTATTTCTTCAAATATTTTTTAGTCTTCCCCCAACTTCTCTCCTTCTGGGACTCCAATTGTTCATATGTTAGACCACTTGTCATTGTCCAATAGGTCATTGATGGTCCTTTGACTCTTTTTCAGTCATTTTTTTCTTTGTGCTTTGCTTTGGATCTATGCTATGTCTCTACCAAATTTTTGGCTATGTTTAATCTGCTGTTAATCTCACCCAAAATATACTTATTCATTCTAGACATTTTCTTTTCCATCTCTAAATATTCCATTATGTCTTTTAAATATATCATTCATTTCTCTCCTCATAATGTCTTCTTTTAGATCATTGACAATATTTACAATAATTGTATTAGCTGTTTTAAGGTTCTTGTGTGCTAATTCTACCATCTGTTTCGGTGCTGGGTTTGTGTGTGTTGATTGAGATTTGCTTGTATTAATTGCCCGTTTGTATTAATTGCCAATTTTACATTGTTGGATGCTGGATTTTGTTTTTTTCCTTTAAAAAGTGTTGCATCTTGTTTTGGCAAGAAGTTAAATTTCCTGCAGATGATTTTATGGGTTGGTTTTAAAGCTTTGTTTACATGGCTGTGAGGTAGCTTTTCTACTTTAACTGCACTACTAAGGTGTGACTCTTCTGAGGACTCGGCCCAGTGTCCTGTGTACTATGAAGTCTCTCTATCTGCCTGGGTGAGTTCTAGCAGTTGTGTTCATCTACTACCTTCTGGTGGTTCTCTGTATGCCTTATGGGATTTCATTCTATGCATGCACTAGTTAGTCAAAGACTCAAGGGGGCTCCTGCGGATCTCGGAAGCACTCTTTCTTTGCAGGTCCTTTCATTTTAGTGCTCTGCCCCAGAGTCCAGCTGCCTTGGCCTTCTCAAACTAATCTTCTTCTTTCAAGTCAGCGAGTCCTCTGGGATTGCTTTAGGTTCCCTTTTCTGTGCTGCAGCCTGGACACAGCCTCCAGGAAATGAGCTGAGAAAATTGTGGGGCTTATCTTTGCTCAGAGATTGCTTTCATGCATCACCTGTTGTTCAGTCTCTAAAAATAGCCTTTCATTTATTTTGTTTGTTTTCTAGTTTTTATGGCAGGAAGATAATTCCTGTAGTAGGAATTTCTTTCATGGATGGAGGTAGATGTTCTGGATACTTTTTTTAATTGTTACTATTATATTGTTTTACAAAGCTCTCACCAAAAGAAAATATCAAGTGCATTTAAAGTTTAATAGCATTCAGTGTCCAGACTATTTTGTAATAAGTTCAAGTTCAAAGTAAAAACAATAATTATCTTACTTGCAACCTAGTGTGAGTACTTGACAATCCAGAAGGGATGTTGGAGGGATTAACTGTTGTTTGTACATCCCATGAAAATAAAACCCTTCTATACTGAAATGTAGTCATGACTAATAAGGACACAGTAAGTAGAAAGTTAAAGAAAGGCCCATCAGAGCCAAAGGCGGGTGGGTGCAGCTGGAGGGCAGATGTTGGAGGACTCCTCTCCTTTACAGAAGTGGCAGAGAACAAATCAGAAGGTGACGCAGGAGGAAAGCTGGGAGTCTAGGGAGAGTCTCCGGGCTGAAGAGTTTTGTGTACGTATAACAGAAACTTTGCAACCAACCAGGGGGATGGGCTTAGATCCCAGCCTTTGGGGCTGAGGGAAGGCTGTGGAAGCCGTATGCAGGAGGTGAGTTCTCAGGGGCCCAGGTCCAGGGTTAGCATGGCTGCCTGCTCTACAGGAAGAAGCTAAACCAGGAAAATCCGTCACCTTCTGCAGCCAGGACATACAGCCTGATCCCGTGGACTCCGCATGCCATTGATGCAGCTTCTCATTTAAAATGTATTTTTATTTATTTATTATTTATTTATTTAGGCCACATAGGCTCTTCGTTGCGACGTGCGCATTTCTCTAGGTGCGGCATGCAGACTCTAGAGCATGCGAGCTTAGTTGTGGCATGCATGTGGGATCTTAGTTCCCTGACCAGGGATCAAATCCAGGCCCCCTGCACTGGGAGCGTGGAGTCTTAACCACTGGACTGCCAGGGAAGTCCCTGCAGCTTCTCATTGGAAGCAAATTAGTGAAACAAATGATTCTCTCCCAGGGAGTTTGCCTTTGGGGCCAGAACAAGTGTCTTAACTCTGAGGCTTGACTCGTGCTGACCAAGATGCATGACCTTCTCCATTTGGGAAGTCACAAGGCCAATTGTTCCCTGAGCATCTTCTGATTCTTTTGTTTCACTAAAGGCTGTGATCTGTGCTACTTCATGTCACACCTTTGAGTGGCTTCCATGGAGTAAAGGAAATAATCACCTAAAGGGCTTAATCTGAGGGTCCTGTGAGGTGACTTCTGTGCATCTGTCACAGTGCCTTCCAGAAGGAGAGCCACTGCTCAGAGGTCACGCTCTACTGGACGTGACGTCAGCTGCTTTCCCCACGACAGATGCCTCGGACCAGGCTGTGGAGAAGTACCCGTTGGGTGGGAGGTTGAAAGGAGTGCAACTCGGGACAAGCGTGGAGGCTTTGAAAACTCAGGGTAGGAGGAGTTAAAGCTGGAGACAGGAAAGAAGAGGTGAGAGAGGCAACAGTCACCACCTGTGCGCCTGCTGGGAGTGGGCGCCGGTCCAGGGCCTCGTCTGTATCCAGGGGCCGAACTGCCTCTGACCCACCTGGCGTCCTGGCCAAAGGTGCACGCAGTACACCAAGGTGTCCCGTGCCACCTGGCTGCACAAACACCGCCTCGGCACAACCCTGACTCTCCCCATCCACACAGAGATAACAGACCTCCAGCAGCGCAGTAAGATGAGCCCCTAACTTAGCTCTAAGAGGCAGTTCATTTCAGAGCTTCCCTCCCTCCTGCTTTGACCTTCCCTTCCCCTGACACTGAATGTCCTGTGAGACTTCCTCTCAATCCTATCTCAGAGGGTTTTACAGCTCCATGGTTTCAGAAAGTGCTAGGCTGACGTGCATGGCCAGTTTGTTTCCCTCGACCTTTCCTTAAGTCAGCCCTACGTACTCTGGCTTCTGCATCAGTTGCTTTTTATCATAGCTGCGTCCTGGGCAAGGCGCCTCCTCCTGTTGTGGTGTGACAGCAGAGGTGTGGCTCTTTCAGGAGCCCACTGCCCCCCTGGGAGCATGTTTACCAATCTCCCCCGCCCCAGGCTCCCACAGAACAGCAGAATCATTGTAGCCAGAAAACAGCAACGACATTGACGAGGTTTGGGGCCAGGGCTAGGAGTGGATTGGGCAGAAGATCTGTCATTCTGAAGAGAGGGCTTTTGGGGCTGTGGAAAAATAACAACTTGAGAGCCAAAATGATGGGAAAGTGGCTACATATTAATCAAATAGCGACTAGCTAGGACCCGGTGTTCAGAGTGGTTGGCTGGACATGGACCTGCTGAGTCCCCAGGGTGGAGACTAGTCAGTGAGGGTGGGCGATGCTGGGGCTTGGGTGTTAGCGTTTCTTGTTGCACCCTGAGCCTCGGTGTGAACGTGGATAAAACAACACCGTGTCTTCTGATTCCCATCCGTTACCTAACAAGATGTGTCCAACTCGTGCAGACTCTGCCTTACAGTATCTGATGGGGGTCTGTTTTCCTTCCTAAAAGGCACTTGTCCTTTGCCTCCTGGTTTGCTGTTAGAGCGTATTTCCAGCTGAACCTTCCACCCTCCACCTAACACACTGTCAGAGTAAAATGCTTAAAACCCCACCTTGAAAATTCTTTCCCCCACTCAAAAACACATGAAGGTTCCCAATGACCTGTTGGTTAAGTCCAAGCCACATAACTGGCCACTTGTGTATGTGTGTGTATGTATATATATATATATATATATATATATGTGTGTGTATATATATATATATTTTTTTTTTTTCTTAAAAAAATTTTTTTTTTGGCTGTGTCGGGTCTTAGTTGTGGCATGCAGGATCTTCGTTGCGGTGCACGGGCTTCTCTGTAGTTGTGGCGCGCAGGCTTCCCAGCGCATGGGCTCTGTAGTTTGCGGCACGCAGTCTCCCTCATTGTGCCCCATGGCATGTGGGATCTTAGTTCCCCGACCAGGGATTGAACCCGCGTCCCCTGCATTGGAAGGTGGATTTTTACCACTGGACCAGCAGTGAAGTCCCTACTGGCCGCTCTGGGGTAAGGACTGGCAAGCACCATGCATCACTGGGATTATCCGGAGGGCACATCCTTGTGTGATGGAGCTGCCAGTCGTTTCTCCCACCATCCCTCTTTATCAGGGACCTGCCTCAGCTGAGGGCAGCGGGTCACAGGGACGGACCCTGCTCACCAGCAGTTATTGGCCCCAGGGTAGAAAGTAGATCTGTCAGGTGAGCTGGATGGCCTCTCTGACACGTTTGGAAGTGGGCCCAGAAAGGCCACCCAATCCATATTGAACTGAGCTGTCGTGCCCGTTTGCACGCCATGCATTACACAGCACAGAGAACTGTCCTCCAGAGAGAAAAGAATACAGCAGGCATCAAAACATCGGTAAGAAATAACAACAATTTGGTATAATTCATTACTCATATAAGATGCTCAAACCCCTCTAGGAATTACGAAAATGCAAAATGAAACAACATTCATTTTCTGCCAGTCAGATTAGCAGATAAAAGCAAAGTGGAGTGTATGCGGTGAGGACCACAGATAAGAAGGAAGAAAAGTAACCAGACAGACACCGAGACAGCAGGGTTTGACCCACAGCTGCTGCCCCGGTGTCACTGTGGAGCTTGTTCCTGCTCAGACCTGTGCACCTGCCTGCAAGGGTGTGGTTCCAGGTCCCCGTTCCAGGCTCAGACTCTGAAGTGACAGCCCCTGCAGTTCACATCTGTGCTCGGCCATCATTCTCTGAAGCACGGACCTCATCAGGGTGGCTCTTCAGGGCACCGGGTGGGACGTTTCTGTGCCTGACTTTCCCTGGGATGTAGGCAGTGCCAGTCTGGTCCAAACCAGCAGGCTTTTCCAAATTTTAATTTGGGGGCAGGAATTGAAGTCTCAGTCCCCAAGGAGGTCTAGGAACTGTGCAAAGAGAACCACCAGCCCTGCAGCTCTGCCGACCAAGGTTTTAGGAGTAATTACCTAATGGCCACGTCAAATTCAAACTTCTAAAACAGAAATCCTGTCAGTCCCCTGTGAAAGAACCACTTGACCACCTGCCCCTTCTCGGATAAAGGGAATGCCAACTGCTCGCATACACACACCAACAAGGAGCCTGCTTCTCGGACCCACGCCCAGCCTATCAGACTATTCCTCAGAACGTATCCGATATCCCAGCTCATCTCGCTGGGGACCTGCTGCCACCACTCGCCTGGGCTGCGCTTTGGCCTCCTGGCTGCCCCTCCTGTCCCTGCCCAGAGTCTGTTCTCAGAACAGCAGACATAGGTTAGGCCAGGCTGCCCCTGCTCATGCCTGGTATTGGTGCCCATTCCCTCAGATGGGGAGCCCAAGTCTTACCTGGAAGGAAGGTCCCTCTGGCTTCTCTAGTGTGGCTTCCACTCCATAGACTGGCCCCTGCTGGTCCTTGGAGACGCCAGCCTTGCCTCGGGGCTTTTGCACTGGCTGTTCCTCTGCTGGGAATGCCCTTGCTCAGAAACCACGTGGCTGACGCTTCCCTCCCTTAGGACTTGGTTCCCGTCTTGTCTTCCACTAGGCTTGCCCTGACCACCCACCCTCCCTGACACTCCAGCACCGCTACTCCCCCTCTGCCCTTCTCTGCTCTCCCCCGTGGCACGTGTTCCCACCTGATGTGGCCTATAATCCTGTTTTTATGATGGAGCACCTGGGGTGATGAAGATGGAGCACCCAGTAACTAAGGTGGTCACAGACACAGGTGCTGCACAGGGAACACTGTCCACCATCTTCTGTCCCAGCAGGGACTGGCCCGGCACTGCAGGGCAGGACTGCCCTGAAGGATGCCCAGCTTAAGCTCCGCCCTGATGGGCATGTGCACATACAGGTGTGTGTTGCTCCAAAGACCTGACTAAGAGCTAGAAGCTCCCCCCAAATTGTTCACAGCACCACCTCTGGGGAGAGGGAGCTGGAAGGATGCTGGGGACTGTACTTTTGACTCAATATAGCTCTGAATGGCTGGGATTTTTTATGCTTAACCAATGTGGTTGCTACAATTAGATAACTTCATTTTTTAGGGAATAAAGTCTATGTGCAGAGAGAAGCAGATTCAGGGACTGTGAGTCCTGCAGAGGCACGCAGCCCTGGAGGCTCCCAGATACCCTTCCAGCTCCTTCGCGTCAGGCTGCGTTTCCTCCCATGTCCAGTGATATGCTCCAGGGAATGCTCCTGGATGAGAGCAACAGGAACAGACGGGCTGATTTAAGCAGCAAAGGCCCAGTGACCCGCAGCTGGCGCTGGGCCTCCCCAGCTGCTGCTTCCACCACAGGAACTGGGGTTGCTGCTTTGTCAGCACCATCGCCAGAGAGGATCCTCCCATCCTGGTTCCTTGCCTCACTGGCTCTTGATGCAGAACCTGGGCTGGGAGCATCTGACTGGCCCAGCTCAGCCGCCCGTCCTCTGGTGGCAAGGGAAGGGGGAAGGTGGTATCTGATTTTGTTCGGCTCCCGTGGTGGGGATACTCCAAACAGAAAAAGGGGTTCAGAAGCCAGATCGCCGAAAACTCCCAAAAGATATCCGTGACGCACAGTTTTCTGTTATGAGAATCAAACCATCCCTGCCTAAGGCAGGAACAAATGTTGGTGGTTTTAGGGTAACCTTCGATGTTTCGTAGCTTGCCAAGGAAGTCAGCTGTCTCCACGGGAACTTTCCGAAACAGCTCTGGGGAGGGGAGGGGGTGTGTGCCGGGTGACTGGACGTGGTGGGCCTTCTCTGAGGGCCGTGGCAGGGCCGTCTGTGCTGGACCGGGGGACGGGAAGGGGTGCTCCCGAGCCATGGCCAGGCCGGCTTTAGCTTAAGCAGGAAAGAGAAGGGCAGAACCAGGGAAGGGCTCAGAGTGAGGGTGTGGATGGAGATGAGGTGGGGGGGGGGATGTGTGGGCCTCTCAGGCAGATACTTGCAGTTCCTCGACCCCTTCCAAGTCACCAAGTGGGGAGTGAAGGCCTTGGCATCCAGGCCCCTACCTGCATCCATCCGTGCCCCCCACCGACCGCTCCCAGACAGGTCAGGAGCACACCTGGGCCTTGTTTCAGGCCATTGCCTCGACACACGTCCCTGCCCCCAACTTCCACCTTCCTAGTCTTGTCTTCCTGCAGAGTCCCGCTCACTGCCGGTTCCTCAGCCCCACGTTTCCAGGATGCCCTCCGCAAAGCAGTCCCTCGCTGCCCTGACCACCCCTGGGCCCTGACTTCGGCTCCCGTCGGGCCTGTTCTACACCATTTGCCCCACCTGCTCTTGGCCCACTCTGTCAAGACCTGCCCCTGGGAGTCTGCGGTTGGGATGGGGGTGCATGTCAAGAGGGGGCCCCGCGGCGGAGGGAGCCCGGGAGGACTGGGGCGCAGAGTGAGGCCACCTCGTCCAGTGGGGTAGGGACGCCTGCCACATGGCCACCTGAAGAGGGTTGTCACCGAGTATTGGAGAATACAGTGCAAGACAGATTTGGAGTCGTTCGCAGACTGGACGTGGCCTGTGAAGGACAGGGAGGTGCCGGAAGATACCCCCCCCCCCCGCCCCGTTCTCACCTCCCCGCGATCGCCAGTGAGGCAAGAAGGGCAGGGATCCCCATGATTTGCCCCGTGAGCCCGTGGCCTCCCCGACCCAGCAGAGTGCCCTCAGGGTCTTCCTACATGTTTGGTGGCATAATCACAATTTCTTTCTTTCTTTTCTTTTCTTTTTTTAGGTGGACCATTTTTAAAGTCTTTATTGAATTCGTTACAACATTGCTTCCATTTTATCTTTTGGTGTTTTGGCCCCAAGGCATGTGGGATCTTAGCTCCCTGACCAGGGATCGAACCCGCACCCCCTGCATTGGAAGGCGAAGTCTTAACCACTGGCCCGCCAGGGAAGTGCCCGCAATCTATTTCTGTGCACACTTCTAACCTTAGATCTATTGCCTAGTAACCCCCGTGCAGGAAATTGGTGTTTTTCCTTACCGTTGACATGTTTTGGAGGGCTGACTTAAACTTAAATTCATATATTAAAGCCACTGAGAGGCTGTAGCACAGCTGCTTATGGAAAAACCCAAATGGTTCTTTTCTTTGTTCTTTTTCTTCCACTAGGTAGGTCTCCCTGCCCTTCTCTCCTCCATGACTTGTGTCTGCTCCCATTTAGATGTGACACAGCGCTATCCCTTCAAGTATTTTTCCTGAACAGACCCTAGGAGAAGCAGTGCTAAGATCACGGGTCTGTTTGAAAGCAACCTACCCTGAACAGGCCCCTTTGCCAGGCTGACATTCAGCCACTCGGCCAAGTGGATTGTGAAATGTGGACACGATCCATAGTGGTAGGTGTCTTGCTGCAGCTCCTGAGCCCTCCAGCACCCTCCCCACACCACTTCTCCCCACGGCCCACCCACTAAGGGGGGGACATCTGGCCAGTATCCATCCAGTCAGCGCCCATGCCATGATGGTTGTTAAATAATTTGAATGTCCCCCTGCCCATTTTTTTTAAAGGTTTATCTGAACCAGGTCTTTCTTTTTCTTTTCTTTCTTTTTTAAATATTTATGTTTATTATTTATTTTTTATTTCTGGCTGCTTTGGGTCTTCGTTGCTGCGCGTGAGCTTTTCTCTAGTTGCGGCGAGCGGGAGCTACCCTTTGTTGCAGTGCACGGGCTTCTCATTGCAGTGGCTTCTCTTGTTGTGGAGCATGGGCTCGAGGCACGCGGGCTTCAGTAGTTGTGGCACACGGGCTCAGTAGTTGTGGCTCACGGGCTCTAGAGCACAGGCTCAGTAGTTGTGGCGCACAGGCTTAGTTGCACCGCAGCATGTGGGATCTTCCCGGACCAGGGCTCGAACCCGCATCCCCTGGATTGGCAGGCGGATTCGTAACCACTGCACCACCAGGGAAGTCCCTCCCCGCCCTGCCCATTTAATCATCCTTTTCTCCTAAAATGCAAAGCTCTCTGGTCTCATGGTTTTGAAGTGTTCAAAAAAATATTTAAATGTTCACGTGTAAATAAAGCAAACAAAAACTTCTTGGTTTGAGCCTCTCAGACAAGCCAGGCTCTCCATATCTCTGTGCAGGGGCAAAGCCGAGCTGGGGTGTCCCATCGAGAGTAGCTCAGGACAGCCCTGGGCATCTCATACCAGGCACCAGTGCTGTGAACACCCTTGTGTGAAGGCACTTAGGTCTGGGCTTAGAAAAACCTCCTTGGCATCAGTTCTGAGAAGCCCTTCTTTGTGTCTCCAAAGCAGGACCTCAACCCCTCTGATTCCTGCAGACACCCTCAGTTTATACTGTCCTCTCGGCTAATAGCAGCCCTCTCAGTCTAAGAAGGACCCCAGTTCAGAAGAACATTTTACAGTCACCACACTTATTTCTCACTGCGTCCCTGGGTCTGGAGGAGGTGGTCACTGCTGACGTGCTTAAGTCCACTGATGGTGAAGAGAGAATTTATTACAAACCCTTGGTCCCACACGTTGACCTTGAGAACACGTGCAGGATCTCCAGGCCATTTGCCAAGCCTCCTGCAGGATCACAGGACCGTTGAAGCTGGGTTGGGAGATTTGTGACCATCCATTCTCACTGTCAGAGAGAAATCTGTGGACCCCTAGCTGTTTGCCCACCGTTGCCACCAGTCCCTCCCCAACCTAAAACCAAGCAGGACCCTGTAGGGGTCCTGCAGGGCCTTCCCCCAGTGTCACCTGCCTCTTGTTTATAGAAAAGCTTTAGCCATCTAGACCTTCCCCAAGTTTCAAAGAGCAAATTTAACCAGAGAAGTGAAAAAAAAAATACAGAAACAAAGGAAAGCAGTCAAGCAAGACAAAATAATAATAGTTTAGCCATAAAACAAAGTCAAGGACCTTTAGTTCCTCCTCAGGGGCTGTAGATAGTAATGTCCTTGAGCTGTTTTGCCGATACTAAAACCCCTACCAGGTGGAGGAAGTTAACCCACCAGCACGGAGACCCCAGACCAGCTGGAGCTTAAGGATTGCTAACGCTAACCCCTGTGACCTCACCTGGTTACCTCACAAGCCACCAATCAGAAAATTGTGCACGAGCTGATCACATGCCCTGAGATCACACACTGTCTTTAAAAAACCTTCCCTGAAAGCCATCAGGGGGTTCGGGTCTTTTGAGCATTACCTGCCCATTCTCCTTGCTTGGCTTCTGCAATAAACTCTGTACTTTCCTTCATCACGACCCAGTGTCCGTAGACTGGCTTTCCTGCACACGGATGAACAGACCCAAGTTTGGTAACAAACCCAACTCCTGTTAAGTGTCACCTAACGAATTCCAAACAAAAAGGTAGTTTTTTAAACCTTTTGTTATTTTCTGAAAAAAAAGTGCTCATGGCAAAAAATTATAAAAGAGATGAAAAGAAAACAATATGTTAGTAATCACCCATAATCTACATTCTATAAGACAGCTGGGCTGGAATGTTCCAAATGTCATGTCATTGTTCCATGACAATGTTTCACTGTCATGGGGAAAAAGTGGAGTGATTGTTTCTAGATTGAAAAAGATTAAAGATTACCTAGTAACCAATTGCAGTTGGTTTGGGGGGGCATTTCGAATATGGATAGGTAACCATTATTATGGGGTTATTTTAAACATTCTTAGATGTGATAATGGAGCAAAAATGTGTGCACACACATACACACATGTGCACACAAATATGGCAAAATGTTAACTTGTGGTGAATCTGGTTAAAGTCCATATAGGTATTCATTATACTGTTCTTTTAAACTTTCTTCCTCATTTGAAAAATCTCAAAATAAAAAGCCAGAGCTATGTCTACCCATAACCATTCCACTGAAAGGTAGCCACTGTTTTATATATTTACATATATCACAGATATACGTTTTAAGTAAAATTCAGTTGCATGTACATAATTTGGTAACCTCTCTAGAGCAATGTCTACATTTTATTTTTAAATAATTAAAAAAATAAAATTGAGTAACACACAATTTTGCAATCTCTTATTCTGACTCTTTATTGTAAGCATTTTCTGCCACTAAGTATCTGTAGAAAACATAACTCAATGCTGCCTAATATTCTGCCATGTGATTATGTCATAATCTACTCGACCATTTTCTGATTAAGTTGGCTCCCACACTAATAAATAACTCATTATAAACAACTTCACATAAATCTTTGTTTGGTTTTGTTTATGGTATGTACTTGACAGAATGCAGGTGGCCACTGTCCTTTCTAAACCCATGGTAGAGTTGCCTTTATCAATACACAGTTTCTTTTTTTTTTTTCAGAGCAGTTTAGATTTAAAGTTAAATTAGGAAGATTGTACAGAGATTTCCCATACACCCCACACTCAGTTTCCTCTATTATTAACATCTTACACTATTAACATTTGTTATGATTTATGAACTAATATTGACATATTATTACTAACTATGTCCATAATTTTTTTTTGATTTCTCTACTTTCTCCCTAATTTCCTGTGTAGTTGGCAGGACTCCAAGTCTGCTCTGAGCTGTGACAATTTCTCTCAGTCATTTCTTCTTCTTGGTGACACTTTTGAGGATACTGGTCAGGTATTTTGGAGACTGTTTCTCAGTTGAGATTTATCTGATGTTTCTCTCTTTTTTAAAAAATAAATTTATTTATTTTATTTATTTATTTTTGGCTGTGTTTGGTCTTTGTTGCTGTGTGCGGGCTTTCTCTAGTTGTGGTGAGCTGGGGCTACTCTTGGTTGTGGTGCGCGGGCTTCTGATTGCGGTCGCTTCTCTTGTTGTGGAGCACGGGCTCTAGGCACATGGGCTTCAGTAGCTGTGGCACGTGGCTCAGTAGTTGTGGCTCGTGGGCTCAGTAGTTGTGGCTCACAGGCTGTAAAGCACAGGCTCAGTAGTTGTGGTGCACGGGCTTAGCTGCTCCGCGGCATGTGGGATCTTCCTGGACCAGGGCTCGAACCCTGCATTGGCAGGCAGATTCTTAACCACTGCGCCACCAGGGAAGTCCTGATGTTTCTCTCTTTATTAAAGGTGGATTTTGAGTTTTGAGGAGGAAGACCACAGAGGTAAAGTGCCATTTTCATCACATCATATCGTATCAAGTGTACATTCTATCAACATGACTTATCACTGTTGATATCGACCTCAACCACCTGGCCAAAGAGAGTGTTTGTCAGGTTCCTCCACCGTGAAGTTACCCTCCCATCCCCTACCCTTTCCACACTGTCTTCACTGGCAGGAAGTCTCTCTGCAGTCCATCCTTAAGGAGTGGGGAGTTAAGCTTCACCTCCTTGAGGGTGGAATATCTACATACAATATTTTTTAAATTTTTGTTTAAAAATTTTTTATTTTATAATATATTAGAGCATAGTTGATTAACAGTGTTGTGTTAGTTTCAGGTGTACAGCAAAGTGATTCAGTTCTACATATACATGTATCTATTCTTTTTCAAATTCTTTTCCCATTTAGGTTATTACAGAATATTGAGCAGAGTTCCCTGTGCCATACAGTAGGCCCTTGTTTGTTATCTGTTTTAAGTATAGTAGTGTGTATAAGTCAATCCCAAACTCCCAATCTATCCCTCTCCTCTCTTCCCCCTGGTAACCATAAATTCTTTCTCTCAGTCTGAGTCTGTTTCTGTTTTGTAAATAAGTTCATTTGTATCATTTTTTTTAGATTCCACATATAAATGATAGCGTATGATATTTGTCTTTCTCTGTCTGACTTACTTCACTTAGTATGAGAATCTCCAGGTCCATCCATGTTGCTGCAAATGGCGTTATTTCATTCTTTTTAATGGCTGAATAATATTCCATTGTATATATGCACCACATCTTCTTTATCCATTCTTTGTCGATGGACATTTAGGTTGCTTCCATGTCCTGGCTGTTGTAAATAGAGCTGCAATGAACATCGGGGTGCATGTATCCTTTTGAACCATGTTTTTCTCCATATATGTTCCCAGGAGTGGGGTTGCTGGGTCATATGGTAGCTCTATTTTTAGTTTTTTAAGGAACGTCCATACTGTTCTCCATAGTGACTGTATCAATTTACATTCCCACCAACAGTGCAACCAACAGTTCCCTTTTCTCCACACCCTCTCCAGAATTTACTGTTTGTAGATTTTTTGATGATGGCCATTCTGACTGGTGTGAGGTGGTAGCTCACTATAGTTTGGATTTGCATTTCTCTAATAATTAGCAATGTTGAGCATCTTTTCATGTGCCTGTTGCCCATCTCTATGTCTTCTTTGGAGAAATGTCTATTTAGGTCTTCTGCCCATGTTTGATTGGGTTGTTTGTTGTTGTTGTTGAGTTGTATGAGCTGTTTGTATATTTTGGAAATTAAGCCCTTGTTGGTCACATCATTTGAGGAGCTTTTTTTTTTTTTTTTTTTTTTGCTGTACGCGGACCTCTCACCGCTGCGACCTCTCCCATTGCGGAGCACAGGCTCCGGACGCGCAGGCCCAGCGGCCGTGGCTCACGGGCCCAGCCGCTCCGCGGCACGTGGGACCCTCCCGGACTAGGGCACAAATCCGCGCCCCCTGCATCGGCAGGTGGACTCCCAACCACTGCGCCACCAGGGAAGCCCTGAGGAGCTTTTAAAAACTGATGATGCCTGGGCTCCAAGCAAATGGAAGCCAAATCTCTCTGGGGGGTAAGACCTGGGTATCTGAGTCCCACAGGTGATTGTAGCACCACGAGGGCTGAGAGTCACTCTCTAGGTAGCGAGATGATGCAGTTCCCCCACTAAACTCAAGTTCTGTGAGAATCTGGCATCCCAGGGATCCAGACACTAACTGATGCGGTCGTGGTATAGAGTTCTAATGGGATGTAATCCATCATCTAATCCAGTCTCTCTAGTTTTCAGCGGTGTACCTAACCCCAAAGCTGTTACCTTCTTACCAAGGTTGCCTGATTTTGCTCTTGTGCCCAGATGACTGGGGAGATTCCTTAGTCTGGGACCCTGTGCCAGCGGACTGTGTTCCCTCCCCTTGACTGTCACTAGACCAGCCGCCAAAGAGGCGGCTGTTCCAGGACAGGTCAGGAATGTGCTGCCTTTTCCTCTCCTCCCCTGACCCTGATACCTCGCTCACATTTGGTAAACACCCGTCAGGTTACACACACGGGCCCAGGAGGGCTAATGCAGATGCAGTGACATTGCACAGAATTTGCCACCTGATCAAAATGCTGGCTGCCCTAAAACAAAATGGGGGAATAAATGCCTGAAATATTAATTAATTTCATTACTAGTACTTCTTCACAAAGACTTTTGAGTGGATGTTGGATGATACTTGAAAGGATATTTAAGTCCTGCTGTGGAAATGGGAACTTTCTTTTTCTTTTTCCTCACTTCAGCTTTTTCCTTTTGCTGCTTCCTTTGAAAGAGGCACAAGCGAACATGTTTCTTCAGCAGCTACAAGCTGTCATACCAGAAATTCCACCCCTGAGGCTTATGGAACATGAAACGTGCAACTTGTTTCCAAAGCACAGACTCATAAAAGCAAAAGATTGTGCAGGGACACACTGGTAAGAGTAGCTGACCTCAGCAAAGACGCATCACAGAATGACTGCCCAGCAGGCACCTTTTCTAGTCCACTTAGTCCCAGAGATAAGAGCAGTGTTGACAAGCTAGAGCTATAGACCCTGGATGGATCTCACTACCAGTGCTTCTCCCGCAACTATCAACCACCTTTATTTTATTCTCCATTTTTTCAGTATGTACTTTACTTCGTATATAAAATATGTTCCCCACAGTAACATGTTCTGGGCACCCACTGGCATCCCCCAGTCTCGCGGACGCAGAAGACATGGGCCACCATCATAACTGAGAGTCTCCTTGGCAGCCAGCCAGCCCCCCGGTTCCTGCCAGGGAGGACCGCCCCCAGCTTATCCCAAACTCAGCCTTTCTCCCAGGGCCAGTCTCACCATGCAACCCATTCAAACTCAAGAATCTTGTGCAGACAGACAGCTCACAGAGCGACCCTTTAGAGGCAACTGCCCTGTTGTTTTCCACAGTGGCCGCAGCTTTTTACTTTATTATTTTGTATGGCAGAAAGACATGGCAGATTTTGGATACACCCCATTTGGTTTATCTTTTCACCCACTGATGGATATTTGAATTGTTTCTAACTTTTGGCTATTGTGAACAGTATTGCTATGAATATTAGTGTGCAATTTTTTGCTTGGACACATGTTTTCAATTCTTTGTGGTATATATCTAAGAGTGGAGTTGTTCAGCCATATGGTAATTGTATTTTTATTGTTTTGAGGAAATCGCAAGCTATTGTACCCATAGGCTGTACCATTTTACATTTCCAGAAGCAATGTGTAAGGGTTCCAATTTCTCTACATTGTTGCCAACATTTGTTATTTCTAGTTTTCTTTATTATAGGCATTCTAGTGTGTTTGAAGGAGTATGGCATTATGGTATTAATTTGCATTTCCCTCATGACTAATGATGTTTGATACCTTTTCATGTGTTGTTGACTGTTTGTTTTATCTGGAGAAGTGTCTATTCAAGTCCTTTTTGCATTTTAAAAATTGGGCTGTTTGTCTTTTTGTTGATGAACTGTAAAAGTGCTTGATATATTATGGGGAAAGACTCCCATCAGATATATGATGTGGAAATATTTTCTTCCATTCTGTGGGCTGTCTTTTTACTCTCTGGATAGCATCTTTGGTGCGCAACTGTTTTTATAATATTCTTTTTTCTTTCTTTTTTTTTTAAACCCCACATTTGTTTATTTATTTATTTTTGGCTGTGTTGGGTCTTCATTTCTGTGCGAGGACTTTCTCTAGTTGTGGCAAGCAGGGGCCACTCTTCATCGCAGTGTGCGGGCCTCTCAGTGTCGCGGCCTCTCTTGTTGAGGAGCACAGGCTCCGGACGCGCAGGCTCAGTGGTTGTGGCACACGGGCCTAGTTGCTCCGAGGCATGTGGGATCTTCCCAGACCAGGACTCGAACCCGTGTCCCCTGCATTAGCAGGCAGATTCTCAACCACTGCACCACCAGGGAAGCCCAACACAACTGTTTGTAATTTTGAGGAAATCCGATTTATCTATTTTTTTTTTTATTGCTTGTGTTTTGGGGTCAGATCTAAGAAAATTGCTAAATCCAAGGTCATGATTATTTATCCCCATGGTTGTTTTAAGAGTTTATACAATCATTCTTTGGTATCTGTGGAGGATTGGTTCCAGAACACCCTGTGGACACCAAAATCTGTGGATGCTTAAGTCCTTTATATAAAATGGTGTAGTATTTGCATATAGTCTAAGCACATCTTCCTGTACTGTTTAAATCATCTCTAGATTATGTATAATAAACGTATTACAATGTAAAAGACATGTAAATAGTTGTGAAGGAAATAAAAATACTATGGAAATAATTGCTGGCATGTGGCAAATTCAAGTTTTTTTAATGGAACTTTCTGGACTTTGTTTTGTTTTGTTTTCTATCCAGAGTTGGCTGAATCTGCTGATGTGGAACCCACAACAAGGAAGGCTGGTTTTCCATCTTTCCTCATTGCTCTGCATAGAGGTGCCAGTACCTTATTGAGTAACAGTGATGAAAGCCAGCATCAGGGCTTTATTCTTGATTTCAAGAGTAAACCTTTAGTTCTTCAACATCGAGCATGACGTTTGCTGTGGGTTTTGTATAATGTTCTTTACCATATTGAACAAATTTCCTTTTACTCTTACTTTCTTGAGTGTTTCTATTAGTATTGGATTTTGTTTACAGCTTTTTCTGCATCAACTGATATGACATGTGTTTTTACTTCACGTGATTATTGTGGTCTATTACATTGCTTGGCTTTGATATGTTGAACAACCTGGAATTCTGGTGTAGAGACACTTGCTTATGGTGCATAATCCTTTGGATGTGCTGTTGGCCTCATACTGCTATTATTTTGTCGAGGATTCTTACATCTATATTCAGAAGGGATTCCTGGTCTGTAGTTTTCATTTTCTAAGATGTATTTGTGTGATTTGATTAGATTGGTGTTGGTGTTAGTGGCTTAGAGGTTAGGGCTAGGGCTGAGGCTGGTGTTAAGGGTTATGGTCAGGATTTATTGTTAATAGTTTTGGTTATGATTTCTACTTTCTGGTATCTGGTTATGGTCGTAGATTCTGTTTCTGGTTTCTAGTTTCTAATTTCTAGTTTTGCTTCCATGTTCTGGTTCTGGTTCAGTTTCAGGTCTCAGGATTGGGGAAGGGCTTGGGGTTAAGGGCTAAGGGCTAAAGGCTAGTGGCTAGGGTCAGGGCTCAGCTCAGAGCTTGGGCTTGGGCTTGGGCTCAGAATAGGGTTTGGGCATTAGGCTTAGGACTCTTGTTGGGTATAGGGGTTTGTGGTTCAGGGTTAGGTTTATAAGTTAGGGGCTTCAGAGTTCAAGGTTTGGATTCAGGGTTCAGGTTTGGACTTTAGTGTGTGGGTTTGGGTTCCATTACAAGTTCTCTTGCAGGGTTAGAGTTAAGGGTTAAGGGTTAGGGTTAGGGATAGGATATTAGTTTGGGTTATGGTATGGCTTAGGGCATGAGCTAGGGTATGGGTCTGGGCTAGACTGAGGCTAGTGTTTAGGTCTGGGGTTGGGGTGAGGGTTTAGGGTTACTGTCAGAGCTGTAGAGTCAGGGTGACGGGGTTAGGATGAGGCTAAGGGTCAGGGTTTAGACTTTACAGGTCAGAGTTGAGAGTCTCAGGGTCTGGGATTAGGGTAGTTAGGGTATAGAGTTAGAGGTTGGGAATTAGGGTTCTAGGTGAGGGTGTTAGGTTTTGAGTGTTAGGGTTAGAGTGAGCTTTAAGCATCACTGGTCACTTCCTCCTCTTTCCTCTCCTTTTCCCTGAAGCCTCCTGGATGGACATGATTTGCCCAGGGTCACACATGAGTCAGAGAGTTCAGCTGGATGTCTGTTTTTCTGTCTCTCAGTCCCGGGCTCTGTAGAAGAATGAAATGTCTGTTCTGGTCACTGACTGTTTCAAATCCAACTCAACCTTAGTCAAGGGTTGTGAGGCCTCAGAGGTCAGGCAGAATTTTACTCCACCCTCTCATCTGAGAAGGGTGGAGCTGACCCCACTCTCTCTGGGCAGCCCATGTTTCAGCATAGCCCTCACACGTAGGACACTCAGTGGACACGTGTGGATTTATACAGGACAGGGTGGAGTGACCTACCAGTCCCCCGATGCTGCCTTCTTGAAGGCTGGTGGGGCCCTACTGGGCACTGGTGGAACATTTGTCCCATCTGGGTGGACATCAATAGACAATCACGTCTCAGTCAGGGCAGCCCTTGACTCTAACCATCCAGGAAGGCATCTGTGGTTCTCCAGCTCAGGCCAGCCTGGGCCCTGTCAAGCCCCCTTGGCCAACTACTGAGCTGACCGTGCTGCTGGGCAACTGAACAGCCACTCTTGGGATGTTTCAATTCCCTACATCCCTGCGGTTGAGAAGAGGACCTCCTCCCTCGCAGCCTCTTAGCCTGTCAAGAGCCGTAGTACCCTCTAAACACTTGCTGTGACCCTGGCCACAGCAACGAGACTGCAGACCGTGATCCTGCAATCCTTTGGCCTTCCAGTTGTAACAAGGTTTTCACATTCATACTCATTAAGAATCAAAGATATGGGAGGAGCTGGGCCTCCCACTTGACAGTTTCACACTGAGGACACATCGTCTTGGAGAGTCATGTGTGTCCAGGGCCCGGTCCCCGAATCTCTGGAAAGGCAGCCAACTCTGCATTCCATGGTATGAAGTAATCCTTGAGCCTCCCCATGCTTCACTGAGCAAGAGTTTCCTTACCACTCTAGCATTTGGTCTCTGCTCTTTGTAAAGGAGAGAGAAGAGACTGGAAAATGAGCAGACTTGTTCTTTGGAGATGGGTGATTGATGTGGCCAGGGGGCAGGTGTGATTCCCGGGCTCCCACCCTCCAGGGGCAGGAATGAGGTCTTTGTTTCTTCTGAGGACACACGGGCTATTCTGGGCCTGTATCTGAGATTCAGGGACCTGATTCCCAAAGCAGGAGCCTTGAGTTTACCACCGTCAGCAACCTTGCTTTACAGCAAATGGAAGAGCTTCTTGTCATCCTGGGAGGACAGCAAGGGCCCTGGATGGGTGGCCGCAGCCCTGACCCTAAGTGGATTCCTTCCTTCCTTGGCCTTCAGATCCAACAGCTGTGCAGTGGGCTGTCAGTGATAGGGAATCTGCTGCTTTCCTCCACCCAGCATCTGTTCTCATGGCCAAGCCCAGCACTGCCACTTTCCTTTGGGAACACCCTTTTACCTGCCTTCTGTCCAAACAGCTCCAAAAGGCCGACCCAACATTTCACCCACCTTGAAGATGGGTTGATGATCTAAATCTAGCCAATCCAGAGTTCCATCCTCTGGTTCCTGTGTTGGGTTCCAGGATGAGAATGTGACCCAAGCTGGACCAAAGGCATTTAAAGCTGTGATTTTCATGGAACCCAAAGAAGGAGAAACCCTGTCTGGTAAAATGGATTTGAGTTGGTGTCAGCCTAGAGTTGCTGGAGGCCCCGTATGCAGTGAGAGAGACTGTGCCTGTGCATGGGACCCCACAGTCACTTAGCAGTACATAGGGTTGGAGAGGGATCAGGTCACACTGAGAGGGTACGAGCCCCTCGACCTGCCAGGTCCAAACTCACTCTTAAACTTGCCACTTGCAAGTATTAATTTGTTTCTAAAATTTAAAAAATATAATATTATTTTGCTTCAGTAAGTGTGTCCATTTCCTTGGAATCAAAAAGTCTTAGGTGCCACATCAGAATCAATACTCTTGAGACTTTCTCCATATGGTCCCCTCACTGGGTGGGGCCTGGCTGGGGAGGTGAAGACACTGGGTGGGCTCAGATCTTAGGGGAGCTTCCAAACAGCTCTGTCCCTCTTCTTTCCCTGTCCCAGGAATGAAAACCCCAGAGTAATGAGAGGAGAACCAGCAGAGGAGAGAGGTCCCTGGATGGCTAATTGGTTTGTGTGTATTTATTTTAGGGTCCATCTGGTTAATGTGTGTTTTCACTAGGAAATCGCCCATTTCCTCTTGGTTTCCAGTTTGATGCAATAGTTTCTCTTATTTGCCTTTTATCTTCTCCTCCCTAGTTTTCTACACAATGGTGACATTAATGAATAAATAAATATCGATACCTTACTATTAACTGAAGTCCATATTTCATTCGGGTTCCCTTCATTCTACCCTTTTCTGTTCCAGGGTTCTATCCAGGGTATTATATAACATTTATTCATCATGACCCCTGAGACTCTTCTTGGCCCTGACAGTTTCTCAGACTTCTTTTGTTTCAGTGACCTTCCAGGACGAAGTCACTCTGCGGAGCCCACACCTCAGGAGAGCGGGCTTAGCTCCACTCCCTGGTGGACAGCCAAGTGTCTCTACCAATTATTGGGAATTCTCTTGCATAGGAGATTTATGTTCAATCCCATTTATAAAAAACCTATGCCATCGTTTATTTTTACCAGCATGGACACCTGGATAGTTACTTTAAGGTTTTGGTTATAATTCAGCACTACGGGTATTTGGTTGTTGACACCTCTTCTCATTGGCTCCTGTCTCCTTTGACATCACTCCTCACTCCATCTATGGTTTTTTTTTTTTTCTTGGTACTTCCTTACTTTCTGATAAAAGATTCAAGATTATCTTGACATGTATATCTACCATCTCAGTCTTAGCATCAGCCATTTCTTCAAAGAGCTCTGATTCCTTTTATTAGAGGATGGTGTTAAGAACTTACATTTGGGAGCTAAATGTGCTCAGCTGACAGTGCAAGGAAATTTATGCATGTATTCCAACCTATGTGCATGGCTGTCGCTCAGGGAGTGCCACTCCAAAATATGCCACAATGGCATAGTGATTGTTTTTTTACTGGAGTATAATTGCTTTACAATGTTGTAAAGCATTTCTGCTTTACAGTTTCTGCTGTACAATGAAGTGAATCAGCTATAGGTATACAAATATATCCTCCCTCTTGGACCTCCCTCCCACCCCACCATCCCACCCCTCTAGGTCATCACAGAGCACTGAGCTAAGCTCCCTGTGCTATGCAGCTGGTTCCCACTAGCTATCTGTTTTACACATGGTAGTGTATTTATGTCAAACCTAATCTCCCAATTCATCCCACCTTCCCCTTCCCCGCCATGTCCACATGTCTGCTCTTTACATCTGCATTTCTATTCCTGCCCTGCAAATAGGTTCATCTGTACCATTTTTCTAGATTCCACATATATGCATTAATATCCGACATTTGTTTTTCTCTTTCTGACTTACTTCACTCTGTAGGACAGATTGTTTGGAATTAAAGTTACTTAAGAAATGCAGAGAGCAAGAGGGACCCTCCTCTCTATCTCCCAAAAGGCAGGAAATAAATCTCCCATGTGAAAGGCGTAGAGCCTATGTAAACAAACACTGTTACTAGTACCCTGAGCCCAAAACCGCAGGACTGCTTCAGGCCCTATTCTGGTTCCGGGGCGGCAGGCTGAGCCTTTGGTTAATTCTTCTTCCTGATGGGAAATTAGAGTGAAATGTGCCTGTCGAAACACCTACAGCTAGTCTCTCATTGGTTCCCCCTCTTCCCGTTCATCCTCCGGACAAATTGCAAACTGTGCGAAACAGGAGGTTAAAGGTGCTGATTCTCCAAGTGGGGAGATTGTTAGTAAAGCGGCTGGAATGGCGAACCCGAGCACCAGGAGAGGAAAAATGAGGTGCGTTTTAGAAACCTTTTGCGATCACACGGTGTACCATCCTCTGGGTTTCCCATGCATGTTTTAGCTGTAGGAAGATCCCTTGAACCTGCAGATTTGGGACCCATGGGATGGGTACCAGGCAGTATTACTTTAAAGGGTCTGCATTTCCTCGCCCAACCTCACTAATTCTCTTAACGTGAACAATTTCCAGCCTTATGTCTCATCCTGCTGTGGGTCTAGATGTGTTCAATCCATGTTGCATCACAGCCCCTGAGCAAAAGTTGTAAGAATTTTTCTCTGTCTCACTGTCTTTTATTTTTTTTTATTTATTATTATATTGGTTACAGCTGCTTTTCAATGCTGTTTCTTGCTGCTGTACATCCACTTGATTCACGTACAGAGAGACATCAATAAATTGTTTTTCAGATTCTTACCAGTCGTATATATTCTTTTCCGCTGACTTGAGTGTGCTGAGTGCAGTTCTTTGAGGTACCGTGTAGGCCTTGTCGATTATCAATTTGGTATTTGGAACGGTATCTTTGCTAATTTCAACCTCCTGGATAATGCCTCACCCCTCCCCACCTTTCCCCTTTAGCAGCCTTATGTGTGTTTTCTACATATTTGACTATGTTTCTGTTTTGTAATTTATTTCATGTGTAGCCATTTTTGATTCCATCTTTAAGTGATATCTTATGATATGTCTTTTTCTTTTTGACTTACGTCACTTAGAATGATCATACGTAACTCCTCCGGAGTCGTTACAACTGGCCATATTTCATTGATTTCCAGGCTGAGTAATATTCCACTCTACATAAGTACCACATCTCTATCCATTTTTTCCCTCCAGAGACATTTAAGTTATATCCTAGTCGAGGATCTTTTAACCAGAGAGGCGGTAAACATTGGGGTGCCTGTGTCCTGTCGATTTTTGTTTTTCCCAAGATATACGCCCATGAGTGCAAGTGCCCTATGCTCTGTAGCTCATTTTTTAGATGCTTTAGTAAACACAATACACTTCTCCAGAATGGCCGTTGGCAATATACATTTCCACTATAAGTCTCACAGGGCTCCCTCTTCTCGTTGCCCTGTCCTGCATTTCTGTTGTTTACGCTTTATGAGGATGGCTCTTCTGACTGATGCGAAGTGATACCTTTTGTAGTATTGATTTCCAGTGCCCACCTGTTCGGTTGGCTAAAAAGGGTGTATGCCCTTTTCTTGAATATATTCAGAAAAAACGCATACGCCCTTTGTGGCCAACTGCATCGTTGGCGATGTTCAGCCCCTTTTCTTGTGCTTAATGGCGAGTCCTGTCTACCTCTTCAAATCCCTTTCCTGCCATTCTCCCTTGCTTACAAATCCTTTTAGGTGACTTACCTCAAGACATTTTTCGACGATAGATATTTTCAACTCTGCAGTTTCGTGAATTTTAGTGCCCCTGAGTTCCATTTTTCAACTTGTGTTTTTGGGAACTGGCCACAAAACAGCGGGATTTCCTCAAGCCCTATTCTGTTTCCGTGGGCAATCTTAGCCTTTGGTCAGTTCGTCTTCCTGATTGGAAATTAGAGTGACATGTGCCTGTCCGAACACTTAGGACTTGTCTCTCATTGTTCCTCATCCTTCCGCTTCATCCTCTGGACAAATTCCAAACTGTACGCAACAGGATGTTGACAGTGCTGACATCTCCAAGTGGGGAGACTGTTAGTAAAGACGCTGGAGGGGTGAACCCGAGCACCAGGAGATGAGGAGATGTGGTGCCTTTTCCAAACTCTTCCCGATCAGATGGTGTACCATCCTCTGGGTGTGACAGGCATGTTTTAGCAGTAGGAAGGGTCCAGTGCATGTAAGGAGAACACCAGGGATTTTTCCAAATCAGTGTCTTCCCGAACCCCAAACTAGGTAATTTTGTAAGCTACGGCTACACGTATATTCACTAAGGGCCTTGGGTAGTAGGCAGAGTCTGAACTTTAGATGATTGAAGTTTTCAGGGTCAGAAGAACTCACCTTCGGTCTCCCTTAGGTTACATTTTATCTGTCGTCGATAGATGATGTTGATAAAAATATCTATTCTTTTTCAGATTATTTCCCCTTATAGGTTATTGCAAAATATTGAGTGTAAGTTCCCTGTGCTATACAGTAGTTCCTTGTTGATGATCTATTTTATACATAGCAGTGTGTATGTGTTAATCCCAAAGTGTTAATTTATCCCTCCTCCCACCTTTCCCCTTTGGTAATAATAAATTATAAGATTTTATACTTCTCAGAAATGGGGGAGCTGAAAAAGAGGTATCATTTTCAATGGAAAAGCATGTAAAATAAGATTGAAGCTTTAACCAAGATTATTAGATGTACATCCTTGGAAAGAAATCACTTCGTTTCTCTAATATTGACCTGACAAATAAGACAAACCTTTTCACTGAACTTGCTTATAATAAAGTGATGGAAATATCAAATGGAAGTGTTAGAAACATCTTATTTTACCCGAGCCTTATACACTGTTCTATGTTAACTACAGTTTGGCTCACACATCTGTTCATTGAGGTTACAATAGTCTCAATTTCTGTTACTGATCCTCCAGAGTGGACCCCAACAAGTGTCCCCCTGCCCAGTGTCATTGGGGCCAACAGATCGAGACTAAGTTTGGTTCACAAGCAAAGGAAACTTCATATTTTGACCAGAGAATGGAGAGATGAGAGCGTGCGCTCCCCCGCCGGCTGTGGGCGGGGCTGCTGTGTAGGGATATCCCCCCCCCCCCCCCCCCCCCCGGCAGCCTCAGCGGGAGGGAGGGGGCGGAGCTCTCGAGGGCCGGGTTGGCTGCAGCTCTATGTCGCGGAGTGTGCATGGGGCCCCGGGAGCTGAAGTGTCGACCCAGCCATTCTGCATTAGGAAATCGGGTCTGAAGTGCCGGCTGTGGGACCTCTGCATGCGGAACCCTAGGAGCACGTGAAATTAGACAAAGCACAGAGGAAAAAAATGTTAGACTTTATTTTATTGCCCAGATTCTATTTTTATCTCCCAGGAATTTTTCATGGGCTTTGCCGGTGACAAACCCCTCCTCTGCCTTTTGTCCCGTTCCTCATCCTTGGGGCGCTGTGGGTGCAGACCCCTCTTCTGTAACTACTTTGTGCTGAGTTGGGAGTCCTCATACGCGGGGGGAGGGGCAGAACTTCTCCCCAGCAGCCTCCAGGTGAGGTTGATTGTCCCCAGGCCTCCTGCCTCACTGCTCGTCCGCCTGAGCACCGGCATTGGAAGTGTTATAGATTCTAACGACCTTTAAGGGTCCAGGAAAGAGATGCGCAGAGACGCTGGGGCGGGGGGCGGTTTTACCCCGCCCCACATTTGTTCGGCCGCCTTAGGCTGACGGTTTCTGCCAGCCTAGATGCTCTGACCAGTAGTCTGTGCTTTCTTCAATTAGGCCCCTGAATCAACGTGCAAACAGCACCAGGTGTCAGAGTCCTGCCCGCTCATCTCCCAGGCACTCCAGGGCCGGTGGTGATCCAGGACCATGACGGTCACTGAGTCAACGGCCTTTTGAAGTAGCCAGGAGTCCAGCCGGTCTCATTGGCCGCCGTCACCGCGGTGTCTGTAGGCTTTCCTAAGGTGACAGCGTGATATATGGTTCCCCCGCCAAGCTTATTAGCTCCCCTCTGGGTGCCGTAAGTCCTGCAAGCAGTAGTCTGCTCTTTTGGGGCACACTCTTGTTGTTTTCTGAGAGAAACTTCAGGTCAAGTGATGGTCACACGAGCCGTCATGGGGGCCCGTTGCCCCCGGTTGTTTCTCTGGAGGTTGGAGTTGGAGGGCCTCCTCACGCGAGGTCAGTGTGCCCACGGAGCGACCCCTGCAACTTCAGGGCATGGTTGGTGGTTAGGATCACCACGTGGGGTCCTTTTCCCTTAGGAGGGAGCTGGATTCGCGGGCTGCTGATTTCCAGGTTTTTAGATACTGCCAGTATCCTGGCTGGATGGGGCGGCGGGCCAAGCCATTGGTGACCGTAGTTTATCCTACCTGGAGGGCATTCTTGCGTTGTTCCATTTCAAGTGGTCCCAGTTTTTGCACTAACACTCCAAGGGCGATTCACATTCTATGGGGATGTAAAGTTCAAAGGGTTTAGCTAAATTAGGGAGTTCCAGGGCAAGGGTCTGAATTGACTGCTCTTTGCATTCTTGAAAGGCCACTTCTGGATTCTATTCGAAAGAATCATCATCTTTTCCTTTCAGTGTTTCATATAGAGACCCAGCTATTAGACTGTAGTTAGGGATCCAGATGCAGCAATCCCCGGCCTCCCCAGGAACCCCTAAGCTGTCTTCAAGTTTTAGAAGGGGTCAGACTGCAAATGGCTTCTTCCCTTTCCTGGGATGGGCTTCTCCGACCTTCTGTGAGAATGAAGCCCAGGCAGGTCACCTTAGTCTGTGAGATTTGAGCCTTTTTCTTCGACACCTTCTATCCTTTATTGGCTAGGTAGTTCAGAGGCCTCCTTAGTAGGGCTGGCGATCAGAATGTCGTCTGCATATTGAAGGAGGGTTCCCTTTTGCAGAGGTAGAAGTTTTAGGTGTTTAGCTAACGTTTCCCCAAAGATGGTGTGGGAATTTTTGAACCCTTGGGGCAGGATGGCCCAACAGTATTGTTTTTGTTGTATGTTGAGTCCTGCCACTCACAAGCCAAAATTTCTTGTGACTCTGGGACTAATGGAATACAGAAGAAGGCATCATTTAAGCCTAATACAGAATACCATGTCCTGGTGGATGGTAGAATGACCAGTAGGGTGTAGGAATTAGGAACTACTGGATGTATATCCTCGGTGGCTTCACTGACTGTCCTGACATCCTTTACCAGGTCCCCAGCAGCCCACGGAGCTCTCGTGGTCAGACCCCTCCCAGGATACAGAGCTCCCCTGGGCAGGTACCCCGGCAGGGCTGGGCACACAGGAACCGTGCACATAGCCCTCATTGCAGAGCACCCCCAGCTCACCTGTCGCTCAGAGCTGACACAGAGCACCTCAGAGCAGGACTTGAACTAACAAACAGCAGCTGCGACAGGTCTGTGACCCTGGGCATCACTCCGTGTGGCTTCCCTCCACGTGGTCTTCCAGAGACTTCCACTGCAGCCGGGGCACAAGGCCTCTGTCTCCACCCACCCACCCCTCCTCTCCCTGACTCCTGGGCTCCTCTCATTAGGAGAGGGTCTTCTTGAAGTTGTCTCCCACTCATGGGCCAGATAAAATGATTAGAAAACAAGCTAGAGCTGCAGCCCCTTGTCTATCCTGACTCTCAGGAGCCCACACCTGTTCCTTGGACCTGGCTGGTTCAGCAAGGTCCATTTGCTGCAACTGTGAGCCCCTGAGGGGTGAGGATTGGCTGACCTGGGCAGCTTGACCGTGCGGGCCAGCCCTCCCCAGGTGTGCCTGGGTTGAGGTCAATATAAACACCGCTCCAGGCAGCAAGAGCCCCTGCAACTGTGCCTGACGCCATATTCTCTGTCCCATCAGCAGTCTCGGGGCTGGGCTGGTGGGTGGGAGTGAGGGGCCACGGCTTTGTGGGTGGCCCGGTGTGAGTGGGGCTCTGCTGGACTTTCTGCAGGAGTTGCCAAGCTGCCACCTGCTAAAGAAGAGGATGTGTCACCCGTAACTGCCGCTGGAATTTCTCCGCGGGCAGAGGTGAGGAAGGAAAAAAGCAGTGCGGGCCTGGACAGGAGGGGTATCTCAGGCAGGGAAATGGAAAGCTTCCAGAAGAGTGCCCGGGGCCAGGACCATCCTGGCTGGCCTGCAGGCACCAAGTCGGTCGGTGTGCTGTCGCTGGTGTGGCTCCACGGCCCTTCCTGTAGGCTTTCAAGTCCTTGTACATATTCAGGTGTTTTACCTGGGAAGGGTGGGAACAGTTCAGCAGCAGCTGGCCTGGGGCTCAGCTCACGTTTACTCACAGACGCCTCGGCTCGGTCCCCCAGGCTTGCAATGAGGACGCTCCTTGCGGGGTGGGGGGCTGCTGGCTGCATGCGAGACGATTCCCCACCTCTGACCAACTTCAGAATTGTTTACCACTGGAGCAAGTGCCCTGATAGGATTTTCATCTGTGTAACTGGTGGGTTCTGTTTTTTTTTTTCTTTTTTGGTTCAAGGTAGATTTTATTCCTCTTTTTTGTTCTTATAGATATAAGCATGGAAATAATTCATTCATATAAATACATGTATGTGAAGGGAATAACTTTTTTCTGTTTTTTAAAAAATTTTATTTATTTTTAAATTTTATTTTATTTATTTTTTATACAGCAGGTTCTTATTGGTTATCTATTTTATACATATAAATGTATACATGTCAATCCCAATCTCCCAACTCCTCCCACTGCCAGCCCCCCACGGCTTTCCCCTCTTGGTGTCCATACATTTGTTCTCTACACCTGTGTCTCTATTTCTGCTCTGCAAACCGGTTCATCTGTACCATTTTTCTAGGTTCCACATATATGCATTAATATACAATATTTGTTTTTCTCTTTCTGACTTCACTCTGTATGACAGTCTCTAGATCCATTGATGTCTCTACAAATGACCCAATTTCATTCCTTTTTATGGCTGAGTAATATTCCATTTTATATATGTACCACATCTTTATCCATTCTTCTGTCTGTGGGCATTTAGGTTGCTTCCATTATCTGGCTATTTTAAATAGTGCTGCAATGAACATTGTGGTGAATGTGTCTTTTTGATTTATGGTTTTCTCTGGATATATGCCCAGTAGTGGATTGCTGGATCATATGGTAATTCTATTTTTAGTTTTTTAAGGAACCTCCATACTGTTCTCCATAGTGACTGTATCAATTTACATTCCCACCAATAGTGGAAGAGGGTTCCTTTTCTCCACATCCTCTCCAGCATTTGTTGTTTGTAGATTCTCTGATGATGACCATTCTAACTGGTGTGAGGTGATACCTCATTGTAGTCTTGATTTGCATTTCTCTAATAATTAGTGATGTTGAGCAGCTTTTCATGTGCTTCTTGGCCATCTCTATGTCTTATTGGAAGAAATGTCTATTTAGGTCTTCTGCCCATTTTTGTATTGGGTTGTTTGTTTTTTTAATATTGAGCTGCATGAGCTGTTTATATATATTGGAGATTAATCCTTTGTCCATTGATTCGTTTGCAAATATTTTCTCCCATTCTGAGGGTTGTCTTTTCGTCTTGTTTGTAGTTTCCTTTGCTTTGCAAAAGCTTTTACGTTTCATTAGGTCCCATTTGTTTAGTTTTCTTTTTTATGGCATTACTCTAGGAGGTGGATCAAAAAAGATCTTGCTGTGATTTATGTTAGAGTATTCTTCCTATGTTTTCCTCTAAGAGTTTTATACTGTCCGGTCTTACATTAAGGTCTCTAATCCATTTTGAATTTATTTTTGTGTATGGTGTTAGGGGGTGTTCTAATTTCATTCTTTTACATGTAGCTGTCCATTTTTCCCAGCACCACTGATTGAAGACACTGTCTTTTCTCCATTGTATTGTCTTGCCTACTTTGTCATAGATTAGTTGACCATAGGTGTGTAGCTTTATCTCTGGGCTTTCTTTCTTTTTTTTTTTCCTTTTACACCTTTATTGGAGTATAATTGCTTTACAATGGAGTGTTAGTTTCTGCTGTATAACAAAGTGAATCAATTATACATATACATATATCACCATATCCCCTCCCTCTTGCATCTCCCTCCCACCCTCCATATCCCACCCCTCTAGGTGGTCACAAAGCACCGAGCTGATCTCCCTGTGCTATGTGGCTGCTTCCCAGTAGCTATCGATGTTACATTTGTTACATTAGTTTTCTGGTGGCATCTTTAGGATTCAGTATGTGTAGTATTGTGTCATTTGCAAACAGTGAAATTTTACTTCTTCTTTTCCAATTTGTATTCCTTTTATTTCTTTTTCTTCTCTGATTGCTGTGTCTAGGACTTCCAAAACTATGTTGAGTAATAGTGGTGAGAGTGGACATCCTTGTCTTGTTCCTGATCTTAGAGGAGATGCTTTTAGTTTTTCACTATTGAGAATGATGTTTGCTGTGGGTTTGTCATATACTGCCTTTATTATGTTGAGGTAGATTCCCTCTATGCCCACTTTTTGGAGACTTTTAATCATAAATGGGTGTTGAATTTTGTCAAAAGCTTTTCCTGCATCTATTGGGATGATCATATTTTTATTCTACAATTTGTTAATATGGTGTATCACATTGATTGATTTCTGTATATTGAAGAATTCTTGCATCCCTGGGATAAACCCCACCTGATCATGGTCCATGATCCTTTTAATGTGTTGTTCAATTCTGTTTCCTAGTATTTTGTTGAGGATTTTTACATCTATATTAATCAGTGATATTGGTCTCTAATTTTCTTTTTCTGTAGTATCTTTGTCTGGTTTTGGTATCAGGTTGATGGTGGCCTCATATAATGAGTTTGGGAGTGTTCCCTGAAAATTTCTGAAGAGTTTGAGAAGATTGGGTGTTAGCTCTTGTCTAAATGTTTGATAGAATTCACCTCTGATGCCATCTAGTTCTGGACTTTTGTTTGTTGGAAGATTTTTAATCACAGTTTCAATTTCATTACTTGTGATTGGTCTGTTCATATTTTCTATTTCTTCCCGGTTCAGTCTTGGAAGGTTATACCTTTCTAAGAATTTGTCCATTCCTTCCAGGTTGTCCATTTTATTGGCATAGAGTTGCTTGTAGAGGTCTCTTAGGATGCTTTGTATTTCTGTGGTGTCTGTTACAACTTCTCCTTTTTCATTTCTAATTTTATTGATTTGAGTCCTCTCCCTCTTTTACTCGAGTCTGGCTAAAGGTTTATCATTTTTGTTTATCTTCTCAAAGAACCAGCTTTTAGTTTTATTGATCTTTGCTATTGTTTTTATTTTATTTATTTCTGCTCTGACCTTTATGATTTCTTTCCTTCTATTAACTTTGGGTTTTGTTCTTTGTTCTCTAGTTCCTTTAGGTGTAAGGTTAGATTGTTTATTTGAGATTTTTCTGGTTTCTTGAGGTAGGCTTTTATTGCTATAAACTTCCCTCTTAGAACTGTTTTTGCTGCATCCCATAGGTTTTGGATCATCATGTCATTTGTCTCTAGGTAGTTTTTGATTTCCTCTTTTATTCCTTTAGTGATCTCTTGGTTATTTAGAAACGTATTTTTAGCCTCCATGTGTTTGTGTTTTTTACGTTATTTTCCCTGTAATTGATTTCTAATCTCATAGCATTGTGGTCGGAACAGCTGCTTGATATGATTTCAGTTTTCTTAAATTTACTGAGGCTTTATTTGTGACCCAAGATGTGATCTATCCCGGAGAATGTTCCTTGTGCCATTGAGAAGAACGTGTAATCTGCTGTTTTCGGATGGAATGTCCTATAAATATCCATTAAATCTATCTGGTCTATTGTGTCATTTAAAGCTTGTGTTTCCTTATTAATTTTCTGTCTGGATGATCTCCATTGGTGTAAGTGAGGTGTTAAAATCCCTTGCTATTATTGTGTTACTGTTGATTTCCTCTTTTATAGCTGTTAGCAGTTGCCTTATATATTGAGGTGTTCCTATGTTGGGTACATATATATTTATAATTGTTATATCTTCTTGGATTGATCCCTTGATCATTATGTAGTGTCCTTCCTTGTCTCTTGTAACATTCTTTATTTTAAAATCTATTTTATCTGATATGAGTATTGCTACTCCAGCTTTCTTTTGATTTTCATTTGCATGGAATATATTTTTCCATCCCCTCACTTTCAGTCTGTATGTGTCCCTAGGTCTGAAATGGGTCTCTTGTAGACAGCATATATATGGGTCTTGTTTTTGTATCCATTCAGTGAGCCTGTGTCGTTTGGTTGGAGCATTTAATCCATTCACGTTTAAGGTAATTATCGATATGTATGTTCCTATTATTATTTTCTTAACTGTTATGGGTTTGTCTTGGTGGGTCCTTTTCTTCTCTTGTGTTTCCCACTTAGAGAAGTTCCTTTAGCATTTGTTGTAGAGCTGGTTTCGTGGTGCTGAATTCTCTTAGCTTTTGCTTGTCTGTAAAGCTTTTGATTTCTCCATCAAATCTGAATGAGATACTTGCTGGGTGGAGTACTCTTGGTGGTAGGTTCTTCCCTTTCATCACGTTAAATTTATCATGCCACTCCCTTCTGGCTTGTAGATTTTCTGCTGAGAAATCAACTGTTAACCTTATGGGAGTTCCATTGTATGTTATTTGTCATTTTTCCCTTGTTGCTTTCAATAATTTTTCTTTGTCTTTAATTTTTTCAATTTGATTACTGTGTGTCTCGGCATTTTTCTCCTTTGGTTTATCCTGCCTGGGACTCTCTGCACTTCGTGGACTTCGGTGGCTATTTCTTTTCCCATGCTAGGGAAGTTTTCAACTATAATCTCTTCAAATATTTTCTCGAGTCCTTTCTCTCTCTCTTCTCCATCTGGGACCCCTATAATGTGAATGTTGTTGCATTTAATGTTGTCCCAGAAGTCTCTTAGGGTGTCTTCATTTATTTTCATTCTTTTTCTTTATTCTGTTCCATGGCAGTGATTTCCACCTTTCTGTCTTCCAGGTCACTTATCCGTTCTTCTGCCACAGTTATTCTGCTACTGATTCCTTCTAGTGTATTTTTCATTTCAGTTATTGTACTGTTCATCTCTGTTTGTTTGTTCTTTAATTCTTCTAGGTGTTTGTTCCTTAATTCTTCTACGTCTTTGTTAAGCATTTCTTGCATCTTCTCGATCTTTGCCTCCATTATTTTTCTAAGGTCTTGGATCATCTTCACTATCATTATTCCGAATTCTTTTACTGGAAGGTTACCTATCCCCACCTCATTTCGTTGTTTTTCTGAGGATCTATCTTGTTCCTTGATCTGGTATAAAGTCCTCTGCCTTTTCATTTTCTCTATCTTTCTGTGAATGTGGTTTTCCTTACACAGGCTGCAGAATTGTAGTTCTTCTTGCTTCTGCTGTCTGCTCTCCAGTGATTGAGTCTATCTGAGAGGCTTGTGCAAGCTTCCTTATGGGAGGGACTGGTGGTGGGTAGAGCTGGGTGTTGCTCTGGTGGGCAGAGCTTTAATCTGCTTGTCTGTGGATTAAATAAAAGTTTAATAAAAAGTTTAATCCGCTTGTCTGCTGATGCATGGGGCTGGGCTCCCTCCCTGTTGGTTGTTTGGACTGAGGTGACCCAGCACTGAAGCCTAGCTTGCTCTTGGTGGGGCTAATCGTGGACTCTGGGAGAGTTCACGCCAAGGAGTATTTCCCAGAACTTCTGCTGCCAGTGTCGTTGTCCCCATGGTGAGCCGCAGCCACACCCCGCCTCTGCAGGAGACCCTCTAAAACTAGCAACTCCTCTAAAACTCCTCCTCTGCAGGAGACCCTCTAAAACTCCTCCTCTGCAGGAGACCCTCTAAAACTAGGTATGATCATTCACCTGCGGGGTGACTGCTCCTTCCCCTGGGTCCTGATATACACACTACTTTGTGTGTGTCCTCCAAGAGTGGAGTCTCTGTTGAGACTCTGAGTCTCTGAGTGCAGTTGAGACTCTGAGACTCGGAGTGGAGTCGCACAGACTCTGGGTCCTGTGAAGCTTCGATGCTTTGTGGTTCTAGAAATCCTATAGGAGACGGTCCACAGCAGGTGAAGCTAATGCTGTCATAGAGGTGGTGAAGCCAAAGATCTGCAGTTCCGACTAGAGGTGCTGATGTACATAAAGGACAAAATCATCTCGTGTGAATGTAGTTCAGGCACGTTTAAGATGAATGCAGTCATGTTAATGCCTAACATCTTCTATCTTGTGCCTCTCCTCAGGGACCCTCTCCTCAGTTCCTGAGCCTCCTGTAAGTCATGTACAGGGGAATGGAGATTGGGCTCTGTCCAGTCTGAGCCCTGAGTTACCTTGTGTGTATCTTAGGATACTTTGTATTTCTGTGGTGGCTCTTGTAACATCATCTCTTTCATTTCTGATTTATTTGGGCCCTCTCTTTTTTAAAAAAATACTACTGTTGTCTTTTATTCTTTACAGAAGTTTAATAAGTGTTTGATCTACTACCCTTACTCTATGTATACTTTTTGCCGTGAGATTTTTACTTTTGTTTGTTTTCTTTTTACCGTCAATAATTAGTGAGAATTCTTTTAAGCTACCTTCAACATTGCTTATAAAGCTGCTTTATTAGTGATGACAGAGCTTTAATGGAAGTTGTTTTCTGGTTGTAAACTAGAATGAAATGTGCCAGCAAAAAGCCCCTTAAGTGTATGTCTCATTACTTCTCGTTCTTTTTTTCCCTTTTTTTTCTCTCTTTTTTTTCTTGTTCTTTTTTTAATTTTTTATCAGAGCAAATTTGATTAAAATGTTTTGTTCTAGGTGTATAAGATGTGGTTCTTTTACACATATACATGTATCTATACTTCTTCAGACCGTTTTCTCATGTAGGTTATGACACAATGTTGAGTAGTCTTCTCTTGGTATTCCGTAGGTCTTTGGTGATTATATATTTCACATGTGTTTCTATATCTATGTTAACCCCAATATCCTAATGTATCCAGTCCTCACACCTTTCCACTTGGTGAACCATAAGTTTGTTTAATGAATCTGTGATTACCTTTCTCTGTGGAAATATCTTCATTGGTATCAATTTTTAGCTAACACCTATAAGTGATATTATAGGATATGTGTCTTTTGCTGTCTGACTTAGTACAATTTGCCTGATTACCTCTAGAATCATCTACGGTGCTGCAAATGGCATTGTTTCATTTTTTTCCCTAGCTAATATTCCATCAGTACATGTACCAGTTCTTCTTTGTCTACTCACCTCTTGATGGACTTTTTGGTTGCCTCCATGTCTTGGCTATTGTAAAACTGCTGTACTGCACATTTGCCTGCCTGTGTCTTTACAATTCTGTCTTCTTATGTTATAGGCCCAGGAGTGGGCCTCCTGTATCATATGGTATCTCAGGGTTTACCTTTTAAATGCACCATGATTCTGTGCTCATTAGTGGCTCTTTCCAGGTTACATCCCACTTAAAGTTGAGGGTATGCATTTCTGCACAACACCTTCAGCATTTATTTATTTATTTATTTTAACATCTTTATTGGAGTATAATTGCTTTACAATGGTGTGCTATCTTGTGCTTTACAACAAAATGAATCAGTTATACATATACATATGTTCCCATATCACTTCCCTCTTGCGTCTCCCTCCCTCCCACCCTCCCTATCCCACCCCTCCAGGCGGTCACAAAGCACCGAGTTGATCTCCCTGTGCTATGCTGCTGCTTCCCACTAGCTATCTACCTTATGTTTGGTAGTGTATATATGTCCATGCCTCTCTCTCACTTTGTCCCAGCTTACCCTTCCCCCTCCCCATATCCTCAAGTCCATTCTCTAGTAGGTCTGTGTCTTTATTCCTGTCTTACCCCTAGGTTCTTCATGATATTTTTCTTTGTTAAATTCCATGTATATGTGTTAGCATACGGTATTTGTCTCTCTCTTTCTGACTTACTTCACTCTGTATGACAGACTCTAGGTCTATCCACCTCATTACAAATAGCTCAATTTTGTTTCTTTTTATGGCTTCAGCATTTATTGTTTGTAGTTTTCTTGCTGATGGATATTCTGACTGGTGTGAGCTGATACCTCTTTGTGGTTGAATTTGCATATGACTCACAATCCTTTGAAATTGAGCTTTAAGGCATGTCCTTTTTATTTTTCAAACTGTGATTACAGCTTAGCTCTTCAAAGTGTTTTCTAAAGTATGTGTTACATTTTGAAATTTATTGGCCATTACCTCCCTCAAAACATTTTGAGGGCAGGTTTCATTTACAGCCCTGCAGTACTTGTTCACATGAAGTGACCATTAGCACAGGCTTTAAAGCTGCTTTTGCAGGTAACGGCCAGATTGTGGCAGCCTTTCTTTGTTCCCCATGCTGGTACTAGGGAAACAGAGCTTCCGGCCAGTGGTCTTCCTCGGTTATAAATTAGAGTGGAATGTGCCCAGATAAACCCCCAAAGGCTGATGTCTCCTTACTTTTGTTTGTTTTTTAAATTTAATTTATATTTTTATCGGAGTAATATTCCATTGTGTATATGGACCACTTCTTGGTGCATTGCTCTGTTGAGGGACATTTTCGTTGCTTCCAAGTGTTGGCTATATTAAATATTGCTGGAGTGCAAGATTGCCAGCCTGTGACTTTTTGATTCTCATTTTCTCAGGTGATAGGCCCAGCAGTGGGTGTGACTGATTGACTAGTAGCTCAATGTTTACCTTTTCAAAGCACCTCCATTGTGTTTTCGTTAGTGGCTCTTACCATGTCTCCCTTAGAACCGAGGGTACGAACTTCTCCACAATCCCTTCAGCATTTATAGTTTGCAGCATTTTTGCTAATGGCCAATCTGACTGCTGTGACCTGATAGGTTTTTGTAATTTGGGTTGGCATGACTTAAAAATTCCTAAAATTCATCATTTTCCACGCCTTTTTCCTTTCTGTTAAAAATCAAGTGTGAGTACAATATATCTCTTGAAGCTGTCTTCTTGGAAGGTTGTCCTCTTGAATTTTTGGTGGATATTCGACCCCAGGATTTTTTTGGAGGGCAGATGTCATTACAGAACTGCAAGTTTGGTGAATATTTAGTGACCATTAGCACTGGGTTTAAAGCTGCTGTTGTGGGAAACGGCCACAAGGAGGCAGCATTTGTCCTTTCCCAAATCTGGGTACTAGGGCAGCAGAGCCTTTCTGGAAGTCGTGGTCCTAGGTTTTAAGTTAGAATGGAATGTGCCAGGAGGAATGCCCATAAGTTTATGTCTCATTACATCTTGGTTTTTAAAATTTATTTAATCGGGGTAATGATTAGATATTGTTTGTCCAGATGTACACAATCTGGTTCATTTGTACAATATATATGTCTATTCATGTTCAGATCCTCTTCCCATGTAAAATATTACAGTGTTCCGTAGACCTCCCTTGCTATATGGTCCGTCTTTTTGATATATGTTTATTATATGTATTTGTATACGTATGGTAACGCTAATCTTAATTTATCTATTCTGCCCACCTTTCCTTTTAGATAAGCATACTTAATTTCTAAGTCTGTGAGTGTCTTTCTCTGTGGAAACATGTTCATTTGTGTTAGTTATTAGATAACGCCTATAAGTGATATCATAGGATATAGGTCTTTTGCTTTCTGACTTACCTCATATTCTGTGATTATCTCCAAGCTCATCTATGGCACCTCAAATAGCAGTGTTTCATTGTTTTCCATGGCTAATATTCTATTGTGAACGTGGACCACTTCTTCTTCATCCATACATCTGTTGATGGACATTTTGGTGGCCTCACTGTCTTGGCTATTGTGAATAAGGCTGCAGTGCAGCTTTTGCAGCCCGCGTCTTCTCGATTCTGGTCTTCTCAGGTGAGAGGCCCAGTGGTGTGACTGCTGCATCGAATGGTACCTCAACTTTTACTTTTAATCGTAGCTCCTTTCTGTTCTCATTATTGGCTCTTACCACGTTACATCTCACCAGCAGCTAGAGGGTACACAGTTCTCTAAAACCCCTTCAGAATTTATTGTTTGTAGACCTTTTGCTGATGGTCAGCCGACTGGTGTGAGTTGAAACCTTTTTGTACATTAGATTTGCATGAGTCTAATAATTCCTGAGGTTGAGCTTTCACCCATTTTCCTTTTTTTAAACAAGAGAGTGAGTCAAACTTACCTCTTCATACTATCGTCTTGAAAAATTTGCCAGTTTTGAATTTTATTGTCCATTCCCTACCTCAGCACAGTTGTTTAGGGCAGGTGTCCTTTGCAGCCCTGAGTCCTTGTGAATGTTAAGAGAACATTAGCTGTGGGCTTAACGCCGCTCTTGCGGAAAACGGCCACAAGGCAGCAGAATTTCTACATTTCCAACTCTGGGTTTTTGGGCAGCAGAGCCTTCCTGGAAATCGTGTTAGTAGGCTGCAAATTAGAGTGGAATGTGCCAGAGCACATCCCCAAGAGCTTATATCTCCTTACTTCTTGTTTGTTTTATAAATTTAATTTTTATTAATTATCAGAGCAAACTTGATAAAAATATTTTGTTTCTCCTAGGTGTACAGAATCTGGTTCATTATATCAATGTATCTGTCATTTATCTTTGCATTCTTTACCGTGTAGGTTATTACAGAGTGTTGCCTAGACCTCTCTTGGTATTCCATAGGTATTTTGTGATTATATATTTCATATGTATTAGTACATGTCTGTTAACCCTCATATCCTAATTCACACATTCCTTACACTTTTCCATTGGTTAAACATAATTTTTTTTCTTAATCCATGCTTTTCCTTCTCTTGGAAATAAGTTCGTGAGTATCAACTTTTAGGTAACACCTAGAAGTGATATCATAGGATATCTGTCTTTCACTTTCTTTCTTTAATTTGAGTGATTATCTCTAGGTCCTTATATGGTGGTGCAAACGGCACTGTTTCATTGTTTTCCATGGCTTATATTCCATTGTTTACATGGACCACTTCCTCTTTGTGCATTTTTCTGTTGATGGACATTTTGGTTTCTTCCAAGTCTTGGCTATGTTAAATATTCGTGCAGTGCAGAATTGCCAGCCTGTGTCTTTTCCATTCTGCTCTGCTCAGGTGATAGGCACATCAAAGGACCTACCAGATCACATGGCAGCTCAATTTTTACCCTTAAACGCACCTCCATTATGTTCTCACTACTGGCTCTTACCAGTTTACATCCCCCCAGCAGCTGGAGGGTACACAGTTCTCTGAAACCCCTTCAGCATTTATTCTTTGTAGACTTTTTGCTGAAGAACATTCTGACGGCTGTGAGGTGAACATTTCTGTAATTGGATTTGCATGGCTTTATTCATTGCTGATGTTGCGCATTTTTCAATTCCCTTTTATTTTAAAGAGAAAAAAAAGACAAAATGTGCGTAAAATATGCCTCTTGACATTGTCTTCTTGAAATGTTGACGTCTTTTGAATTTTCTGGTCGATTACGACCCCAGGACATTTTTGAGGCCCGGTGTCCTTTACAGTGCTGCACATATTTTGAATATTAAGTGACCATTACCTCTTGGTTTAAAGCTGCTGTTGTGTGAAACAGTCACAAGGCGGCAGCATTTCTCCTTTACCAAATCTGGTTACCAGGGCAACAGAGCCTTAATGGAAGTCCTGTTCTAGGTTGAAAATTAGAATGGGATGTGCCAGGAAAAATTCCTTTCAGTTTATGTCTCATTATTTCTTGTTCATATTTTTAATTTAATTTTTATTTTTTATCGCAGCAAATTTGATTACAATGTTTTTTTTTTGTTTGTTCTAGGTGTGCAAGATGTGGTTCTTTCACACACATACATATATCTATTCTTCTTCGGAACCTTTTCCCAGGTAGGTTATGACACAATGTTGAGTAGTCTTCTCTTGGTATTCCGTAGGTCTTTGGTGATTATATATTTCACATGTGTTTCTATATCTATGTTAACCCCAATATCGTAATGTATCCAATCCTCACACCTTTCGATTTGGGGAACCATAAGTTTGTTCAATGAATCTGTGATTGCCTTTCTCTGTGGAAATATCTTCATTGTTATCAATTTTCAGGTAACACCTATAAGTGATATACGTTAGGTGTCTTTCGCTTTCTCACTTACTACAAGTTGCATGGTTACCTCTAGACTCATCTATGGTGCTGCAAATGGCATTGTTTCACTTTTTTCCCGAGCTAATATTCCATCTCTACATGTAACAGTTCCTCTTTGTCCACTCATCTGTTGATGGACTTTTGGTTGCTTCCATGTCTTGGCTATTGTAATACTGCTGCAGTGCAGATTTGCCTGCCTGTGTCTTTCCAATTCTGTCTTCTTATGTTATAGGCCCAGGAGTGGGCCTGCTGGATCATATAATAGCTCAATATTTACCTTTTAAAGGCACCTCCACCCTGTTCCCATTAGTGACTCTTACCAGGTTACGTCCCACTTCAAATTAAGGGTATGCATTTCTCCACAACCTCTTCAGCATTGATCGTTTGTAGTTTCTTTCCTGATGGTTATTCTGAATGGTGTGAGCTGATACCTCTGTGTGGTTGGCTTTGCATGTGTCTCATAATCCTTTGAAACTGAGCTTTCAGGCATGTCCTTTTATTTTTCAAACGGTTATTACAGCTTAGTTCTTCAAATGGTTTTCTTGAAATATGTGCCACATTTTGAAATACTTTGGCCTTTACCTCCCGCAAGACATGATGAAGGCAGGTTTCCTTTACAGCCCTGCAGGACTTGTTCATATGAAGTGACAATTAGCATAGGTTTTAAAGCTGTTTTTTCAGGTAATGGCCAGAGGGTGGAGCATTTCATAATTCTATGAAACGTAACTGAACACACAATATATATTTTTTCTTTTAAATTTCCATTGTTACTTTTTTAAAGTACAATTATAATTGAAGTTCTTTGTAACAAGTGAAATTTAAAAAATTAAAGGAAAAGATAATATTTTACCACTTGCCATCCTTTCCCATTTACTGAAACGACCAGCATAATGTGTAGATTTCTCATTTTATCCAGGTGTTCTATACATCTGGAATATCATGCTTCTCACTGTAGAAAAACAGATTTAGCTCTCACACTTTTTATAGGCTACATAACATTCCATAGAACAGAAGTACCAACTATTTCAGACTTAGCTTTTTGAGGGACACTCAGGTTACTTTCTGTTTTATTTTGTTGTTCTTTTTTTGGGGGGGGGTAGGAGTTTATTATTTATTTATTTATTTTTGTTGTGTTGGGTCTGAGTTTCCGTGTGAGGGCTTTCTCTAGTTGTGGCAAGTGGGGGGCCACTCTTGATCTCGGTGCGCAGGCCTCTCACTATTGCGGCCTCTCTTGTTGCAGAGCACAGGCTCCAGATGCGAGGGCTCACTGGTTGTGGCTTATGGGCCTAGTTGCTCCATGGCATGTGGGATCCTCCCAGACCAGGGCTCGAACCTGTGTCCCCTGCATTAGCAGGCAGATTCTAACCACCGCACCACCAGCGAAGCCCTCTATTTTGTTGTTCTGCTAGTTTGTTTTAACCCAAGAAAATATTTTTTTAAATACAAAAAAACAAAATTAAGCTAAGGGTAAGGATTAGGGTTTAGGGTAAGATTTAGGGTTAGGGTACGGGTTAGGATTATTGTATGGCTTAGAGTATGGTTTAGGGTTATGGTTATGGTACGGGTTAGTGTTAGGGTACAGTTTAGGGTATGGCTATGGTTTAGTGTTAGGGTACGGGTTAAGGTATGGGTTAGTGTTAGGGTATGGGTTAGGATTCAGGTACGGTTTATGTTCAGGGTTATGGTTAGGTTTAGTGTATGGGTTAGTGTTAGGTACGGGTTAGGGTTAGGTTTAGTGTTAAGGAAGGGGTAGAGTTTAGGGTACAGGATAGGGAACAACAAAGGGTTAGGGTTAGGGTACGTGTTAGGGTACAGTTTAGTGTTAGTGTACGGGTTAGGATTAGGGTACGGTTTAGGGTAAGGTTTAGAGTTAGGGTTAGGGGACGGGTATGGTTTGGGGTACAGTTTAGGGTATGACCACGGGTTAGGAGTAGGGTAAGTGTTAGGGTACGGTTTAGTGTTAGTGTACAGGTTAGGATTATGGTACGGGATAGTGTAAGGGTTAGGGTTAGGGAATGGGTACAGATTAGGTTGCAGGTTAGGGTATGACAACGGGTTAAGGTTAGGGTACGTGTTAGTGTATGGGTTAGGATTAGGGTACGGGTTAGGTTATGGGTTAGTGTTAGGGGATGGGTTAGGATTAGGATACGGGTTATGGTACGGTTTAGGGAAAGGGTTAGGATACGGGGTAGGGTTAGGATAAAGTTTAGTGTATGGCTATGTGTTACTGTTAGGGTACATGTTAGCGTACGGGTTAGTGTTCGTGTACAGCTTAGGGTAAGGGTTAGGGTTAGGGAACGGGTACGGTCTCAGGTACAGGTTAGGGTATGGTAGCGGGATAGGGATAGTGTACGTGTTAGGATGAGACTTCTTTGTAGTGCAGATTTGAATTTCCCGCTTGCTTGGTGGGCCAAAAAGTGTGTATGCATTTTATCCTGAATATACTCAGGAAAAAACGTATACGCCCTTTTTGGCCAAGTGCATCGCTGCCAAACGATGTGCCAAACAGGAGGTTACAAGCACTGACTCTCCAAGTGGGGAGATTGTTAGTAAAGCGTCTGGAATGGCGAACCCGAGTACCAGAGGGCGAATAATGAGATGCGTTTTAGAAACCTTGCCCGATCACACTGTGGACCATCCTCTGGGTTTCCCACGCATGTTTTAGCTGTAGGAAGAATCCCTTAAACCTGGAGGGTTGGGACCCATGGAATGGGTAGCACGCAGTACTACTTCAAAGGGTCTGCATTTGCTCACCGAACCTCACCAATCCTCACAGCCCCAAGTGTCCAGCCTTATGCCTCACCCAGCTGTGGGTGTAGATGTGGTAAATCCAGGTTTCATCACAAGCCTGAACGAGTTATTTAAGAATTTCTCTCTCTTTCACTGTCTTTGTGTTTTGATTTTGAAATTTATTTTTATAATGGGGTTTAGCTGATTTGCACTGCTGTGTTTATGCCGCTCGATGCACACTTGATTCTCTTACGGAGACATATAAATACATAGGTTTTAAGATTCTTACTACTCAGATATATTCCTCTGCGGTGAATAGGGGGTGTTGAGTCCACTTCGTTGAACAAGGAGTATATCTTGTCTATTACTGGCTTATGGAACGGTATCTGTGCTCATTTCAATCTCTGGATTTATGCAGCACCCCAACTCACCTTTCCCCTTAAGCAAGCATAAGTTGGTTTTCTAAATGTGAGACTCTGTTCTGTTTTGTAATTCAGTTCATGTGTAGCCAAGTTTACATTCCCTCTATAAGTGTTATCTTATGACTAGTTTCTTTTTCTGTGTGACTTATTTCACTCAGAATCATCGAACCTAAATCCACTCATTATGCTGCTACGGGCCTGATGACATTGATTTCATTGCGGAGTGATATTCCATTGTACGTAAGTACCACAACTTCTTTATCCATTTTTCTCTTTCTGGGATATTTAAGTTGTTCCGTTGTCGAGGTTCTTGTAAACACAGCAGCCCTAAACTTTGGGGTGGCTGTGTCTTTTTTATTTTAATTTCCCTAAGCTATAGGACCATAAGTGGAAGTGCCCGAGTCTCTGTAGCTTTGTTTTTTAGATGTTTCAGGAAACACCATACACTTCTCCAGAGTGGCTGTTGGCCATTTACATCCCGCCCATCAGCATAACAAGGCTCCCAGTTCTCCATGGCCTGTCCTGCCTTTCTGGATTTTACACTTTTTTCAGATGGCCCATTTAACCGGTGGGAAGTGAGACTTCATTGTAGTGCGGATTTCCATTGCACGCTTCCTTGGTTGGCAAAAATGGCCGTATGCGTTTTTTCCTGGATATATTCAGGAAAAAACGCATATGCATTTTTTGGCCAAGTGCATCATTGTCGAAGTTCTGCCGCTTTTCATATGCTTTAAATGCAGTTTCCATCTACCTCCTGAAATATATTTCCTGCAATTGTGCCATGCTTTCAAGTCCTCTTCGCAGCCTTACCTCAATATATTTTTGGACGATAGCTGTCATTTATAACTCTGCAGGTTTATGAATTACAGTGACCCTGAGCTCCTTTTTCCAACTCGCTTTCTTGTGCGCTGGCCGCAGAACTGCAGGATTGCTTCAGGCCCTAATCTTGTTTCATCACGGCACGCTGAGCCTTTTGTTAATTCCTCTTCCTGGTGGGAAATTAGAGTGAAATGTGCCCGTCCAAACAACTACAGCTAGTCTCTCATTGGTTCTCCCTATTCCCGTTCATCCTCCGCAGAAATTGCAGAGTGTGCCAAACAGGAGTTTTAAGGCACTGACTATCCACGGGGGAGATGTTTAGTAAAGCGTCTGGAATGGCGAACCCGTGTACCAGGGGACAAAAAATGAGATGGGTTTTAGAAACGTTGCCCGATCACATGGTGTACAATCCTCTGGGTTTCCCATGCATGTTTTAGCTGTAGGAAGAATCCCTTAAACCAGGAGAGTTGGGACCCAGGGAATGGGTAGCATACAGTATTACTTCAAAGGGTCTGCATTTGCTCACCGAACCTCACCAATCCTCTCAGCTCCAAATGTCCTGCCTTATGTCTCACCCAGCTGTGGGTGTAGATGTGGTAAATCCAAGTTTCATCACAAGCCCTGAACGAATTATTTAAGAACTTTCTCTCCTTCACTGTCTTTGTTTTTGAAATTTATTTTAATAATGGGGTTTAGTTGATTTTTCACGGCTGTGGATACTGCTCTACACACACTTGATTCTCTTACAGAGACATATAGATACATATGTTTTAATATTCTTATTGTCAGATATATTCCTCTGCGGTGAATAGGTGGTGTTGAGTCTAATTCGTTGAGCAAGGAGTATATCTTGTCTATTATATATTTGGCTTATGGAATAGTATCTGTGCTCATTTCAATCTCTGGTTTTACGCAGCACCCCAACTCACCATTCCCCTTAAGAAAGCATAAGTTTGTTTTCTAAATGTGAGACTCTGTTCTGTTTTGTAATTCAGTTCATGTGTAGCCAAGTTTACATTCCCTCTATAAGTGATATCTTATGATAAGTTTCTTTTTCTGTGTGACTTATTTCCTTTGAATCATCGTACCTAAATCCATTCATTATGCTTGTACGGGCCTGACGACATTGATTTCATTGTTGAGTGATATTCCATTGTACGTAAGTACGAACACTTCTTTATCCATTTCTCTCTTTCAAGGATATTTAATTTGTACCGTAGTCGAGGCTCTTGTAAACAGAGCAGCCCTAAACTTTGCGGTGGTTGTTTCTTGTTATTTTAATTTTCCTGAGCTATAGTGCTATAAGTGGGTTTAGGGTAGGGTTAAGGTTAGCATTAGGGAACGGGTATGGTTTAGGATGCGACAATGGTTTAGGGTGAGCGAAAGTGTTAGGGTACAGGTCAGTGTTAGTGTACCGTTTAGGATTAGGGTAAGTGTTAGGGTAATGCTTCGGGTTAGGGTTACAGTTAGGGAACGGGGACGGTTTAGGGTACAGGTTAGGGTACGACAACAGTTTAGGGATAGCGTACATGTAAGGGTAAGATTTAGTGTTAGCGTACGGGTAAGGATTAGGGGACGGGTGAGGGTCAGGCTTCGGGGAAGGGTTAGGGTTAGGGTTCGGGCTAGGGTTAGGGTTAGGGGACGGGGACGGTTTAGGGTCCAGGTGAGGGTACGGCAACGCTTTAGGGGGAGCGTGCGTGTGAGGGCGCGGGTTAGTGTTAGCGTACGGGTTAGGATTAGGGGACGGGTGAGGGTTAGGCTTCGGGGAAGGGTTAGGGTTAGGGTTCGGGCTAGGGTTAGGGTTAGGGGACGGGGACGGTTTAGGGTCCAGGTGAGGGTACGGCAACGCTTTAGGGGGAGCGTGCGTGTGAGGGCGCGGGTTAGTGTTAGCGTACGGGTTAGGATTAGGGGACGGGTGAGGGTCAGGCTTCGGGGAAGGGTTAGGGTTAGGGTTCGGGCTAGGGTTAGGGTTAGGGGACGGGGATGGTTTAGGGTCCAGGTGAGGGTACGGCAACGCTTTAGGGGGAGCATGCGTGTGAGGGCGCGGGTTAGTGTTAGCGTACGGGTTAGGATTAGGGGACGGGTGAGGGTCAGGCTTCAGGGAAGGGTTAGGGTTAGGGTTCGGGCTAGGGTTAGGGGACGGGGACGGTTTAGGGTCCAGGTGAGGGTACGGCAACGCTTTAGGGGGAGCGTGCGTGTGAGGGCACGGGTTAGTGTTAGCGTACGGGTTAGGATTAGGGGACGGGTGAGGGTCAGGCTTCGGGGAAGGGTTAGGGTTAGGGTTCGGGCTAGGGTTAGGGTTAGGGGATGGGGATGGTTTAGGGTCCAGGTGAGGGTACGGCAACGCTTTAGGGGGAGCGTGCGTGTGAGGGCGCGGGTTAGTGTTAGCGTGCGGGTTAGGATTAGGGGACGGGTGAGGGTCAGGCTTCGGGGAAGGGTTAGGGTTAGGGTTCGGGCTAGGGTTAGGGTTAGGGGACGGGGACGGTTTAGGGTCCAGGTGAGGGTACGGCAACGCTTTAGGGGGAGCGTGTGTGTGAGGGCGCGGGTTAGTGTTAGCGTACGGGTTAGGATTAGGGGACGGGTGAGGGTCAGGCTTCGGGGAAGGGTTAGGGTTAAGGTTCGGGCTAGGGTTAGGGTTAGGGGACCGGGACGGTTTAGGGTCCAGGTGAGGGTACGGCAACGCTTTAGGGGGAGCGTGGGTGTGAGGGCGCGGGTTAGTGTTAGCGTACGGGTTAGGATTAGGGGACGGGTGAGGGTCAGGCTTCGGGGAAGGGTTAGGGTTAGGGTTCGGGCTAGGGTTAGGGTTAGGGGACGGGGACGGTTTAGGGTCCAGGTGAGGGTACGGCAACGCTTTAGGGGGAGCGTGCGTGTGAGGGCGCGGGTTAGTGTTAGCGTACGGGTTAGGATTAGGGGACGGGTGAGGGTCAGGCTTCGGCGAAGGGTTAGGGTTAGGGTTCGGGCTAGGGTTAGGGTTAGGGGACGGGGACGGTTTAGGGTCCAGGTGAGGGTACGGCAACGCTTTAGGGGGAGCGTGCGTGTGAGGGCGCGGGTTAGTGTTAGCGTACGGGTTAGGATTAGGGGACGGGTGAGGGTCAGGCTTCGGGGAAGGGTTAGGATTAGGGTTCGGGCTAGGGTTAGGGCTAGGGGACGGGGACGGTTTAGGGTCCAGGTGAGGGTACGACAACGATTTAGGGGGAGCGTACGTGTGAGGGCGCGGGTTAGTGTTAGCGTACGGGTTAGGATTAGGTGACGGGTGAGGGTAAGGCTTCGGGGAAGGGTTAGGGTTCGGGCTAGGGTTAGGGTTAGGGGACGGGGACGGTTTAGGGTCCAGGTGAGGGTACGGCAACGCTTTAGGGGGAGCGTGCGTGTGAGGGCGCGGGTTAGTGTTAGCGTACGGGTTAGGATTAGGGGACGGGTGAGGGTCAGGCTTCGGGGAAGGGTTAGGGTTAGGGTTCGGGCTAGGGTTAGGGTTAGGGGACGGGGACGGTTTAGGGTCCAGGTGAGGTTACGGCAACGCTTTAGGGGGAGCGTGCGTGTGAGGGCACGGGTTAGTGTTAGCGTACGGGTTAGGATTAGGGGACGGGTGAGGGTCAGGCTTCGGGGAAGGGTTAGGGTTAGGGTTCGGGCTAGGGTTAGGGTTAGGGGACGGGGACGGTTTCGGGTCCAGGTGAGGGTACGGCAACGCTTTAGGGGGAGCGTGCGTGTGAGGGCGCGGGTTAGTGTTAGCGTGCGGGTTAGGATTAGGGGACGGGTGAGGGTCAGGCTTCGGGGAAGGGTTAGGGTAAGGGTTCGGGCTAGGGTTAGGGTTAGGGGACGGGGACGGTTTAGGGTCCAGGTGAGTGTACAGCAACGCTTTAGGGGGAGCGTGCGTGTGAGGGCGCGGGTTAGTGTTAGCGTACGGGTTAGGATTAGGGGACGGGTGAGGGTCAGGCTTCGGGGAAGGGTTAGGGTTAGGGTTCGGGCTAGGGTTAGGGTTAGGGGACGGGGACGGTTTAGGGTCCAGGTGAGGGTACGGCAACGCTTTAGGGGGAGCGTGTGTGTGAGGGCGTGGGTTAGTGTTAGCGTACGGGTTAGGATTAGGGGACGGGTGAGGGTCAGGCTTCGGGGAAGGGTTAGGGTTAGGGTTCGGGCTAGGGTTAGGGTTAGGGGACGGGGACGGTTTAGGGTCCAGGTGAGGGTACGGCAACGCTTTAGGGGGAGCGTGCGTGTGAGGGCGCGGGTTAGTGTTAGCGTACGGGTTAGGATTAGGGGACGGGTGAGGGTCAGGCTTCGGGGAAGGGTTAGGGTTAGGGTTCGGGCTAGGGTTAGGGTTAGGGGACGGGGACGGTTTAGGGTCCAGGTGAGGGTACCGCAACGCTTCAGGGGGAGCGTGCGTGTGAGGGCGCGGGTTAGTGTTAGCGTACGGGTTAGGATTAGGGGACGGGTGAGGGTCAGGCTTCGGGGAAGGGTTAGGGTTAGGGTTCGGGCTAGGGTTAGGGTTAGGGGACGGGGACGGTTTAGGGTCCAGGTGAGGGTACGGCAACGCTTTAGGGGGAGCGTGCGTGTGAGGGCGCGGGTTAGTGTTAGCGTACGGGTTAGGATTAGGGGACGGGAGAGGGTCAGGCTTCGGGGAAGTGTTAGGGTTAGGGTTCGGGCTAGGGTTAGGGTTAGGGGACGGGGACGGTTTAGGGTCCAGCTGAGGGTACGGCAACGCTTTAGGGGGAGCGTGCGTGTGAGGGCGTGGGTTAGTGTTAGCCTACGGGTTAGGATTAGGGGACGGGTGAGGGTCAGGCTTCGGGGAAGGGTTAGGGTTAGGGTTCGGGCTAGGGTTAGGGTTAGGGGACGGGGACGGTTTAGGGTCCAGGTGAGGGTACGGCAACGGTTTAGGGGGAGCGTGGGTGTGAGGGCGCGGGTTAGTGTTAGCGTACGGGTTAGGATTAGGGGACGGGTGAGGGTCAGGCTTCGGGGAAGGGTTAGGGTTAGGGTTCGGGCTAGGGTTAGGGTTAGGGGACGGGGACGGTTTAGTGTCCAGGTGAGGGTACGGCAACGCTTTAGGGGGAGCGTGCGTGTGAGGGCGTGGGTTAGTGTTAGCGTACGGGTTAGGATTAGGGGACGGGTGAGGGTCAGGCTTCGGGGAAGGGTTAGGGTTAGGGTTCGGGCTAGGGTTAGGGTTAGGGGACGGGGAAGGTTTAGGGTCCAGGTGAGGGTACGGCAACGCTTTAGGGGGAGCGTGCGTGTGAGGGCGCGGGTTAGTGTTAGCGTATGGGTTAGGATTAGGGGACGGGTGAGGGTCAGGCTTCGGGGACGGGTTAGGGTTAGGGTTCGGGCTAGAGTTAGGGTTAGGGGACGGGGACGGTTTAGGGTCCAGGTGAGGGTACGGCAACGCTTTAGGGGGAGCGTGCGTGTGAGGGCGCGGGTTAGTGTTAGCGTACGGGTTAGGATTAGGGGACGGGTGAGGGTCAGGCTTCGGGGAAGGGTTAGGGTTAGGGTTCGGGCTAGGGTTAGGGTTAGGGGACGGGGACGGTTTAGGGTCCAGGTGAGGGTACGGCAACGCTTTAGGGGGAGGGTGCGTGTGAGGGCGCGGGTTAGTGTTAGCGTACGGGTTAGGATTAGGGGACTGGTGAGGGTCAGGCTTCGGGGAAGGGTTAGGGTTAGGGTTCGGGCTAGGGTTAGGGGACGGGGACGGTTTAGGGTCCAGGTGAGGGTACGGCAACGCTTTAGGGGGAGCGTGCGTGTGAGGGCGCGGGTTAGTGTTAGCGTACGGGTTAGGATTAAGGGACGGGTGAGGGTCAGGCTTCGGGGAAGGGTTAGGGTTAGGGTTCGGGCTAGGGTTAGGGTTAGGGGACGGGGACGGTTTAGGGTCCAGGTGAGGGTACGGCAACGCCTTAGGGGGAGCATGCGTGTGAGGGCGCGGGTTAGTGTTAGCGTACGGGTTAGGATTAGGGGACGGGTGAGGGTCAGGCTTCGGGGAAGGGTTAGGGTGAGGGTTCGGGCTAGAGTTAGGGTTAGGGTACGGGGACGGTTTAGGGTCCAGGTGAGGGTACGGCAACGCTTTAGGGGGAGCATGCGTGTGAGGGCGCGGGTTAGTGTTAGCGTACGGGTTAGGATTAGGGGACGGGTGAGGGTCAGGCTTCGGGGAAGGGTTAGGGTGAGGGTTCGGGCTAGAGTTAGGGTTAGGGTACGGGGACGGTTTAGGGTCCAGGTGAGGGTACGGCAACGCTTTAGGGGGAGCGTGCGTGTGAGGGCGCGGGTTAGTGTTAGCGTACGGGTTAGGATTAGGGGACGGGTGAGGGTCAGGCTTCGGGGAAGGGTTAGGGTTAGGGTTCGGGCTAGGGTTAGGGTTAGGGGACGGGGATGGTTTAGGGTCCAGGTGAGGGTACGGCAACGCTTTAGGGGGAGCGTGCGTGTGAGGGCGCGGGTTAGTGTTAGCGTACGGGTTAGGATTAGGGGACGGGTGAGGGTCAGGCTTTGGGGAAGGGTTAGGGTTAGGGTTCGGGCTAGGGTTAGGGTTAAGGGACGGGGACGGTTTAGGGTCCAGGTGAGGGTACGGCAACGCTTTAGGGGGAGCGTGCGTGTGAGGGCGCGGGTTAGTGTTAGCGTACGGGTTAGGATTAGGGGACGGGTGAGGGTCAGGCTTCGGGGAAGGTTTAGGGTTAGGGTTCGGGCTAGGGTTAGGGTTAGGGGACGGGGACGGTTTAGGGTCCAGGTGAGGGTACGGCAACGCTTTAGGGGGAGCGTGCGTGTGAGGGCGCGGGTTAGTGTTAGCGTACGGGTTAGGATTAGGGGACGGGAGAGGGTCAGGCTTCGGGGAAGGGTTAGGGTTAGGGTTCGGGCTAGGGTTAGGGTTAGGGGACAGGGACGATTTAGGGTCCAGGTGAGGGTACGGCAACGCTTTAGGGGGAGCGTGCGTGTGAGGGCGCGGGTTAGTGTTAGCGTACGGGTTAGGATTAGGGGACGGGAGAGGGTCAGGCTTCGGGGAAGGGTTAGGGTTAGGGTTCGGGCTAGGGTTAGGGTTAGGGGACAGGGACGATTTAGGGTCCAGGTGAGGGTATGGCAACGCTTTAGGGGGAGCGTGCGTGTGAGGGCGTGGGTTAGTGTTAGCCTACGGGTTAGGATTAGGGGACGGGTGAGGGTCAGGCTTCGGGGAAGGGTTAGGGTTAGGGTTCGGGCTAGGGTTAGGGTTAGGGGACGGGGACGGTTTAGGGTCCAGGTGAGGGTACGGCAACTCTTTAGGGGGAGCGTGCGTGTGAGGGCGCGGGTTAGTGTTAGCGTACGGGTTAGGATTAGGGGACGGGTGAGGGTCAGGCTTCGGGGAAGGGTTAGGGTTAGGGATCAGGCTAGGGTTAGGGTTAGGGGACGGGGACGGTTTAGGGTCCAGGTGAGGGTACGGCAACGGTTTAGGGGGAGCGTGGGTGTGAGGGCGCGGGTTAGTGTTAGCGTACGGGTTAGGATTAGGGGACGGGTGAGGGTCAGGCTTCGGGGAAGGGTTAGGGTTAGGGTTCGGGCTAGGGTTAGGGTTAGGGGACGGGGACGGTTTAGGGTCCAGGTGAGGGTACGGCAACGCTTTAGGGGGAGCGTGCATGTGAGGGCGCGGGTTAGTGTTAGCGTACGGGTTAGGATTAGGGGACGGGTGAGGGTCAGGCTTCGGGGAAGGGTTAGGGTTAGGGTTCGGGCTAGGGTTAGGGTTAGGGGACGGGGACGGTTTAGGGTCCAGGTGAGGGTACGGCAACGCTTTAGGGGGAGCGTGCGTGTGAGGTCGTGGGGTAGTGTTAGCGTACGGGTTAGGATTAGGGGACGGGTGAGGGTCAGGCTTCGGGGAAGGGTTAGGGTTAGGGTTCGGGCTAGGGTTAGGGTTAGGGGACGGGGACAGTTTAGGGTCCAGGTGAGGGTACGGCAACGCTTTAGGGGGAGCGTGCGTGTGAGGGCGCGGGTTAGTGTTAGCGTGCGGGTTAGGATTAGGGGACGGGTGAGGGTCAGGCTTCGGGGAAGGGTTAGGGTTAGGGTTCGGGCTAGGGTTAGGGTTAGGGGACGGGGACGGTTTAGGGTCCAGGTGAGGGTACGGCAACGCTTTAAGGGGAGCGTGCGTGTGAGGGCGCGGGTTAGTGTTAGCGTACGGGTTAGGATTAGGGGACGGGTGAGGGTCAGGCTTCGGGGAAGGGTTAGGGTTAGGGTTCGGGCTAGGGTTGGGGACGGGGACGGTTTAGGGTCCAGGTGAGGGTACGGCAACGCTTTAGGGGGAGCGTGCGTGTGAGGGCGCGGGTTAGTGTTAGCGTACGGGTTAGGATTAGGGGACGGGTGAGGGTCAGGCTTCGGGGAAGGGTTAGGGTTAGGGTTCGGGCTAGGGTTAGGGTTAGGGGACGGGGACGGTTTAGGGTCCAGGTGAGGGTACGGCAACGCTTTAGGGGGAGCATGCGTGTGAGGGCGCGGGTTAGTGTTATCGTACGGGTTAGGATTAGGGGACGGGTGAGGGTCAGGCTTCGGGGAAGGGTTAGGGTGAGGGTTCGGGCTAGAGTTAGGGTTAGGGGACGGGGACGGTTTAGGGTCCAGGTGAGGGTACGGCAACGCTTTAGGGGGAGCATGCGTGTGAGGGCGCGGGTTAGTGTTAGCGTACGGGTTAGGATTAGGGGACGGGTGAGGGTCAGGCTTCGGGGAAGGGTTAGGGTTAGGGTTCGGGCTAGGGTTAGGGTTAGGGGACGGGGACGGTTTAGGGTCCAGGTGAGGTTACGGCAACGCTTTAGGGGGAGCGTGCGTGTGAGGGCGCGGGTTAGTGTTAGCGTACGGTTTAGGATTAGGGGACGGGTGAGGGTCAGGCTTCGGGGAAGGGTTAGGGTTAGGGTTCGGGCTAGGGTTAGGGTTAGGGGACGGGGACGGTTTAGGGTCCAGGTGAGGGTACGGCAACGCTTTAGGGGGAGCATGCGTGTGAGGGCGTGGGTTAGTGTTATCGTACGGGTTAGGATTAGGGGACGGGTGAGGGTCAGGCTTCGGGGAAGTGTTAGGGTGAGGGTTCGGGCTAGAGTTAGGGTTAGGGGACGGGGACGGTTTAGGGTCCAGGTGAGGGTACGGCAACGCTTTAGGGGGAGCATGCGTGTGAGGGCGCGGGTTAGTGTTAGCGTACGGGTTAGGATTAGGGGACGGGTGAGGGTCAGGCTTCGGGGAAGGGTTAGGGTTAGGTTTCGGGCTAGGGTTAGGGTTAGGGGACGGGGACGGTTTAGGGTCCAGGTGAGGTTACGGCAACGCTTTAGGGGGAGCGTGCGTGTGAGGGCGCGGGTTAGTGTTAGCGTACGGGTTAGGATTAGGGGACGGGTGAGGGTCAGGCTTCGGGGAAGGGTTAGGTTTAGGGTTCGGGCTAGGGTTAGGGTTAGGGGACGGGGACGGTTTAGGGTCCAGGTGAGG